>NC_080680.1:8384593-8687623 GCF_030445035.2 Dasypus novemcinctus | reverse complement strand
TCAGGACCACAAACTCCAAAGTAGGGCCAACTGACATGGCACTGAACTCCATCTGCCATGTCCATAGAACCTGTGGGTCTCTGTAGCCCTCAGAAGAACCAATACCTGGGATTGTATCTACTTTGGCTGTCTCTGGGACTTTGCTGAGGTGTGCATAAGGGCAACCCCTCTGATGACCTCCCAGCTCTTTTTTGGAGACACATAGCCATATAAACTCATTTGTCCTTTCCATTTCCTCCTTTTATTCAGGGTCAAAAAGCATTTTTAACTCCTGATATTACATGTAGGCTGGGATATTCTGCTGGTCTGAGTTGACCATTTTATTCAAGGTCATTCTCCAGCCACATCATCAGCTGGTACTTGATTCAAAGACTTGAAAATAACAATACTTAATATGTTCAAAAAGATAAAGGGCAAGTTTGAAAATTTTGGAAGGAAACTGGGAAGTTTAAAGGAAAACAAATGGACATTCTAAAACTGAAAAATAAAGTTACTGATATTAAATCTTAATTAATGGACTTAAAGATTAGATACAGCTGAGGGGGGAAATATGTAAAGTGGAATACCAATTAGAAGAAAAAATATTCAAAATAAAACACAAAAAGACAAACAAAAGTAAAACACAAAGGAAAGGGTAAAAAGACAGGGGGTGATATAGTTCCCTACCAGATGTAACAGAGACTAAATAGAGAAGCAGTAATATCTTAAGACACAGTGGAAGATGATTTTCCCAAACTGAGGGAAGACCTATTTTATGGACTACAATTGAGGCCCTTCATCAGATTCACTCTGCCTCACCTGACTACTAGGGCCCTAAACCCTGGATCACAGGGAGCCCTAGCTGTTGCCACCAAGACAGTGGCAGCTGCACCTGCATCACTTCCAAGAACCAGTGGCTGCTTTGGTCTTACTGCCCTGTTAAATTCTTGCTCTTCTGTGTTCGACCTTTTCACCTGCCATAGCTTTGGCAAAGTGGTCCCAGGGCCCATGCTTGACTTGACCAGACCTTCTTGGCTCTTCCTCTCCACCACTTATCAACTCTGTTGAAACTTAGAATCTGGCTTCTCCAGGGTGACAAACCCAGACATGTGAGCGCATTAATCTTACAAGGCGACCTTTGATAACAGCAGGCAACAAACAAGAGAATGTGAGCAAATGAGCTCCTCGCCCTTCCTTCCTCTGATGGCTGTTCCGAGGCATTGCTCTTCTTCCCAGCCTGCCTGGAGACAGCCTGTATCAAGGAGCACTGAGCTGTGCCGCTCCATCAAGCTGTGGACAGTACTACCTGGCATTCGCGTCTCTTCCTTCCTGCCTCACTTGCTCCTCACATTTAGTGCCCTTGGATTGCATGTAGCGTTCACCTTACATTCTATTTTCTTGAAAAATTGGTCAAAGCCAGATATCCAACACAGATTTAATTAGCCTTATGGATCCCAAACAATATTAAACACACATACAAACAAACATACTCACATCTTAGCACATGATGAGCTTGCCGAAAATTGGTCACAAAGAGAAAAATCATAAAAGTAGCAAGGAAAACTATGAAGTACCTTCAAATAAGCAATAATTAGACTGATTTCCCAAGAGAAGATTAAAAGCTAGAAGACGGTCGCATGATATTGAAAAGGTGAAAAAGGCCAAAAGAGAATTCTCTTCCCAGTGAAAATATTCTTCAAGAATGAGGGTGAAAAAGAGACATTTTCAGACATATATAAACTGGGAGAAATTCTCATCAGAAGAAATTCACAGAAGAAATAATTAGGGCATGTGTCATGAGCAGAAGGGAAATGATAACGATGTAAGCATGGAAATGAGGAAAGAAAGAGCAAAAGAATGAAAAAATTGGCTGAATCTAAGGGAGTATGTATTGCATGAGACAATGAGGCAGAAGGTAGAAATAGATGTAAAGTGTTTTCAGATCCTTGAGTTGCCTAGTAAGGGGTAAGACTAATTATAATTAATTGCATAAAATGAATGATATATGTGATAGGACAAGTATACCTATTGCAATCCCTAAGGTAATCACATTAAGAATAATAAATGATTATATAACTCACTAACAGATGGATGGAAATAAAGTAATAAAAAATTAAAAATAGCAAGCAATCCAAAAGATGGCAAAAAAAACAGAGTAAAAAAGAAGAGGTGGATCATGAGAAACAAATAGTAAGATGGCAGATTTAGGTAAAATGTTAGTAATTACATCGAATATAAATCTTCCAAATGTTCCTATTAAAAGGTAAGGATTACCCAACTTGATTAAAAACAAAATCACAAATAAATATAACAAAAACATAAGGATACAGAATTTTGAAAGCAAAAAGAACAGAAGAGACATATGCAAATGTTACCAAAAGAAAGCTGAAGTATATTCTTATCAGATGAAATAAAACATAAGGTAAATAACTTTACTAGAGAAAAGAATAAAAGAGCTAATTCATCAAAACATAGCACTTCTAATTTTTATGAACATGATAACATTGCTTCAGCATATATAAATTAAAAAATAGATCCAAAAGACAAATAGACATACCCAGAGTCAGAGAGTTTTACACACCTCTCTCAGTAACTTGGCAAAAATAATCAATAAGATTTGAACAAAACAACTAACAAACTCCATCTAATTGATTAATGTTTGTATGCACGCACACATACACAGAATATATCTTCTCAAGAATGCATGGAACATTTAGAAAGATCAGATACTGGACATTAAAGCAAATTTCAAAACTTCACAATCATACTGAGCGTAAATTTTTTAAAAAGAAGAAAAATCATACTGAGTATGCTATCAGATCACTGTTAAATTAACCTGGAAAATAATTATAAAATGTTAACTAGAAAATTCCCATGTCTGAAATCTAAGGAGTAGACTTCTAAATAACTCAAAAATCCAGGAAAATACCTCAATTAGAAATTATTTTGAAATGAGTGATAATAAAAATACAATACTTGTGGGAAGTAGCTAAAAAGGCACTGTGAGGGAAATTTGAAAACATATATATTAGAAAAGACAGATGATTGAGAAAAAGAACACCAAATTAAATTTAAAAAGACAAAGCTGGAGGAAGGAAATAAGAGTCCAGAAATAAGACTACAAAACAAACATCTACTGCAAAGACTCAATAAAGCTAAGAGTTCATTCTTTGAAAGAACCAGCTTTTCAAATCCCTGATGAGACTGAGCAATATAAAAGGGAGAAGACATAAATAACAATGGAAAGTGGAGCATCACATAGGTCTTAGACACCATAACAAGGTTGTGAAATGATAATGACAATAAATTTAATTTTTCAGAGAAAAAATTTTAGACAAATTCCCAGAAAAATCCAACACACCCAAACTGACCCCAGAAGAAATAATAAACATGAACAATCCTACAAGTATTTAAAAAATTAAAACCATAATTTGAACACTTCCCTTTAAAAAACACTAGGTCCAAACAACTGCACATGTGTAAAAAGAATGCCTAACTCACAAAAACTCTTCCAGAGAACAAAAATGAACACCCTTCAAATCATTTTATGAAGATTGAATAATCTTTATACCAAAACTAAACAAGATCATTCTATAAAAAAGAAAAATTACAGACCAATTTCTTTTTCACAAACATTGATGTAAAACTCCTTAAAAAAAATAAAATAAAATAACTAGTGACGCATGAGAGGGGTGGGAGAATTTCTAGAGCAAAATGGCGGGATTCTTTTCATTATAAAGATTTGGTTGGTTAGCTCAGAGTGTTCATGGGACCCCAAAACCCAACTACCCACAAACCATTCACCTGTACCAAATACTTTGCACTCACTTACAAATTGGCTCCTGCAAAACTTCCTGTCCGTTTAGTTGTTATTCTCAGAATGGCAAGAGCTTTCCAGGAAGTATCTGTTGGTGTTCTTTGGCTTATCTGGTCTCAGAATGCCTTGTGTATCCCTCTGCTGCCTCCCGTTCAGTGCCCTGTCACAGAGACTCTCTTGGACTACACCTGCCTGTATTTGGGGAGTTGGGAGAAAACTTATCACTTGGTTTTGTTGTGGATGCTGTCCATGGATACTGGATTTTTATTATCTAATTGCTCTGCCTGGATTTGTTGAGAGATTCAGGAACATTCCACAGTTATGCTACCACTGCTGCCTGCACATTTATGGTCTAACTCACGCTGGTCCATAGTATATGTGTAGCATAGGTTTTTCAGCAATTTCCACTATGGATGAATATTCAGATTGTTTTAATGTTCACTCACTTTTTACATTTTCTTGTGCCTATTCATATTCTTTGGTGTTTTTTTCAACTGGATCTTTTTCCCTTTTCTAACAAAGTTCTTTGCCTGTGACAGATATTAAACCTTTGACCACTTATCTCAATTGTTTTCCCTAGTCTATTATTTATTATTTGACTATTTCTAATGGCTTTGCCATGTAGAATGTTTAACTTCTGTGTAGCCAAATATGCCCCCATTTGCCCTCATGGCCTTTGAGGTTTGTTTATAGCTTGAGAAGGTCTTCCTCAACCCAAAAATTAAACAGATATTCTCCTAAATTTTCTTCCTATATTTTTATGTTTTACATTTGTTTTACATTTAGCTTTGTGGAATTTATTTATATTTTACAAGAAAAGAATCTATCTTTGTTTTTCCCAGTAAAATATTGTTATTCACACAACCTTAAATCATCCCCACTTCCTCATAATTTAATTCCAGTCCTGCTCAGGAAACCACCTTTCTGTCATGTTCTTCAGGGAAAACTGACCCCATTCTATCTCTAAAGGGCCTATTAATTTGTCTAATCCCAGAGCTCTTCTCAGATATTGGATCAAAAGTGGGCATGTGGCCAGTTCTGGAAAAGGGATGTGAGGAGAGCTGCATTGAGGGCTTTTGGGAAGCTTCTCCCTTGTCTTTCTGGATGACTATCTAGAAGTTACCATTTTTCTTCCTGTGGAAGTGGCCATGTGTGGGTAAGAGGTCTGGGGCTGTAACATTATCTCACCACCTGGTGAAGAGAAGGCTGAATACAGGGGCAGACAGAGCTGAAAGAATCTTAGGGAAATGGAGCCAGAGCCACCAGAAGCAGCCTGTTTTGAAGGCTACACGTCTGTACAACTGCAGTCTTGCTTTGCACTCTTCTATAAAATTCTATAATATTCTTCCTTTATGTTCTATGCAAGTCATCAAATTTCTTTCCATTTATTTTATGGTTTTTATTGTTATTATGAATAGGGTAATATTTCATTTAATTTATAACTGTTTATTGATATTTTTAAAGCAATAGATTTTTGTATATTTATTTTGAGTACAAAAGTATCTTTTTAACTCAATAGTTTTTTAAAATTAACCATGTTATTATTTTCCAAGCTTATAAACATATCACTGCAAAGAAAGATAATTTTTTCCCTCCTATTCTACTGTTTGTATGTTTTATTTTCTTTTTCTTATTTTATTGCATTAGCTAGAACTTTTAAAGCCATGTTGTCCTGTAGTGCTTATCAATAGCACTGGAGTCTTGTTACACATTTTTGTTGCTTAATATTTTATAATTTATGTATTTGGTAAATTAATTTTGCATGCTTCAGTAGCTTCTCTTAGCCCTATTTTATTTAGAATTTTATATTAGAAATAGCTAAGAATTACTCAAGTATTACTACTCAAGTGTTATTTTTTAAATCTGTTGATATAATTACATAGTTCTTTAATGTGGTGATGTGATGAGTTTAATTAATGTGTTGAATTATTGTTTTTTTTTCCCTAGAGTAAATCCTACTTTGTCAAGCAGAATCCATTTTATAATTCCCTACTGAATTTGATGTGCTAATATTTTAAACCTTTTTGTTTTTGCATCTATATTCGCAAATGGAATTGAGCCATTGTTTTCCCACATATTTTGTTGTTTTCTAAAGTCAAGTTTTAGTATTAAGAATATGATAAATGAACAATACAGTAACTGAGCAATTTTTCTTCTTTTTCTTCTTTGATCTTCCAGTTTGTGTAACATAGAAACTAAAACATTTTTTTAATTGAGAAATGTCCTCTAGGGGCAACACTCTCTATCAAATGAAATGACGTGCATCCTAGCATATGCAGGACCACAAAAGTGTTTTCTTGCTTGAATAAGCAGCTTCTTTGAAGGCAGAAAAACAACACAGGCCCCATGAATTTTAATATTTGGGGAAAACATAAACATAGGGAAAAAACTCCACTACTTTGAAAAATAAAATAATATTTAATGTCTAAATTATATTTTCAAATCAGTATTATTCTTCACCAAAAAATGTGTTAATAAATAGCTTTATTGGATCAAACAAAAATACACTTTTGAGGCAGTGGAAATTGTACTCATAAAGGCTTCACATAGTTTGTCACCATGACAAAAATCACATTAAAACTAAAATCGTATAACTGAAATGTACAAGAATAGCCCAGTTCCTTGAGCCTAAGGAAATGGTCATTTGACAGGAACAATTACTCATCCTTTCCCTATTTTATAAGTGAAGATAAAAAAAGATTTCCATAAGCTGCTTCAGAGTATTTCAAAGGAAGCTGCATTCTTTGCCTGATCACCATTATTATTGGAACTTAGGATTTTAAAATGACCTATTTCTGGGGTGACTGAAAAGTACGGACTTTTATAGTATTGTTTGCAAAGACTCCAGCTATGAGAAATGATCAGTATTCTTAGCTCTGCTATAAAATGAAATAATTCAATAGGTATATTGGGCCAGAAAAGCAATAGACTTTTCCAGAGAGCTCTCAAGCTAGAATTAGATAGTAATTGTCCCATCTTAGACTAGTTATTAAAGAATACATAATTGTTATTGTCATCCCAGTTGAGCAAAATTCATAGGATTTTAGGAACAGGACTTGAAAGTTCACAGAGAATCATGTAGTCTAGATTTATTGCCTCATGAAGTACAAACTAATTCAAGGTGAAATGGTTTTTTTCAAAGTCTCATTTAGTCTGCAAATATACCAGGAATGGTAAAGGATGTTAAAGAAACAGTGGTCCTGGTTCTCAAAACAGTCACAGTCTAATATTTTGAACATGAAATATTAATTTGAACTTGAACATGTAAACAGATTACCATTTCTCCAACGGTGGTCACAACACCTCCTATGCCATATTTTCTAATATAATGTGAGCTTGCCATTTCCTTATCCAATCTCCTCCCTTATTGTTCTGACCAACATGATGCAGCAGAAATGATGTTGTGCAAGTTACAAAGCTAAACTTTTGCCTTCATTTCATGTAGCAGTACTCCTTGGAACCCAGCCACCATATTGTGAGAAAGGCCATGCAATCAAGTGCAGAGGTACACGTGGTAAATCACTGAGGACTTCAATCGACAGCTGTCTTGAGTTCCCAGCTAGCAGCCAGTACCAACTACCAGCCATGTGACTGAGGCTATGTTGAACCATCCCACCAGCCCATGCCCCAGCCAACAGCATCTGAAGTAGAACCGTCTGTTTTGCCAAGAAGGAATTGAGAATAACAAATTGTTGTTTTGAGCTGCTACATTTTCACATGGTTTGTTATGCATCAAGAGATGACTGAAACAGATATAAAAGGGGGAAAAAATGACTGCTATGAAAGAGCAGAGCAAGGAAACCTAATTAGAATGAGAATGGGAGGGCCAGGGAACACTGAATAGGTGCTAACCTGGCAAAGGCTGGGGCAGGAACATTTTAATCAAAAAGAAGAGAAGCTCTGGAGACCCCAAAGTTGAAAAGAGATAATTTGTCCAAGAAACTAAGATGGACCAGGATATCTGGAGAGTTCCTATTCAAGGAGAAAGTGCCCAGAGAAGAATCCGGAGAGGTGGGCAGAGCTTTCAGGACAACAGCTAAAGGCAAAAGAAGCCACACAGCTTCTTGTAGGTAGAGCCAGGATTAGAATCCAGGACCTCTGATTCCCAATTCAGTGCTCCTTCATCTAAATGACACCATTCCCAACTGATACTTCTAGGCATATCAAAACCATACCGACAGCTTTGGAGACAGGGCTACTGTGTCCCTGTTTTAGACTGCTGGGCTGCCAAAAGCAGTATACTGGAAATAGGTTGGCTTTTACAATGGGGATGTATTGCCTTACAAGCTTGCAATTTCTCAGCTGAGAAAAATGTCCAAATCAAGACATCATCAGGTGATGCTTTCTCCCCAAAGACCAGCTGCACATGATCCTGGATTCCTTTGTCACATGGCAAGGCACATGGTGGTGACTGCTACGCTCATCCTTATCCTCTGGGCATCCTTGCCTTCAGCTTCCTGCTTCTGTGGTTCTCTCTGTCTTCTTTCTGTATTCACCCTGTTTACAAAGGATTTCAGTAAGAGGATTAAGACCAATCCTGGGCCTCACTCTAACTTAAGTAACCTAATCAGAGGTCCTACCTGCAATAGAGTCACATCCATAAAATGGATTAGCTTTATGAATATGAACTTCTCAGGCCCATCCAGCTTCAAACCTTTACAGATTCCCTGTGGGCTACTCTTGACTATGTTGAGTTGAGGTTCAGTAATAGTTGCGGTGGATCAGTTGCCTGAGACCCTCCTCTAGACTTACTGGTACTGCCATTGGAATTCTGCCCTTCAGCCTCTCTTCCCCTGGAGGCTGTTCTGCCCAAGTGGGCGACTGAAGCAGAGTGCCTAGTCACGCATTTATCCCTTAAGGCTATGGATGGTCCTCAATAGCAGCCTATCTCACATATACATAAATGCATATGTATAAATCAGAGGATGGGCAACAGAAACTGGTCCCTCCTCCAATTAGATCACAGCTGACCCTAAGATACAGGCAACCGGTGAAGTTTCTTTGGAGGATGCTAGGGTCCAATCCCTACCTTGGGGGAGAAGCTACCTAAAAGCTTGGGTGATAAGAAACCAGAGCTTGAATGAGCTTCAGAGCCACAGATGACACTGCACCTCTACTTCCCCCACCTCCACCCTGTCAACTAACTCAACCTGAATTCCAACCTGGTGCCATAGTGCTTGTCTTCCCATTTCATCTTTATCTAGAAACACTCTCTACAAGGCCAACTCATGGATATTGCAGGGTTTTCAAACATGAGAAACTCTAACCAAATAAAAACTAAAAGGAAGTGTTTCCCTATTCCTTCCTGCTAAGGAGAGAACCTTACTCTCCCTGCCCCAGTGCTCGTTGTGTGACTGATTTGGAAACCTCATTCTTATGTCCCTGGGTTCACCACCTTTTCCATCCTGAGGAAAGGAGGAAAAAAGGATCAAGAACAAGGATTGAACAAAAGCAGAAGGGGAGGGGCAGGAGACAAAAATTGTTTTCTGAAAAAATGGGGAACACTGGGAAGGAGGAAAGATAAGTAAGTCACTGCTTGCAATTGTTAAGAAAGTTTCTTTTGGAAGGTAAGTTCAGGGGTATCTGACCCCCAATCCCTAGAGTAGGGAATAGGAGGTCAGTGGCAACAGCTACCTGGGGTTGGAAGCTGATGTATTAAAAAGTGCCATGATGCCAGCCCCCTTTTGGGGGGCTGCTTACCACCATCTTCTTTATCCTTTTAGCAGGACCAAGTATCTTCAAAAATCTAAGTTTATTTTTTCCAGAATCAATGCCTTCCAGAGCAAGGTCTTAGTCATATGGGGATTTCACTGAGTTCTAACCACAGTGCCAGACCCACCCTCCCTTAACCTCAATAGAATAGCCAGAAAGTTTCACACCCCATCAGGCAGGGACTACTGCTCTACCCAGCAGGAAGCAGCTACAGAAGAATGACCATTGTCCTTCAGCTCCCCCTTAAGAATAAGGGTGTAAACTCTCTGAATGGAGTGTTGCGGCAGGTTCACACAGGGGACTAGGGAAGGCAGTGGATCAGAATAAAGCCCTAACAGCTGGGACGCCCCCTGGTCAGACCATAGTACGACACCATGCCCGGAAACCCCTGCAGGGAGGCAGCTACTTGAGAACAAAGCTGTAACTACTACAGCTGAACAGCCCACCAAGACCCTCATCACAAGGTTCCATGTGAAGCTCTTAGGCTCAAAACAGCTCCAGATAACCCCAAACAGAAAGACCTTCTCGTTGGTTCTCTGAAAGATAACAGGTGGAGGAAGAAAGGCAACCAATCAGGACAGCAAATAGCTGAGATCCCTCTTTAATATGGGGAAGGAGAAGGCGGAAAGGCCTTCCAAAGGCCTACCCGGGGCCCATGTGTGCATCTCACCCTGTGGCATGCCCACATCCACGTCTTGGGTAAGTACCATCTCTTTCTTGTTCCTTTTTTTTTTAAAGATTTATTTTATTTATTTCTTCCCCCCCTCCCCCCACCCAATTGCCTGCACTCTTTGTCCATTCACTGTGTGTTCTTTTGTGTCTGCTTGTATTCTTTTTTTTTTAATTAAAATTATTTATTTTTACGAATTACATTCAAAAAATACGAGGTCCCAATCAACCCCACCGCCCCCACCCCCCACTCCCCCCACAGCAACACTCTCTCCCATCATCGTGAGACATCCATTGCACCCAGTAAGTACATCTCTGAATATCACTGCACCCCGTAGTCAATGGTCCACATCATAGCCCACACTCTCCCCCGTTCCATCCAGTGGGCCCTGGGGGGGTCTACAATGTCCTGTAATTGTCCGTGAAGCACCACCCAGGACAACTCCACGTCCCGAAAATGCCTCCACATCTCATCTCTTCCTCCCATTCCCCAAACCCAGCAGCCACCATGGCCACCCTTCCCACACCCATTCCACATTTTCTCTGTGGACATTGGATTGGTTGTGTCCATTGCATATCTATGTCAAGTGGGGGCTTAGATTCCACATGGATACTGGATGCACTCCTCCTGCTTTCAGTTGTAGACACTCTAGGCTCCATGGTGTGGTGGTTGACCTTCTTCAACTCCATGTTAGCTGAGTGGGGTCAGTCCAATAAATCAAAGTGTAGGAGCTGAAGTCTGTTGAGGCTCTGGGCCTGGGTGTCTTATTATCAGTCCAGAGATTCAAATCCCCTAAATATATCTTAAACCCCAGCACCAACTACAATTCCAATAAAGTAGCATGCAAGTCTTGTGGGAAGAGATCCCCTCCGAGTTCAATTCCATCATGTAGAAACACCAGCTCCAAAGAAGGGCCATCTGCCATGACCATAGAACCCATGGGTCTCTTTATCCCTCAGAAGAACCAATACCTGGGGTTGTATCTACTTTATCTGTCTCTTAGACTCTGCTCAGTTGTGCATAAGGGCATTCCTTCTGACAACCTCCAGACTCTTTTTTAGAGACTCATAGCCTTATAATCTCATTTCTCCTTTCCATTTCCCCCTTATATTAGGTCAAACAGCATTTTGAAGTCATGTTATTATATGTAGACAGGGATATTCTGCTGATCCGTATTGAACCTTTAATTCAAGGTCATTTTCTAGTTGCATCTTCAGCTGGTATGTGGTAGTGATCCCTCGGTGCCAGGGAGGCTCATCCCCGGGTGTCATGTCCCACGTTGGGGGGAATGCACTGCATCTACATGCTGAGTTTGGCTGTGAGAGTGGCCACATTTGAGTAACATGAAGGCTATCAGGAGGAAACTCCCAGGCACAGTGCTACTCTAGGCCTTGTTCTTATTGCAGATGTATAGGCTCAAAAGCATAGCCATTAGTATCAGGAACCCACTGTTGGGCCCTCCTTCCTTCCTGGTTCTTGCCGTTGCCCCTGGTGGACTGCTGCTGCTCCCCAGGGTCCATGACCGTGACTCCCCGGCCAGGCGCCCAGTACCCGTGCTTGTATTCTTATTAGGCAGCTCTGGGAACCAATCCTGGGACCTTCCTGAGTGGGAGAGAGGTGATCGTTTTCTTGTGCCACCTAGCTCCCCCATTCTGCTACATCTTCTTATTTTCTCTCCTGTGTCTCTTGTTGCATCATCTTGCTGTGCCAACTCTCTGCATTGGCCGGCACTCCTGTGTGGGTGACATTCTTGCATGGGCTGGCACTCTGCATGGGTCAGCTCGCCCTCACCAGAAGGTCTAGGCATTGAACCCTGGACCCCCTATATGGTAGATGGAAGCCCAATTGCTGGAGCTACATCCGTTTCCCTTCTTGTTTCCTAATAAACTCTTTTACTGGCCTAATTTTTTTTTAAGTACCATGATGGAGCTGTCAGGAGGCAGTCCTTCGGAGCCAGGGCTCAGTGTGCTGTTGCCACAGGGGCTGTGTGCTGGGCGGTAGGGAGGGAGGCTATTTCTAAGCTCTACTCCTAGCTCCATACTTACTTGCTGCTAGTCACTCCCTCAGTTGCTGAATAAGACAAGCAAAGCTCAGTGGAAAGAGCGAAGCCGTCACCTTCTACTTCCCTCTCCTGTGTCTTGCAGAGTGACCTCAACTAATCACCCTAGAGTGGGAAAGCAGTTGTAGACACTGTGGTGGCCAACAAAACGCACCCCTTCTCTTTATAGGCCCAGACTACTTTCCCACAAAAGTGGGCAGTGACGGAACTGCCCCCTGCAGAAAACACCTGCCAGAAGGCCAGTGGCGTCCATTCTCATGTAACAGACGAGACAACCAGTTCTCACCACCATCCTGCAAAGATGGGGCTATTCTGTCTTACTTTACAATAAGGGGCCAGACAGGTGGTATCTCCAGACCGCACAGGGGAGCAGGTTGAGCCAACAGGCCGGAGCAGGGACCAGTGCCCCATGCTAAGCTCCCCGGCTGCTGAGATGCACGAGGTGCAGCCTGGGAAGGCTCAGCCCTCATGTACCAGACATGGAAACAGGGTCTTTGTGGAAAAACTTGGGGGATGGATGCATTCTAATTAATAGGTGGGGAGAGGTCAATTCTGTGCCAAAATGCTAAATCCCATGGGCCCTCTTTTAACTCCTGCTTTTAGGCAGGCAGTGCCCACTTTTCACGTGTGCTGCTCCTTCTTCTGCTGAGCTGTATTTGGTGAACTCAACACACCCACGGGAAGACAGTGCCTAAAACCCCAGCTTTTTGTCCTCTGGTTTGCAGCCACTGGCCAGGCACAAGAAACAGGGAGTAATGAGGATTGGAGCTCCAGACTCAGACGCCAAAGAACGGAGTTAGATATTTCCCTGCCACTTACCAGCAGTGCAGCATTTGCGGCAGATCCCTTCCACACGACCTCCACTTCTTCCTTTGTTAAATGGGAGGAAGAGTTTTCTCACCCACCTCCCAAAACCATGAGAATCAAATAAAAGAGTGACGTAGACACTCTTACAAACTGCAGAGCACCACGTAGATGGAATATTATGTATTTACCTGAACCACATGAGACTGACCAGAGTCAATCATTTTTTACCTATAGTTGCCATTTTTGACTTACAACTGGTATTTTTTGTTATTCTAAAAACAATTTCATGGGGTTCAGGCTAATTCTTAGTCCATTATGTAGCAACTATCTCCTGCATATAAAGTAAAACAAGATCAACTTTATGCTAATTTAGTTTTATAAATTCTAGGTCACACTGTACCTATAAGCCGCCATGTTCCATCACGAACCCCTTAAATATTCTAATTGACGCACCTGCCAGCGCTCAGCAGCCAACAAAGATGCAAAAACTGGTAACATGGAGGTCGGGAGCACAGTCACTGGAGCCCTTTGCCGGGGCCCTAATCCTGGATTTTCTATTGTTCCCTGTGTTCCTTCATCCGTAAAATGGGAGCAACAGTAACAGCTCCCTCCCAGGATTGCTGTAAAGAGGACACAAGTCAGTGAGTGCAAAGCACAGAGACAAGCACCTGGCACTTGATAAATTCTAGCTAAGCATTTTGTTACTGCTATTGACTTTTATATTTTGCCCAAAGTAATTTTAGATTTAATTCCGCAAAGTAATATTTTAGAGCCAAAAAAGAACCTTTAAATGTTTGTGAGCTTGTGAATGACTGTAGGTCTATCTGGTTTAGGGGGAATAAAAGGTAAATAGGTTGGAAAATGAAAACTCCAGAAACATAGGATCCCTGGTTGGAATTCTGAGAGTGACTTTGTTCCAATAGAAGGTCTTTCAATCCTGCTAGCCACAAAATACAACTTCTGGACCAATGTTTAATAAGATATGACATAGGTCTTTTGTGTTATACCCTTAGGGGTAAAAGAAATATGGAAAGCAAATTTTGCTAACATGTCTAGAAGAAAATTTTAGCATTTTCCCTAATGTAAAGAATCTACTTTTGATTCTTAAATTGTCTCAGTATATACAATTGATCCCTATTAAATCAGGGGAAAAATCTGATAGGACTACCCAAATGTTAGCAATTGTGTGGTAAAGTGGCTTTTTTTCTCTTAAGTTGTATGTTTCTCAAAGTGCGTTCTACATCAGAATCACCCAGAATATCTGCAAAAACACAGATCTCTGGATCCCACAATTTCCTAAATGCATGCAAACTAAATCTAAAATAACTATATTATAAATAATTTTAAAAAGCTTGAAATAAAATCAAAGAACAAGATACAACATATAATGTCTGCCAAGATTGGAAAAATAATGCAAAACAATTTCTAGAAATGAAAAAATGAACTAAAATCAAGCCACCAGTAGACAGATAAATATCAGATTTTGGTCAGTTGATGAGAGAAATAGTGAATGGGGATAGCAATGAAGAACTCATCCAGAATAAAATCCAGAGTAACAAAGAAACAGAAAAATGAAAGATAGATAGGCGATGTGGCTGCTCAAGTGAAAAGGTCTAAAACATTAATATGTCTCATCAGAGTTTGGATAGGAAGTAATAGAGGATGGTGAAGAGTAAATATTTTAAGAGCTAGTTGCTGATAATTTTCCAACATTGCTGAAAGGCACAGATACTTAGATCCAAGAAGCTCAATAAATCCCAAACAGAATAAATAAGAAAACACCCCCACACACAGAGACACATCTTAGGGACGCTGTAGAATTCCAAAAGAGAAGATTTTTAAAGTGCCCAGGGACTAGAACAGACCATCTCTAGAAGAACAGCCAAAATTGACTTTTCCATAGCAACGATGGGATTCAGAAGACTGCAGAAAGGAAATAACTAGGTTGGGCATATTGTCAATAGAACGTGTTGAAATACTATTTCACACTTACCAGATTGACAAAAATGACAAAGGTTGATAATGCCAAGTACTGGAGAGAATGTGAACCAGCGGAAACTCTCATCACTGTTGTTGGGAACATAAATGTGCTCAACTAGTTAGGAGAAAGTGTGGTATTGCCTGGGAGAGTTGAGCATGGGCACAACCCTCTCAGCCAACCTTTCTACTCCTAGGAAAACACTTAGACACATGCATCAGAATACACATACAAGAATGTTCATAGCAGAATCGTTGATAACAACAAAAACTTGAAAATCACTAACATGCCCATCAATAATACTATGGAAAATGCATTGTTATAATATTGAAAAATCTGGAAAACACAAACAACACTATGGAAAAGTAAATTGTGATGTCATCATATGATGGAAATCTACAATCATGAAAATGAATGATCCACAGCTACATTCATCCACATGAATGAATCTCAATAATGTAATCTTGAGCAAAAGATGTCACATAGGTATATACATAGGACTTCAGAAGGAAAAGCTAAGGAATGATAATTAACATATTATTAACTATACATGTGTGTAGCAAAAGTGTAAACACATAGATGTACATCAATTCCAGATGAATGCTTCCATTTTAGGAGGAATGAAAGAGAATTGGGGATGTCTAAGATGAGGGCTTCAACTATATTTTATCTGTAACATTTTATTAAAAACTAAAATCTAAAGGAAATATGAGAAAATCTTATCATGGGTTAAATATGGATAACAGGCTCATAGGATTTTTATACTATTATCTGTCATTTTCTCCATGTTTCAAATATTTTTAAACTTTACAAATAAAGTGGAATAATAACCATAATATACATGAAGAACTCACAAAAATACCAACAAGAAGAAAAAAATAAATAACCCCCAAAGACAGGCAGAAGATTTGAACAGATACTTCCCTAAAGAAGATACGTAGATGGGAAACAAGTACATGAAAAGCTCAACATCAGTAGTCATTGGGAAAAGGAAGATTAAGACTACAATGAAATACCATTGCACGCCAATTAGAATGGGTAAATTTAAAAGATTGAATCAAGTATTGGCAAAGATGCAGAAAAAGTAGAAAATTCTTTCATGGATGGTATACAATGGCACAAACTTTCTTCGATAACATTTTTGTAGTTTCTGAAAAATTAAATGCACATATACCATATAACTCCACCATTCCACTCCTAAATATTTACCCAAGACAAATGAAACATATGTCTATATAAAGACTTGAACACGAAGGACCATAACAGAGCTTTATTTATGTGTAGAAGTTCTCCAAAGAGAACTGACAAGATTTTAGATATACATGATAAATATAGATAGAGGTAGAGTTAGAGTTAGAGTTAGAGCAATAGAGACAGAGACAGAGATATACAAACACACACATTAAGACACTACAGGAACAGCCTCACGCAGCCATGAGGTTTGGCAAGTCCAAGTTCTATCGGCAGGTCACAGAAGGAAACTTGGTGAAAATGAAGATGAGCTCTCCAGAAGCTGGCTGTCTGGGGTAGACATAGAAATTATTCTTTGGACGCTGAAATCCTCAGGTTTCTCATTAAGGCCTTCAACTGATTGGGTGAGGAGACTTCTCTCATTGCTGAAGGCAAGCGCCTTTGTCAATTGTGGAAGTAATCAGCCATCGACGCAATTACTGGACAATAATTTAAATCCATCTACAAAATATCCTCATTGTAATAATCAGGCCAGTGCTTGCTTGACCAAACAACTGGACACCACAGTCTAGCCAAGGTGACACATACAATTAACCATCACAATTTGTAATAGTCAAATTTTGGAAACAACCCAAAAGTCATGAGCAGGTAAATGGATGAATAAACTGTGTTATATCCACATAATAGAATATTATTCAGCAATAAAAAGAACTAACTATCATTACAACCAAGATCACTTTTGAAATAATTACGTTGAGTGAAAGCAGCCAGACAAAGAAGAGTATATACTTTATCATTCTATTTATTTTAGGAAATGTAAATTAATGCTTAGCGACAGAAAGCAGACAGGTGCTTACCAAGGGTGGGGGGTGGGTGGAGAGGAGAGGGAGGAGGGGATTACGTGGCAGTCAAGCTTATGTCCATTCTCTTGATTGTGGTGATGGTTTCATGAGTATATGTCACAACTTATCAAGCTGTATATTTTAAATATGTACAGTTTGCTGTATGCCAATCATAGCTGTTAAAAAATCTATAAAAAATGGAGAAGTAGTGACTGACAAGCAGAATAGATGAAGTCACACGGCACAAATCAGCAGGGGAGAACCCTGACAAAAGTGAGTCAAATGCCCTCACAAAACACCAAATTTTCAGGACCTTGGTACTCCAGGGATTTCGGAAGACTCAAGAAGGGTATTGGATTAAAGTGTCATACAACCCCCCAATTCACCTTCCCCCCTCCTCGGCCAGGCATTGGTCCTCTCACCACCCCCATTTTGCCCTTTGCTGGAGCCCCCACCTCCTACATCCCTCCACTCTGTTCCCATGGTAATAGTAGTCCTTGGCTAGCTATTGGTACATTTGGCTTTGGAGAAACAGAATGGCCCCACAAAAGAGATGTGGGTTCCTATGCACACACACATACAGCAAAACAAGCTTGCCATGCTCTTTCAGTTTCCCAGCTGCTAAACCGAATGCCATGCAATGGGCTGACTTAGGAATGCACTGGCTCGCAGTTTCAGAGGCTAGAGGTTTGCTTCCTCCAGGGGTCAGTATCTTGTGGCTGGCCAGCCATCTTTGGGGATCCTTGGCTTTCCCATCACACAGCAACGCACACAGCAGTGTCTTCTCCTTTCTCCTCAGGTCCTGTTGACCTCCAGCTTCTGGCTGCTCACCAAGGCTGCTCTCTGTCTGCCTATCCCTCTGCTTATGAAAGTCTCCAGTAATCTCCATTAAAGCCCAACCTGATTCAGTGAGGCCACACCTGAACTGAAGTGACATCTTGAGATCCTGTTCACAAAGGGTCCACACCCACCAAACGCGGAGCAAGATCGAGAACATGGCCAAACTGGGATACACGATTCACTCCACCAACAGGCCATCTCTAGAGCACAGGCCACCAGTTGCTGTAACCTGCTCCTGGACACAGCCAGGGTGTTTTTAAAACTCTCTTTAATGTGAATAGGTAGATGAGGATTTCCCAGACATTCAAGAAAATCTTCCAACATGAAAGAGAAAGCCAAAAGGAAGGAAGGGGGGAACGGGGAGGGAATCCAGAGAAAACAGAGACAAGACAAGGAGCAAAATGCACCTCAGAGAAGCTGTCATTAATATCTTTAGAGCAATAATAAAAGACAATTAACAGAAATTACTACATCCATAAATCAAGACAGCATGGTATAAAAAATGAACAATTAGAAATTAAGAAGGAGCTCCTGGAAATTAAAATAAACTTATGAAATATACATATTAATAGAAAAATGGGAAGATAAAGTCAAGGAAATCTACCTGATAGTAATGGGTTTTCCCAGCTATTCCCAACCTGCTGGAGTGCTGAAGAATTCTGCCAATCCGCAGCTCCATACCAACCCCACAGCTGCATGACCTATAGGCTCACCACCAGTTCTGGGGTTGTACACTAATGTGTGCCCTGTACAATGGGGACTTTGCTCTTGCCCAGTGGCGGCCTTTGTGCACACACAGTGATTGTGTGCTATGATGACAGTACCCATCTGGGATGGTTAATTTCATGTATCAACCTGGCTAAATTAGGGCATCCAGCTATTTGGTCAAGTAAGCATAGGCTTGATTGTTGCTGTAAGGGTGTTCATAGATGAATTTACATCATTAATCATTTGATTGCCCCTGTCATTTATTATATCTACAATCAGCAAAGGAGATGGCCTTTAGCAATGGAGTAGACTCCCCATCCAATTAGCCCGAGGCTTAAAGGGAGAACTGAGGGGTTCAACAGTCTGAAAGGAGAATTTCTCTCTCTACGTCAGCCAGCCAGCTTCTCCTGGGGAATTCAACTGCACTTCCCTTGAGTTTCTAACTTGCTGCCTGCCCAGTGGAATTCAGATTTGCCAATCTCCATGGTGGCGCAAGCCAATTCCTGTTGGTTCTGTGTCTCCAACTAATATACCACCCTAGGCCCCATGCTCAGACTTTCACACATTACCTGCCCCTAAGGACAGGCTTTATTTTTACAATTTTACCTACGAGAAACTAAGAGACCAGAGAAGTTGAGTTACTAACCCCAGTTCACACCATTTTTGCCTTCCTTATTTGCCCTGCACCCCAGTTGTCCAAACCCACCACTCCCTATCCTTCTAGTCGAAGGAGCGTGGGCAGTGTTACTTCACGTACAAAGCACCCGTGGCAGCTTTCACTCAGCTGGCCAGGCCCAGCCTCAGGCAGGGAATCCCACTCAGGGAAGGCTTGCACCCACGCCAGCAGCCTCCTCTTCCTTAGAGAATCCTCAAGGGCAAATAGGCGAGATTGTGCAGGTGGCAACAAAAGCAAATTTCTAGAAGTCCTGGTTAGTCCTTCTAAACCAGTCTCCCATTACATTGTTAGATGCACTTAAAGAGTGTCAGCAGGTTGTGAGGAAAAGAGAAATATGCTCTTTTACTCGAGGGAAACCAAACCTGGCCTGGCTGATAATCACAGTGTTACATCACCACTGGATAATTAGTTCCTTTCTTTCTAGGAGTTGCAGATTTGAGAATGTGCTGAAGTCTGCGGCTTCACTAGGCTCTAAATCTTTCCTGGACTCACATAACTAAGACAAATGCGATGTGGCTCGTTTTCATGGAACGGCGGCTGCTCTGGGATATGTACAGCATCCCATGCCCTCACCTGGGGCTGTTACTGCTTGCAGCCTGGTGTTTGTAGCTGTCTTTTCTCAAGATCATTTTAATTTTCTTGAGGACAGGGACTCTAATTCCTCTGTACCTTTGGACCCCAAACACCCAGTCCAGGGTCCAACATATAATAGCTCTGCAATCTGATTTATAAGTTACTGAGTCTTTAAAGGCTAGAATGGAGAACCACATTCCAAGTCCCCTAGAAACTTACATACTAATTATTCTTTTCATAGTCCCTTCACACCTTGTCACACCAGATTCCAAATCCACTTATTTCCCACAAACATGCATTCATTTGCAATATAAAGGGACTTATGTGCAAAGATAAAAAGAAAAATGACTTCCTTATTTAACACTAACTTATAGTTATAAAAGTAATCCTCACTTCGGAAATCAGAATGATAAAATTATATAATTATAGTTATAAAGGAATTATAAACGAAGAAGAATGCATGGCCTGTTCATGTAGGGTATATGCAGGGCAAATGTTCACAAGCATCGGGTGCAGTCACACTCGTTGGGCATTGCACACTCCAAGACGTTCTCTCCATGTGGACCACACTGTGGACAGAGTTTCCTAAAGTTATACCTCAGAGTAGTGCTGACCTCAAGATGCCTGCAAGAAGCTGAAGAGAAAAGAAAAACCAGCAGCCTCTCTGATATCAACACACAGAGGAGTAGATTAAGTAGATCCCACTTCATAAACAGTTCCCAGATGGTATATCTTAACCCTAACTGGACTAAGGATCGGAAGTATGAGTCAGCAAACTGTAGCCCACCGGTAAAGCCAGCCCATGGCCTGTTTTAGTATGGCCAGGGAATGCAAAGAATGATTTTCGCATTTTAATGGGGTAGTAAAAAATGTTAATGAATACGCAGCAGACAGTATGACCCACAAAGCCTAAAATACTTACTGTCTGGCCTTTTATAGAAAACCATTACCAACTCCTGGTCTGAAGAAGCAGCAGGATCCACTCTGGAAACATCTACAGAGGAGAATTGCAGAGGCCATGCCCTCCTCAGCTCTGCTCATTCTATGGATTGCCTGTTATAAACTTGGCATCACCAAGCTCTCATCGGCCTCTAGAAGCCAGAAACTAAATCTCCAGAACCCCCATTCCTCTGTGGTCCTGAGTTAGAGTCCACAACTAAGAGGCACTAGTCCGACATTTAGCAGGTGTAAAAGGAGTGGCCATTGCTGGGAGGCAGTTTGCCAAGGTGCAGACAAATATGTGGTTTGCAGGAGACTCCAGGTAAGCTCCTCAACTGAGAGTTGCCAGGAGCCTCCCAGGGTCTCTTCAGATTCGGAGATATTTTGGTGTGAGCCCTTGGAACCACCTTTCATTGCTGCAAACCATGGCACGGGTAGGAGCTTCCCAAGAGAGCGGTAAAGAACTATCTGCTTCACCTCTACATTCTGAGGCCATCAGGCCACTTCCTTGACCTTCGCTCCCCAGACTTTTCAATGAAAAGACCCAGAGAAGCTTGGAACACATTGAGCAGTCTTTTTTTCCTGGACAGGCTCAGGTGGGACCGGAAGTCCCCTGACTTTGCAAGTTTGCCCCAGGCACACCCAGCCAGTGGAGCCTGAGAGCATGCAGCCCTTGGCTCACAGCTGGCTCCTCCTTCCTTCTTCCTTGCTCATGCGGGAGCCGCTGTTTGTGTACTTGTGATGAGAAGGGAAGTAGAATAAGTGAGTAGAGAAGCACACAGGTTTTGGAGCCGAGAGGCCTGAGTTTGAATCCCTATTGAGCCTGGCAAGAACCTTGCGCTCTGGCCTGCTCAGCTCCTTCATCTGTAGACCTTGGTCAACAGGGGGTTGTGAATTCAATGGAGCGGTGCGTGGAAAGCCCTTTGTTCCTCTGCTCGCTGCTCTCCTCTCCCCCTCCCTCCCCTCTGAGGGAGAGGCCCAGTGACAGCTTCCACCGGTCCTCAGTCGCCCTGGCCTCTCGCCTCCCACGGCTGTCTCCTTCTCTCTTCAGATTGTTGACCCAACGCCATGGGTTGAATTGTGTCCCCCAAAAAGACACATTCTATTCGTCACCCCCAGTCCTGCAAAAGTCGCCCTATTTGGAAATAAGATCCGTGAAGATGTCATCAGTTACCACGAGGTTGAACTGGATTAGAGGGGCCCCCAGTGCCGTGCCTGGAATCCATGCAGAAGGGGAGAACGGGACACAGGGAGGTAGACACTGGGGCAGGGGGCCGCGCCGTGTGAAGACGGAGGAGAGAGCAGCGCGACGCGGCTGCAAGCAGAGGGGCGCCAAGGGTGGCAGGCGAAGCCCAGAGGCTGGGAGAGGCCGGGAAGGAGACTCCCTGCAGGTTTTAGGGGGAGCCTGGCCTTGCTGACACCCGATTAGGGGCCTCCTCTGCCCAGAACTGGGAGACTATGAAGCTGTGCTGGTGGAAGCCGTGGGGTCTGTGGAGCTTCAGGCCAGCAGCCCTGGGAAACAAAGCAAGCAGCCCACGGGGCAGACAGTTGCTGCAAGCAGTGCCCATGCCCCGCAGCTGCACGTGGCCAAAGGACGTCGCATCCCACCTGTCACCAGAGGTGGTCACCACGCACCCCTGCTCCTGAAAGCCCTCCGCCTGCCTGGCCATAGGAAACGCGCGGCGCTCGTTGCACTCCGGCTTCTCACTTCCACACGCCCCGCTCCTCCAGCTGCCGGGGCTCCAGTCCCCTCCTCCAGGGCTAACAGCAGACACTCCGACCTCTCGCTCTAGGAGCAGGGGAATTGAGCTTCTGGTGCAGGTGCCCTTTGATACCCTCTTATTAGATCGTTTTGCGACAAAGCACCATTTTCTCCCGCCTGTCAACTTGGAAAATTAACTTTATTCCTGTCTTCTATATAACCGAGCCCCACCTCCACCTCCCAAACGCACCCGTGAGGTCGGGGAGGCTGCCCCACGCAGCCCTGCACGGGGGCTCCCTGGGCCTGCTGGGCAGTAGCTGCTGCAGAGCTGCCCCCGGTCCCCGGTCCGAGCCGGACCCCCTGCAGCTCTCACAGGAGGCAGGGCCATCACCCGAGGCCTGGCACCCCGCCATGGGGGGCGGGCGTCCTCTCCCACGGTCCCACGGCCCCACGGCCGGCAGCTGCAGGGCCACCTGCTCATCCCAAGGGACCGCCGTGTGAAACATCCTGCAACACACCCGACTGCAGTGAGATGGCGCCTCAGAGTGACAGCCTCTTCCTGCTCCACCCAAAGAACAGGGCCGAGAAAACACACCAGAGAGAGGGAGAAAGAGAGGAGGGAAGGAGGGAAAAGGACACCTTCTTTTTCTCTCTTCGCTTGCAAACAAATCCCTGGGAAGGGCCTCCGGCCTCCCCCACCTCCCACCCTCCTACAAGGGTGTCTGCCTGGGAGCACTGCCTTCTCTAGGGGCCCTGGCATTGGAGAGGAGCCGCCCCCCGGACTGGAGGGGAGTGGGTTGCTTGAACAGCGCCTCGAGTGGACAGTCCACGGGCAGCTCTGGGCTTCTCGGGTCCTTCTGGAGCATTTGACACCAGGACCTCTTGGTACCCAGTGCAATTTGACCCTAGCTTGCTTTCCAGCAAATGGAACCTTCCCCTTCCCCTTCTATCCATGCGTCAGCCTGCGGGGCAGCATCCGCTTCCCCGAGGACCCTGGAGGCGGAGAGGACCCATCAGGCTGCAAACCAAGGCCCACTTCCTCTCGCCCTTGCCCCTCCAGGCTGCCCAGCGGCCGGCACGGCCCTCTGAGGGCATCTCCCCCTGGGCACCGAGCTCCGCACCTCCTGGGACCACCTGCCCCCTGTGGGTGCCATGCCAGCCCACTGGTATCTGACCCAGGAACCACCCCACGTGGCTCACTCCATTCCCAAAAGCACTACCGTGGCCTTTGGAATAAAAGTGGTTTAAAACTCAACCCACTTTTCCCCGCTCCTTTAGTTGCCGATTTAAAAGAAAAAACACTATAAATTCTTATATTATTACAAAGTATACTTCATGTTGTTTTTGCAATGGACAATGCAAAAACACTGGTTCTACAAAATAAGAGGATGTTAACAAGGAGATTCCATATGGAGCAAAGAACATGAAGCCAAGAAACTTCTAGAAAAAAAGCTGGAATAAATGTATTTATATTCTGGCAGTGGTAGAGATCTTTCTAAAGGACATAAAATCCAGAAGCAAGAAAGAAAAAGATTGATAAACCTGACTTCATAAAAATTAAAAACTTACATATGGCAAAAAAAATCACAAAATAAGTCAAAAGATAACAACAAACTAGAAAAATCAAATTTGCAATACCTACTAAAGACAAAGGGCTTATTCATTAACTTACAAAAAACTCACACACATTATTTGAGAAAAAAAGATAAAAATCTAAAATCAAACTTGGTGAAAGATAGGAATAAGCACTTTAAAGAGGGCAAAGCTATTAAAAAGTTCAAAATAGATGAAAACATGCTCAAATCTCGTTCATAATTAAGAAACTATGTACAAACATCAAGGTACCATTTTTCTCACCATGAGACCTGGTGAATGCGCAGGGAAGCACACAGCATTTTCAGTTGGTGGGTCACCAATGGGCCCAGCTCAATGGAAGGACAGTTTGGCAGTATCTGTCAAAATGAAAATCTACAAAGCCCATCAGTCGCACTGACAGAAAATTGCCTTATGGGTAAGTTTGTTCAACAACATCTATTATACTTATGGCCCGTGCAGAATAGTTGGTAATTGCAAAAAAACAAGTGTCCATCAATAAGGAACAGCTAAATTAATAAGGAACGGATGTGGCTCAAACAGCTGGTGCCTGTCTCCCACATGGGGGGCCCCAGGTTCAGCTCCCAGTGTCTCCTAAAGAAACTGAGCAGGACACTGAGCTGATGCAATGGGCTGGCACAGCAACCTGACGCAATGAGATGACACAACCGGATGACCCAATGAGGAGACACAACAAGCAGGGAGCGGATGTGGCTCAAGCAATTGGGCTCCTCCCTCCCACATGAGAGGTCCCGGGTTCCGTTCCCAGTGCCTCCTAAAAAAAGAAGAGAATTAGGTGCAGCACACAACAAATAGTCACAGAAAGAAGAGAGAGAACTCAAACAATGAGGGTGGGGGAAGAAATAAATAAATCTTTCTAAAAATTAAATGAATGAATGAATTACAGCATAACCACAGAATGGAATACAAGATGGCCACTAAAAAGAATGAGGTAGATCTGTATGTACTGACAGGAAAAGGTCTTCAGAATGTAATACTGAGGTTAAAAAAAAAAAAGGAAGATGGGAACAAATGTAGCTCAGTGGTTGAGTGCCTGCCTCCCATGTATGAGGTCCTGGGTTCAGTCCCTGGTACCTCTTTTTATTTTTAATTATCTTTTTTAAAGTTAATAGATCACACAAAACGTTACATTAAAAAACATGAGAGGTTCTCATATACCCCATCCCCCTCACCCCACTCCTCCCGCATCAATCTCTTTCATTGTTGTGGCACCTTCATTGCATTTGGTGAATTCATTTTGGAGCACTGCCGCACCACATGGATAATAGTTTACATTGGAGTTTACACTCTCCCCCAGTCCATTCAGTGGGTTATGGCAGGATATATAATGTCCAGCATCTGTCCCTGCAATATCATTTAGGACAACTCCAAGTGCAGAAAATGCCTCCACATCACATCTCTTCCTCCCTCTCTCTGCCCTCAGCAACTACCATGGCCACTTTCTCCACATCAATGCTACAATGTCTTCTATTACTTCTATTACAATAGTTCTATAGTAGAATTCCAGTAAGTCCACTCTAATCCATATTTTATTCCTCCATCCCATGGACCCTGGGATGGCGATGTCCACTCCACCTTTATATCGAGAGGGGACTTAGATCCCACATGGTTGATGGATGTGATTCTGCTTGCAGTTGTAGGCACTCTCAGTTCCCTGGTGTGGTGATTGGCCGTCTTCACCTCCCTGTCAGCTGACCTGGGTAAGTCCAATGAACCAGAGAGTACAAGTTGCAACTCTGCTGAGGCTCAGGGCCCAGCTGGTACATGCACAGTCCAGAGATTCAAGTCTAAGTATAAACCAACCTTAGCACCTACCTCTTAAAAAACAAACAAACAAACAAACAGAGGTACAGAACTGTGTGTCAATGAGAAAAGAAATGGTCTCTTAGGGTATACAGTAATTCCTTTTGACACTCCAAAAGGTATAAAAATCTGTGTGCTGTGGTTATCTTTAGATAGATAAATAAAGGGTAGGGGACAAGGCTGGAGGGTCTCACTTTTCATTTTCTACCATTCTGTTTATGTTTCTGGCCTTAAATGTGTCACATTATTCCAATAGGGCTTAAATGGGTTGGGAGAATATTATTCATTCATTTTCTTCACATCTCTGTTAAACATATATCATTTGTGATAGCTATCTATATAAACATTTTTAAAAAGGCTAACCCAAAGCAGACAAGATTTAAAAATACCTACCTACACTGCCGTTCACCAGGGGTTAGCCTCCCTGTCTATGGACACTTACTATCCTTAGGCTCTGAGGCACATAGTATTGTCCAGCGATCTCAAAGCACTTCATGAAGAGTCATTAACTTCCCACCAACGACAAGCTCCACTTCACGTGCTAATATAAAATGGACACTAAGCATCAGGGAACGCAGAAGAAATTCCAAGGTTCTTAACCATCACCCCACTTTTTTACTTTGTGAGGACGACGTCACCCACGTGGGGGCACAGTGAGCTGATAGGGCGAGGGAGCTTCGCCACCACTGCCATCCGACCCACAGGTGGCCCTGGGCATCAGCAGAGTCGGGAAGCGCCCCCCACCACGACACAGCCCGCAGCCCTGCGCCAGCGAGGGGCGGACGTGCGGCTGGGCGCTGCGCTCCAGGCCTCCGGGACCCCGGGCGCCGGGAGCGGCGGACGTGCGGCTGGGCGCTGCGCTCCAGGCCTCCGGGACCCCGGGCGCCGGGAGCGGCGGACGTGCGGCTGGGCGCTGCGCTCCAGGCGGGGAGGACGCGCGGCTGGGCGCTGCGCTCCAGGCCTCCGGGACCCCGGGCGCCGGGAGGGGCGGACGTGCGGCTGGGCGCTGCGCTCCAGGCGGGGAGGACGCGCGGCTGGGCGCTGCGCTCCAGGCCTCCGGGACCCCGGGCGCCGGGAGCGGCGGACGCGAGGCTGGGCGCTGCGCTCCAGGCGGAGAGGACGCGCGGCTGGGCGCTGCGCTCCAGGCCGCCGGGGCTCAGCGCGCCCCAAGGCCGGGGCTGCCCTCCGACGCTCCTCGGGGCTTGCTCCTGCAGCTCCCCCCTGCTCCGCCTCCAGCCGCGGGAGCGCGCGGCGCCCCTCGCCTCCCTCCAGGCGCCGCTGGGTGGCAGTGGTCCGACGTCTCACCGGGCTCGGGGCTCCGGACGGGGCGCGAAGCCTTCCTCTGCGGTGGAGGCGCTCGGTAAGTGACGGGCACAACCCCGCGACCTCCTAGGTGCCGGCTCTGGCACGCCCGCGTGTTGCGGAACAAGCCCTGCTGTTGCCAGCCTGGCCGGGGCACCCCAGACTCACAAATCGGCGCCCTGCCGAGGGGCAGCTCGTCTCAACAGGGCTCATCCGCAGACCGCGCTGGGTTCTGGTGATGGACAAAAAGCCCCCCAGACGCACCACTTTGCTCCTTCTTCTTCCTCCCGTGTTCTTAACGAGCCCTGACCGATTTCCAGGAACCAGTCAGCCTTCGGGGAAGGACACGTACGTGGTTTGTGTGTTATAAAGTGATCACGCCTTTAGCAAATGAAAACGCACCGAAGGTAGGCACAAATTTGAGTATTTATTAAACAGGGCTCATCGGGAGTACAGGATTCTTTCATTCTCATCCACAGCATTTTAATGAACTGGAAACATCACCCCAAGGCAGGGTCGTGATTGCCTTTGGATGGAAACTTTAATGAAACGAGACAATTTGCTCACAAAACGGCAAGTTAAAGGAAATGGGAGGCAGACTAATAAATGAACAAAAATTAGAAAGGAGCCCGAGTGTGTAGGACGTGCGGTGTCTCACACGGCCAGCATGGTAGACAGGGTTCACAGAAACAAGGTGGGCAGGAAATTCAGAGGCGGCGGGACAGAGTAGTGACGTGCACTAAGCTGAACGCGCAGGTGGAACTGCCAGGAAACTCCCAGCAGCGCGGACAGGGCCGCAGAGCCCGGGACCCAGGCGCCTTGTCCGCAAACGAAGCGACCCAGTGCCTGCTCTTTCACACTTTTTTTTAGTTTCTTGCATTTTTTTTTTAATTTGAGAAGTTGTGAGTGGACATAACAATCGTGCATACCATAACGGATTCCCATACATCACCCCACCAACACCTTATATTGTTGTGCTCTGGCAGGTGATGATTATGGTTAATAGTACAAATACAAGACTATTCCATATTACAAGGTATTAAGAATATGGAGAAACGTGGGAAAAATACAACTAATGTAACGTATAGACCAGGGGTTCTTAAGAAGGGGTCCATGCACCTGAATTGAAGTTCAAAGAATAAACATCATTCTTGTGGGCATGTATTGGTGCGGGTGTGATCTATTTATTAAATAATACATACTATAGTGTGGACTTAGTAAGGGGTCTGTGGTTTTCACCTGACTCGTAAAGGGGTCTGTGGAACAAAAAAGGTTCAGAACCCCTGGTATAGACTATAATAAACAGTAATATTGTAATATCTTACAGCAATGGAAAGAAGGTACTATAGCAATGCTAAGGGTCAGTAACTGGGGGATATGGGGTTTTTCTCTTCCACTTTTGCTTGGCATTCGCTCCTGAGTGGCAGCCACCCCACCTGAGGGTGTTTCATTTATAATAACCACGCACCCCCACCATGATTCTGAACCGAGAGCCTCCGTCCTGTGGGCAGCTCCAGTTTTGGGAAGGAGAAACTGCCTTAGGTTTCCTCCTTGCTTGGATGTGTGCACGGTACCTTTAGGCAACAGACACGCACCCCCAGGCTCCAAAGGTTTCCGGGAAGTTTTCTTTAACTGAAGAATTTCGGACTGCGTTTATGAATAATGCAGGGGAAATGCAGAAAGCAGCCAAGGGAAGTGGAGTGTGCACACGCACGGGCGTGGATGTGCGCGGACAGACGCACACGGACCCGAGGCTGACGAAAGGTTTTCCCGAGCTGGAGCAGTTCAGAAGGATTTTGTCCCACTTGAGAGGCCGAAAATATGCCCCCCAGTGGGATCCGACAGCCAGCGGAGAGCAGGCAGGCGCGGAAGCTGGGCGAGCCAGGGAGCGGTCGTGGTTACAGGCGCGCGCGAGCCTTCCCAGGAGCTGAAGCCTTCAACCTCTTTTCGGCTCACCTGCCGGGCGGAGGAATCTCGGCACTGCTCCCTGGGGGGTATCACTCCCCTGTGCTCCCCTCCAGTCTTCGTGCCGCACGTGCCCTCCGCGGGGGTGCTGGCGGGGGCAGCAGGACTCTCCAGCTCTCCTGGCTTCCGCGCCTTGAGGGGTGCAGCGAGCCCGAGACGCAGAGGCCAGGCGGGTCGGCAACCGGAGGCTTAGCGCCGGGGCGGGCATGGGCGCTGCCACCCGGCCCAGCGCGGGGCAGCAGTTCACTTGGAAGGCTGAACGAGGCTCACCGCATAGTGGCCGTTGCTTACCTACCCATGTGCACACGTACGTAGACATTCACATGGGCACGCATGAGCACACACGCAACCTCATACACACGCACTCACACACACTGGCCTTTGGCATCTCCGAGGCCTTCCACCCACTCCATGCCCCACACTTAGCTGTTTGGAAACTTCACCTTCAGCACCAACAATGGTCTAAAGACTCCAAGGAAGTTCAGCAGAAGTAACTCCCGATGCAGCAGGTGTGAGGCGCGAGTGGGAGACTGGGCTCCTCCTCCTCCTCCCCCTCTGTGGGTGGCACGGGGCCCTGCATGCCAGGCTCTGGCTCCTGGAAGAGCAGAAGGGCAATGGGGCGGGTGGAGGTCAGGCAGGTACAGCCCCTGGACCCCGTGTCCCCTACTTGCTGGCTTATAAGATGCCTCCACCCCCACTGTCGGCAGCGAGGCCGGGGCACCCCTCTGTGCAGCGGCTCCCAGGGGGGCAGGCTCTCCCCATGGTTCAGGACACCACAGTGCCCCGTGGGTTGATCCCGCACCCCAAGGTGGGGAAAGGCTTCCCAGAGTCTCCCAAGGTCACAGGTCCCATTCTGCCCACGGCTTCCTGCACCTGGTGTTAAATGTGCACCCACTCCATTTCATGACCATTTTATTTCTCCTCAGGACAAAACAAGTTTTGGAAAAGGTGGTCCCCATAGGTGCGCTGAAAAGGTGCCTAGGTGTCTTTTCCTGCTTGGAGAGGGCCATGCTCATGCTTTCGATCTGTCATAGGAATTGCTCCATTCTAGAAACAGTTGGGCTTCTGGAGCAGCCAGTGGGAAGCATGCTTCCTCATCGGTGCTAGGTTGAATTCTACGCACCAACAAGCAGGTGCTCTTAATCCTTACCCGTGTCCCTGTGGAGATGAACCCATCGTAGGCAGGACCTCGTGAAGGTGTTATTTTTAGTTAAGGTGCAACACACTGAACCAGGGTGGGTCTTAGCCCAGATCACTGGAGGACTTAGAAAGAGGGCCTGGAAGTCACAGAAGCCAGAAAGGAGAGGACCTCTCCACGTGATGGGAGGCAGAGGGACAAGCCAAGGAAGCCCAGAAGGGCTGGCACCAAGCTCCAGGGTGCCACAGACCCCGGGAGAAAGCAAGCCTTGCTGTTGTCTTGACTTTCAACTTGTTCTAGCTTCAAAAACGTGAGCCAATACATTCCTGCTGCTTACGCCAACCCGTTTGTCCCAGCAGCCCAGCAAACTAAGACATCGCCCATGACAAGTCCCATTCAAAGATGTCCCTTCTCTTGACGAGCTCCTGCTAGAGATTTGTCATGAAGCAGCGTGAAGCAGGAAAGGGTTTCTGTACCAGTTAGATAATTATACTCAACTCCCTCACAAGGCCAGGTCGACCAGGGATTGTGTTCTTGAGAACACAATCACTTAAAATTATTTTGTCTTTATAATCAAAGCAACATAATCATATGGCTGATTAGAAGACCGAAGGGTCACTTTTGCCAGTCTCCTGTGTTGCTGCAAAGGTAGTCCACATTTTGAAACAACCCAACCATTGGCTGGTCCATAGCCTCTATATGGAGACAGAGCCCAGCATTTAATTACCTTAATTGGGCCTCATTTTCTGTTCTTCATCCAGAAACGAGTTCTAAGATTGCCCTGCTTTTCCCAGGTTCAATCTGTAGACTTCTCTGTCTAGGCTTGCTCCCTTGGCAACTTGAGCCAGCCTCTCTCATTTTGAAATGCAAACTCTGTCTATGCTGGAAATTCCCACTTGTATTCCTCTAGCTGACCCTCTCCCTGACCTCAGACTCATGCATCCAACAACCTACACAACGTCTCCTTCTGGATGTCAAACCAGGTCTCACTCAAACCACGGCCCACATCAAGCTCAGGATTGCTACGCCCTGTCTCCGCAAGGGCTGGGTTCACAGCTATGGGAAACACCACACTGGCTTAAGCAAGAGAGAAATGCATTGTGTTTTTGTTTTTTTTTTTTTCTTTTTCTTGCCAAGTCAGCTGGTTTATTTGAATTATTTTTTAATTCTGAAAGAGTTTCAGACTGTTTTTTAAAGGTGCAAATAGTATAGAGCTTTCCTGTGTCAACTTCACCCACCTTGCTATAACCATAGGACAATTATCAAAATCAAGGTATTAATTTTGGTAAACTACGATTAACTGAAATATAGACCATATTTGAATTTCAGTAGTTTCCCATTGACGTCTTGGTTTGTTTTGGGATGCAGTCCAATAGCCCACACTGCATTTAGCTGCGGTGTCTCCTCCCCCAACTGGGGCATTTCCTGAGTTTTCCCCTGTCACTCCATGATCTTGATGATGAGGAGTGCTCATCAGTGATTTTGTAGGCTATCCCCTAATTTAGGTAGGTTAGCTCCTGTGGCAGAGATTGGAGCAGTTTTATTTCTTGCTCCAGGCTCCCACGGAATGTTTGCTTTCATTTCCTTGGCTGCTCCAGCAAATACTATGAAGTGGGTTGGGTTAAACAATGGGAATTTATTCTCTCATGGTTTGGGCTGGGAAAACATCCAAATCAAGGCCTCCCCTGGGCTCTCCCTTCTCCTCTGGGTTTCCCTGATTCTAGCTTCTGGTTTCTGTGGCTTTCTCTTTCTGTGTCTGAATTTCATTCTCCCGTGAAGGACTCCAGTAGAAGATTAAGAGCCATCCTGGTTGAGGTGGGTCACGCCTTTTCTGAAGTAACCGCAGGAATGGATTAAGTTGGACAGAGCATGCTTTTCTGGGGAGCATAACAGCTATAAACCACCATGGCATTGCCACTGACTCTGTCTTTGCTCAACAATAATGGGTTGTTTTGAATTAATTTCAATTTTTTAAATGCTACCTTAAAGTATTATTTCTCTTGGTGACTGAGTTTTTCGGCATCTGTAAATGCTGTCCCCAGCCCTGCCTACTGGTCAAGTCAGGAACGTGGCCAGCCTGGCCTCGTGGAGGGGAGCAGGCTCCGGCCCGCAGGGGAGGGGCGGCTGGGCTGCCAGGGTGGGAGGCCTCACAGACGCCGTCTTTGGAGGACAGACTCTGTCCCTTCTAGCTCTCTTTCCAGTCGTTTCCAGTGATGCTACAGTGCTCCTTGGGTCCCTGTCCAATTTCCCCTGGTCCTCCTTCAAATGCAGAAACGCTGCACTGAAAAGAAACTGAGCGACTGAGCTGTGGCAAAGAGAAGCCTTTCCCCGGTGGAGAACTAGTAAGCCCGGAGGGCCCTGCGGACGCAGGCTTCTGCTGGGTCCAGCCTGAGAGAGCCCAGCACACGCTGGAGGAGCCGGCGGGGAGGGTTAAACCAGGAGCAGAGCCGCTAGGACATTTCGTTCTTCTATGGTTTCCGCAAGAATGTTCTGTTTTGCATTCTTCTCCATGGAGGCGCCTCAGTTATGGGAACAATAAAAGAGGCATTAAAATCTGGGATCCAAGTGTGCCTGCCTGCTGAAGAGGCCCTGCCTGGGAAGAAGGTGGAATGTGGCTGCGGCGTCCCCGGGGCCCCTCTGGATTCAGCTTCTGTAAGGGGCCATATCCGGAAGAAACGCAACGCCTTGACAGCGTGCCATCTACAGGGCCCCTCCGAAAGGTGCAAAACACACGGTACCTTCCTCCAAACACCCGTGTCTCCTCCCCGACGCCACAAAATCCTTCCAGCTACGGCACAGAGCCTCTCTCCTTCTTCCCAGCCTTCTCTCTCCCCACCGCTCTTACCCCCTCACTTTCTAGCCACCTTCTGGATGGTCTCCCTCCTTCCTTACGGAGCAGCCCCTGGCCGTTTCTAAAGCAAATCCTTCTGCTCCCCCATTCTCCAGCTTTTCATGCTGTCCGGCTCTGTACAGGACCTGAGCCGGCAGACCCAGAATTTTCCTGAGAAGGCAGGAGAGGGAGGTGAGGCTGAGGATTAAAATAACTAATCCTCAAGTGGCACCTGTGAAGGGCCAGGCTGTGGCTCGCAGCCAAGTTCAGGTATAAACTTCCCTGATCCACACCTCCAGCCTCTGGAAGGGTTGTGCTCTATCATCCCTCTTTTACAGGGAAAGCAGCAGAGGCACAAATGCAGGCGCTTGTCAGCAATGCCAGAAAGGCTCCAGGGCTGTGCTCGGTGTTTTCCTCTCCGGCTTTTGATTTTGAAGTAATTTCAGACCTACAGGACTATTGTGAAAATAATGCAAACCCCATTAGAGGACTCCAACATCCTGCCCACCCAGACATCCAGGTCCACCCATGTTAACATTTTGCCACGTTTGTTGTATCATTCTGTCTCTTTACCTATGTAGCTATCACCTATTTTCCGAACACTTGAGAGTAGGTTGTATACATCATGTTCCTTGAACACATGATACTTCCATGTACACTTCCTAAGAATTAGGATATTCGTTCGTGTAACCATCTTTTAAGTTCGGTTATCCACAAGAAATTTAACATTGATATAAAGCTGACAGTCTACCTTCCAATTTTTTCAGCGCACCCCAATGCTGTCCTTTCCAGCCTTTTCTCCCTCATTACTGGCTCCAGCCCAGGATAGGGCAATGCCAGCCCACGGCCCAGCCTAGACCGGCCAGCCATGCCCATCAGGCTGAACTATGACATTGGTCAGAAGGGGAGGCAGGGGAGCAGGGCAAAGCCACTGGCCAGGGAGAGGGCAGCAACCAAACCCCATCCTGGCTTCCTCCAAGCCCACCCTCCTCAGCCTGCAAGCTCAAGTTCCTTGAACTCTGAATTCCTTTCACATGGACAAACCCTTCTTTCACAAGGATTGACAAGATTAAAATGCAAATCCTTCTGCAAAGGAATCCCTGAATTAGCCCTCACCCGGCAACCCCAAACAGCACCCCTCTTTCTGTTATCTCTCCTGGAGCTCCAGAATTTCTCCTTTGCAGTGTTTCCTATCTTGAAGTTTTTGAACAAATAATTTGCAATGCTTAGGATATACTCATGCTAAAAAAGTGTTCTTTGTCTGAATTTCAGATGCCACTGGGCATCTTGTGTTTTTAGCCGCTAAACCTGGCAACCCTAATTGTAGCTCTCACCTAGATTTCAGCACAGTTGTGGTTTCTACATTTTGATTTGGAAAGTCACATATGGCAAAGTGGCAATAGCCACAGATGAGAAAAGTGTCCAAATCAAGATATCGTCAGGCGATGCTTTCTCCCTGAAGAATGGCTGCCAGTGATCTTGGACTCCTGTCACATGACAAGGCACAAGGCAGTGTCTGATCGTTTTTCCCTTCTCTTCCAGGTTTCATTGCTTCACCTTCTTGTTTCTGTGGCTTTCTCTCTCTTTGTCTGAATTCCATTCTCTTATAAAGGATCCCAAAAAGAGGAATAAGACCCACCCTGAGCAATGCTTTACTGAAGTAATCTAACCGAAAGACCCTACTTACAATAAGTTCACCCCAGAGGAATGGATTAGCTTTAAGAACATAATTTTCTGGTGTCCATACAGCTCCAAACCACCCCAACCCTGATACCCTTACCAGATCCCACTTTTGTTAGCATTTTTGCCACACACTCCTTCCCTCTCTCTTTCCCCTCCCTTTCTCAGTTGCACACACTTTACCTTAACTCATTCAGCACATATGTCCTCAGGACAAAAACATTGTCCAGGTCATGAAACCATGCAGACAGCACCTTAACCAAGTGACCAAAGTTAACATGATTGGCAATGGGACACACAGATGTCACTTGCACACTCACACAAGGCATGCAGGTAATTTTCCTGCCAGAAATGCCTTACCTCTTATCTAGGTGGATGGAGACCCATACAATAACTGAAGAATATTGAATTCCTATCATGAGGAATCCTACTACATTCTCAAATAGAGTGTAAAGAATCCCCTGAGTAAATGGGCAGTGCCTAGTGAAGGAAGACAGACCGTTAAGCCAGGCCTTTGATATTGATGATTGTACTTATGAACCTTTTCTTGTGAAATTAAAACTTAGCCTAGTGTGGTATATTGCCTAAGAGTTACTTCCTGAAAGGCTCCTTTTTCCTCAAATGTGGCCTCTCTCTAAGCCAAACTCAGCATATAAATACACTATCTTTCCCCAAGTATGGGACATGACTCCCAGGGATGAGCCTCCCTGGCACTGAGGGATTATTATCACATGCCAACTAGCAATGCATCTGGAAAAAGACCTGGACTCAAAGGGGGAAATATTAAGTACAAATGCTTTTTTTATGACTAAGGGATTTCAAAGTGAGCTGTGAGGTCATTCCAGAGGTTACACTTATGTACATCTCAGCAGGATCACATTGAATGCCACAGTAAACAGTACCTCAAACAGTGGGGCTCTTGAGGGCTCTAGAGACATCTAGACACAATAAGCAGGGTAGATAAGGTCAGAAATTTGGCACCCTGCCAGTGGGCCTTACTTTGGAATTTATACTCCCCAGTGTAACAGAGTTAGACTCATTTATATTTTCCCTACACATGCCTCTTTTGTTCCTTTTACTTTAACCTCTAATTAGCACTGTGTCATTAAATATATTTCCCAGAGACTTAAATTTTTGGTCTCTTCATTTGCTGGTTAAACCCTGAATCTCAGCTGAGTTGCAACACTTACTCTCCAGTTCATTAGACTCACCCAGGACAACTAACAAGGAGATGATGATGGACAACACCCATCCCAAGAAACAGAGAGTATCTGCAACTGCAAGCGAGATGGTTCCATCCATCTGCTCCATAGGATCTAAGCTACCTCTCAATTAGAAACAGAAAAGGTACCACCATCCCAAAATCCTCAAGACTGAGGAATAAACAATGGACTAAAGTAGATATTATTATTCTATTATAGACATTATGATTTTAGCAATGGAAAAACTTTTTCCATTGATATAAAGGCAGTGGCCACCATAGGTTCTGAGGGGAGGGAGAAGGAAGAATAGGTGTAACATAGAGACATTTTCAGGACATTGGAATTGTCTTGCATGAAATTGCAATGATGGTTACAGGCCATTATACATTTTGCCATAACCTATAAAATTGTGTGAGGCAGAATATAAACTATAATGTAAAATGTAGTCCACTGTTAGTAGCACTGCTTCAGTATGTGTCCATCAGTTGCAATAAATGTGCCACACTAATGAAAGATATTGTCAATGTGTGAAAGTGTGTGTGTGTGTGTGGGGGTTTGATGGGGCATATGGGAATCCCCTATAATTTTTATGTAACATTTATGTAATTAAAACTTCTTCAAAAAATTTTTTTAATTAAAAAAAAAAGAAATGCCTCACCTTAATCAAATATTGAGTAAACATCAGACAGACCCAAATAAGGGGATGTCCTACTAAATGGCTGCCCTGTCATCCATCAAACCCCTCAGTGGCATGAAAGCCACAGAAAGGCTGATGAGCTCACCCAGGTAAAAGGTGACTGCAGGTATGAAAAGGACATGTGGTCCTAGGCTGGATGCTGACCTGGGGACGGCTATGGTGACCTCTGAATGAGCACTGAGGACTGGAGAGTTGAACCTCATCAATACTGAATTTCCTGAATTTGAACAGTGTCGTGGTCATGTCAGAGGATGTCCTTGTTCTCAGTAAATGTTTTGGGAATGAAGAGTCAGTCTTTCTCACTTCCATAGCCCCACATAGTCTGAGACAGAACTGGGCCTCAGCCAGTATTTGTTCAGTCAATAAAAAAATGAAAGACAAGAGTCACATTTATTGGACTTGATGGCGCGTCAGCCACTTTCTCATTTGCTTTCACCTCTAATCCTTTCAATACCCATCCGAGGTAGATATCACATGTCTGTATTCTTACAAATGTGAAACAGTCTCCAGGGTCAGTGAATTCCCATGCTGACAGCAATCGGAACCAGGATGTGAACATAACACTCTCTGAACCCAATACTCTTAGAGTAACCTATTAACTTAAACTATGTCAAAAAGCAAGTGGTTAAGATAACGTTCTTTACTTGCGGGTAGGGACTGTGGGCATTGGCCACCTCCAATAGACCATGTCAAGCACACCACTGGCTGTGCCCACCCTCAGCACACCCCGACGACCCTGCGATCACCACCTCCCCCAAGTCCTACCAAGGCACAGTGGGCGCTCTCTCTCCAGGCCCTTCTTTGCCCCCTCAGTCCACTCCATTTCCCATTGGGCTGTCGGCATGGTAGGAGCTCATGACAAGACATCTGGGAAAAGCAAGGCAAACAGGAGTCTGGGAGATGCACATTGGCCAACTGGGGGGATAATGAGGAGATAGAATTAACCCAAACTGGCAGCACACACTGTACATACACAAGCACATACATAAAAGGCCAAGAACACATCAAGATATTGTACTGACTGCCTCTGTGCTGGGAGGGGAAATCAGGGGAGATATTTGTATTTTGCTTATTTTTATTTTCTGTGTTTCCACAATGAGCTTGTACTATTTGTGTATTTTTAAAAAGTTAAACGTAGGCTCTATGGGGCAGTTGGCATTCTTTTCTCAAAAAGTAAAGGATTGGCACACTAAAAAAATCAATAAGGAAAAGATAACCAGGGATAGATGTATTTTCTTCCTCCTTAAAATCAAGGATCATCTTTCTGGGGGAGTTTCTTTGTCTTAGACAAGGTGTTTTGGTTGCAAGGAAGTAAAACTCCCTCAAAATAGCTCTACTATGAAAAAAAGAAAAGGTTGTTGCAAGGCTTCAGCTTTCGGGCCCCATGGTCATCCAATATTGGAATACTTCCAAGGCCAGCACTGAGGTGCCTCTGGCCACTATCTATGGGATTTCCGGGCTCCACAGTTTGTTTCTTTTTGCACACAGCTTTCTTTGCTGACCCGTGGCTTGTCTGTCCCCTCTGAACTTGGCCTAGACCCCCACGGGCCCAGGCTAGACTCAGCACAGCCTCTCCACTCAAACACCGCTGTCATCCGATTGATTCTCTCTTTCAGTGTTACTACCGCGAGGCCACGGTCAAGGGCTCTGAGGCTCTCTCTGCTTGTGTTAAGTGTCCAAGCCCAGTCCAGTTCAGTGATGGCCAGGGAGGCAGGTTGCAGGCAAGATGATGTAGGGAGGCCAGGTGAGCCAATCCATCTCCTTTTTGGGTTTACCCCTAAAAGTTCATTACCAGTATATTTTAAAACCAGGTTTTTGGCCTCCAGAGATCTTGAATTATAAGCATAATGACAAACAGATTTTAACGTATTTTTTAATAAATAGCTCTGAGAAATTGGAGAAATCCTATGATTGCTACTTCAAATGGCCCACATCACCAAGTGGCAATCTCTCCACCTTTACGGAATTTATCTCTCTTAAACCTTTAAGTATCTATGCAGCTACAGTCACAAACCAAAGGCAGGCTTCCGTGTGAAAAGGCATATGGTGCCACCTGGGAGCACAGATTACACACACACACACACACACACAGGTAGAAGCACAGTGTTTCAATGTGAAGCCTGGAAGCGCGGAATTATCTAAGCATCCTGTCCCATCTAATTTAGGTATCTCTTTAGAAAGGTGATATGATACAATATCTCATCCACACCGCTATGGATTCAACTGTGTTCTCCAAAAAGGCATGCTCGAGGCCCAATCCCGAGTCCTAGGAATGTGAATTTATTTGTAAAGAGGATCCTTGAGGCTGTGATGAGCTAAGCAGAAGGACTGGCGTTCTTACAAGGGGAGGACATTTGGCACAGAGTTGGAGGGAGATCTCCATGTGATAGCAGAGAGTGAGCTGTACCACAAGTCGAGCTGATACCTTGGTTTTGGACTTCTCGTCTCCAGAACCGAGACAATATACTTATGTTGTTTAAACCAACTAGTCTGCGATGCTTTATTACAATAGCCCTGGAAAACTAAGATGCAGTCACAGAACAAAAATAATAAAGTTGGGCTTTAAAGCAGCTGGCGATGAACACATGTCTCTAAAGTTCTAAAAACTTGGCATATTTTGACTCATGTAATTCTTACAAAAACCCTAGGAACATTTCTATCCTCCTATCACAGATGAGGAAACTGAGGCACAAGTCCCTTAGGTAACATGCCCAGAGTCACTCATCTAGTGAGCAGTAGAGATTAAAGAGCCCAGATTGCAGGTCTCTGAGTTTTGCTGTAAACCACTACACCAGTAACTGCACCATTAGAGCCGGAACTTTCACTTTCTACATAATGAAGGTTACATATGGAGAAGAGAAACTTCAGAAGAAATTAACCAGATTGGTTTCTTTTATTTTGAAGTTCAAATCCAATTCATCTAAGGAAGGAAACAATGTGCTCGTTTTCTCTCTTTTTCTAATAACCTACTGCCATGCTTCAATTTCAGTTTTGAGTCTCTTTAAAAACTTCAGAAAAATCCCTCATGCTTTATTAGTAATTTTTAACTGTCTAATTGAGTGGAATGAGTAGACGTGTTGCCAAAGAACATCAGCACGTTGTCACAAATCAAACCCACATATTCAAAAATTGAGTTCGTTTCTACACTTGAGTCATCAGAAAGACAGAGGATGATGGCAGGTTTCTCTCAATGCCTGAGGTCTGCCTCACAGCGCAAGTTTTGTTGTGTTTTTTTTTTTCTCTCACTTTAATAGTAAAAGCAAGTGTGTGAAATGCCCTGTTGGCATTTCCAGTCTGTCACTGAATGAAAGGTCACCCAAAGGAGTTTCTAATGGAAATGCCAGAAATTTCTTCTGATGATGGACAGCTGTTCCTCAACTCTCAATCCTTCCACTGTGTTGGGGTCACCAAGTACAGCAGGAAATGGCTTCAGTTTCATGCAAATCTAAGTTGATGCCGTTACTTGGCTGAATTTGTGGAAATTTATTTAACCTCTCCAAGCCTCAGTTTTCCCATCTGCAAACTGGAAGCAGTATTAACTGCACCTATTTCAGAATGACAAGGGCATGAGTCCCAGACTGTTGTTTCAAAGTCCTCACTTGGGTGACCAGCAGGACAGTTGGTCAGGTTGGGGGCAAGGTTGACTGTGTTCAGATTCAGAGAAATGCGTTCCAGTGGAAGATCTAGGATTGACAGAGGAAGAGTAGTGAGAAGGCATTATGAGGTCGGTACTAAAAAAGAGGGTTTTCTACAAACTGGAGTTGGCTGAAAATGGAATGGATTTCTACCAACACAATGGGTTTTCTCTCCCAGGAAATATTAAAGTCAAGACCAAATAAGCACTTTTTAGGGAATTTGCAGAGAATTCATAGGTCAGATAAAGGGCTGAACCAAATGATTTTTACCATTCTCAGAGTCCCTCAATCAGAGGTATTTTCTACTGTATCATCTGATTGTTTCCTCTTAGCATTGTATCAAATCAGCTGTTATCTTGGGTATGTACTTGTTGACTTCTTAACCACCTTTGCCATGTGACTATCACTTCCATGAAGACAGGAACTTTCTCCCTGCTATATCCCCAGCACCTAGCACAAGCTTAGCACATAAAGAGCATTGAGTAAATATTTGCAAAAGAAAAGAATGAGCCAAGGATTTCCATGACTCACTTCAATTCTGAGTCAGGGAGGCCTCAGGCCACCCATTGCTTACCTTAAAAAATACTTCTTTATAGAGGACAAAGATGTTCTTTTGGGACAATTAGACCAGAGAAAAAGGAATAAAAGAAAAAGAAGTGAAACTATCTCTATTTTTAGAGGACATAATTTTATATGTAGAAAATCCTAAGTAATGTACATACACAAAAATATAAAGAGCTAATAAACAAGTTCAGTGAGATGGCAGGATGCAAGATCAATATGCAAATATTGTGTTTCTATACACTTGCAATAAACAATCCCCAAATGAGGTTAAAGAAAAAAATTTCCATTTGAAATATCATCAAAAAGAACAAAATATTTAGGAAGAAATTTAACAAAAGAAGTGAAGGACATACACTTTCAACTATAAAATATTGGTGAAAGAAAGTAAATAACTAACTAAATGGAAAGACATCCCATGTCAATGAATTGGAAAACTTAATATTGTTGAAGTGGTGACATTCTCAAATCAAGGTACAGATTTAATGCAATGTCTCAAATACCAGCTGGCTTTTTTGCAGAAAGTGACAAGATGATCCTATAATTCATAGGGAAGTGCAAAGGAACATGAATAGCCAAAACTCTCTTGCAAAAGAAGAAAAAGTTGAATGACTCACACTTCCTGATTTCAAAATTTACTATAAACCTACGTAATTTTAAAAAGGTGTGGTATAAGGATAGGCATATAAATGAATGAACTAGATTTGAGTGTCTAGAAATAAATCCTTACTTTTATGGTCAATTGATTGTCAACAATGATAGCGTCATAGTTTCCTAGGTGCTAAATCAAATACCATACAATGGATTGGCATCAGCAATTTATGGTTCATGGTTTTGAGGTTAGAAGTTCAAAACTGGGACATCAGCAAAACAATGCTTTCTCCCCAAAAGTGTGATGTTCTAGGGCTGACTGCCAGCCATCCTTCCTTCGTTGGCTCTTCTGTCACAGAATAATGTGCTTGGCAGTGTCTTCTCCTTGTCATCTGAGCTCCTTTGACTTTCAACTTCCCATGGCTTTCTCTCTATATCTGAATTTCATTCTGCTTATAAAATACTCCAATAATCTGAATTAAAGCTCACCCTGATTCAGTTTGGCCATACCTTAACTAAAATTAACATCTTCAAAAGATTCTGTCCACAATGGGCTTACGCCCACAGGACTAGATGAAGGACATGTATTTTTCCTGAGGTACATAATTCAATCTAACACAGGCTTTCTGATTAATGGTTCTGGGACAACTGCTTATCTTCATGCAAAAGAGTGAAGTTGAACTGCTACTTCACATCGTATAAAAATGTAACTTAAAATTTTTCATAGGCCTAAATGGAAGAACTAAAACTATAAAGTCTTAGAAGAAAGGATAGGAGTAAATCTAGAGGTCTTGAACTAAACAATAGTTTATTAAACACAAAACCAAAATCACAAACAATGAAACAAAAAAAATAGATAATTTATACTTGATCAAATTGAAAACTTTTGTGTGTCAAAGGATATCATCAAGCAATGATCCTTGGATATGACACTAAAAGCACAAGCAGCAAAGGAAACAACAGATATATTTGACTTCACCAAAATTAAAAACTTTTGTGCATCAAAGAAAATTACAAAGAAAGTGAAAAAGTCCCTACAGAATAATATAAAATAGTTGCAAACTATATTTGGATAAGAGTTTTTAATAACCAGAAAAAGAACTTTTATAATGCAACAACAAAAAGATAAACAACCCAATTCAAAAATGGTCAAAGGACCGGAATAGAATTTCTCCAAAAAAATATATACAAGGACAATAAGAAAATGAAGAGATGGTCAACATCATTAGCCACTAGGGAAATGCAAATCAAAACCACAATGAAATACCCACAAGGATGGCTATTATTCATACCCATAAGGATGATTGCTATTTTTAAAAAATAACAAGTTCTGGAGGGAATGCAGAGATATTGGAATTCCAGTGCATTGTTGATGGGAATGTAAAATGCTGCAGCCACTGTGGAAAGCAATACAGCTGTCCTTAAAAAATTTTTTAAATATTGAATTACCATATGACCTGGCAATTTCACTTCTAGTTATATACCCAAAGAAAGTGAAAACAGAGTCTCAGACAGGTAATTGTATATCAATGTTTGTAGCAAACTTATTCACAGTAGCCAAAATATGGAATCAACCCAAGTGTTCATCAACAAATAAATGGGGAAGAAAAATGGGTTACATACACACAATGAAATATTATTCAGACATATGAAAGAATAAAGTCATGAGACAGACTACAACACGAAAAAAAAAACCTGAAAACACTATGCTTAGAGAAATAAGCAAGGCACATAAGGAAAAAGATTTATTATATCACTTAGAAGAATTGACCAGAAATAGCAAATTCACAGAGATAGAAGGGAGATTGAAGTTCCAGAGAATGGGAAGACATAAGAAGAGGGAATACTTGCTTGAAGGGAAAATAAACACCATGAAGAAAGAACGGGGGGTGCAGATGTGCCTCAACCACTTTGGTGCCCCTACCACATGTGAGGTCCCAGGGTTTGATCCATGCCTCCTAAAAGAAGACGAGCAGATACCACCTCCCTCCATAGAGCTAGACTTCACCCCCACCACAACACGCAGAGGCCACAAGCCAGCAGACACCAAGACCATGGGGATCAGATGTGGCTGCGTCTTCTGGGACTCACCTCTCATGGTGGAGGTCCTGGGTTTGGCTCCCAGTGCCTCCTGGAGAAGGCAAGAAAACAACGAGCAAACAGATGAGAAAACCATCTGGGATAAGGGGGCAATAAATAAAGAAAAATAAAGAAAATAAAAAATCTTTAAAAAAAAAAGAAAGGGAGAAAATACTTTTATATCATATATCTGATAAGGTAAGTATACAGAATTCAAATCAAGCCTGAGAATGCAAATTACCCAGTCTTAAAAAGGGGAAAGCATTCGAATAGATATTTCTCCAAAGAAGACATACAAATGGCTAATAAGCACATGAACAGATACAAGACATCTGCAAATCAGATACAGAGAACTGCAAATCAAACCCACAATAATACCATGCCACACCCACTAGGATGGTTAAAATAAAAAAGAGCTAAGGACAAGCATTGGCAAGGATGTAGAAAAATTGGCATCCTCATGTATTGCTGGTGGGAATGTAAACTCCATGTTGGAGAATAGTTTGGCAGAACATTGAGTTTCCATGTAACCAAGTAATTACACTCCTAAATACCTACCCAAGAGAACTGAAGACATTATGTCCACACAAAAACTTGTAAGTGAATGTTTCCAGCAGCATTATTCACAGTAGCTAGCCAAAAAGTGGATACAACCCCATATCCATCAACTGATGACTGTGTAAACAAAATGTAGTCTATCCACTCAATGGAATATTATTCAGCCATAAAAAAGAATGAAGTACTGATACATGCCTCAACATGGATGAACCTTGAAAAAATTATGCTAAGTGAAGGTAGCATATTGTATGATTCCATATATATGAAATGTTCAGAATAGGCAATTCCATAGATATAAAAAGTAGTTCTCAGGACCTTGGATCATCACTGTAAGTAAGATATAATAGAAATATAACTGCTAAAGAATATTTTGAGGGTAAAAATCTAGGTAAAAAATAAGTTTCCTATGCTCTTGCATTGCAAAAAATTTTTAAGTGTTCTTTTTTGTAAATTGTTATTTTGAAATAATTCAAGCATATAGAAAGTAATAGAAAATAATATAACAGAACCCAGGGAAAGATTCCTGGACTTTATAAAATCTCAATATTTTGTCATAGTTGCTTCAGACAGATCTTTTATTACCTAAGAAATAAAAATTTATATTATTGTTGAAGATCCCCGAATACCCTTCACCAATATTATCTTCACTACATGCCCAAAGTAACTGCTGGTCCTGATTATGGAGCTCAGATTTCCCACCTACATTTTTATCCTTTTCACATTTATCGTGTATCCATAAACAATATATAATGTTTTGATTTTTAAAATTATTTATAAAAGCTCTCACTTTGAAAATTCCTTGTTTTAGTCACATTTTGAGATTTATCAATGTTCATTCATTTTACTGAAGAGTCAAGCGTATACTGTATTCTACATTACATGGACTTTACCACAATTCATTGATCTGTTCTCCTGCATATATACATTTATATTGTTTATGTACTTTCTCCTATGGCAATACACACTGCTGAGAACATTCTGGTGCATGACTCTTTAACATCTGTGTGAGTTTCTCTAGGGGAACACCAAGCAGTGGAATTACTGGGTCATGGGATATGCATGTCGTCAGGTTGAGCAGATACTACCAAATTGCCTTTTACCATGGTCTGCTAATTGATACTCCCACCGTCGAAGTCAGAGGTTTACCATCACTCTACATCCAGACTGAAGTCAGGGTTCTTGAGAGAAACCGATTTGACAGGATATACATATCAAGAGATTTATTTTAAGGAATCAGCTCATATCACTGTGGGGGCTGTCTAAGTCTGAAATTTCCGTAGGCCAGCAGGCTGGAAATTCCGGTAAGAGTGAGGTTGCAATTTTGAGCCTGAAATCTAGGGCAGATCAGCAGGCTGGAAATTCCAAGAAGGGCTGATGTTGCAGTGTTGAGGCAGAGGTTCTTCTCCCTCTGGAAATCTCAGTTCATTGCTTTTTTGGCAATGTGTAAATCTGATTTTTTTGATCGGATAAGGCTCACCCATATTATTGGGGTAATCCCCTTTACTTAAAGCCAACTGATTATAGATACTGATCACATCTACAAAAGTCCTCCATCTAGGTAACATCTAGGCCAATGTTCGACCAAACAATTGGACACAATAACCTAGTCATGCTGACACGTAAAATTAACTATAACACTCACCAACATATAGTGTTACCAGCATTTGATTTTTTTTCAATCTGTTTGCCATTTTAATTTATATTTTTCTGATCACTAGTGAGATTGAGCATTTTTTGGAGGTTTGTTGGCCTTTTGAGATATGTCCTATGTGAATTGCCTCTCAATATTCTTTGCCCATTATTCCATTGGGCTGCTTTCTTCTTCCTAGAAATTGAAAGTGTTCTTTACATATTTTGTTCTAAAAACTTGATATTGGATTATGTTTGTAATCTGGTCTATTACTGGGTATGATTGAGTTATGATTAGGGCTTTGATTGGACCACGTCATTAGGGCGTTGAGTCCCCACCCCTTGGTAGTGGGGACTCACAGATGAAAGGCATGGCAAAGGACAGAGTTGGGGGTTTTGATGCAAGGGTTTTCTGATGTTGGAGTTTTGATGTTGGAGTCTGATGCTGAAGTTTTAAGCTGGAGCCCCAGGAAATCTGCACACAGAGGAAAGAGAAGCAAGCCCTGGGAAGAGAGGACCTGATCCAGAAGAACACAGAGGAATAGAGACAGCTCCTTAGCATGGCAGAAACCCCAAGGAGAGAGACAGAGCCATTCTCCTGATAGTCCAGCTGACCTTGTGGAGAAAACAGAGGAGCTGAGCCCAGAGGAACCCATGAAGCCTGAACCCTCACAGCCATCAGCAGTCATCTTGCTCCAACACATGAAAACAGACTTTGGTGAGAGAAGTAACTTATGCTTTATAGCCTGGTATCTGTAAGTTCCTACCCCAAATAAATACCCTTTATGAAAACCAACCAATTTCTGGTATTTTGCATGAGCACCCCTTTGGCTGACTAATACAGGACCCCTGTATATTATGTGCGAAACCAACAAGTTTTTTTTTGGTGTAATTTGTATGAATGAAACCATTATTTATTATTCTGGGCTTAAAGGGACAAATTGAAGGAAAAATTACTATAAGGGCAGAACCATGTTAAGCTGAGGTCTGGAGGAAAAGACCTTCTTGGGCCAAGAGAGCAGGGCCACCCATCTGTGTGGAAAGGGTGAGTCTGCCTGTGATGGTTTGAAGCTCTATGTACTCTTAAAAAAGTATATTTTTAAAGTTTAGGCATTTTTCTGGTATGGACCTATTGTAACAAGGATTTTTGATGAATAGGATCTTAAATTAAGATGTCACCCATGTCATTCAGGATTACGAGAATCCTTTATAAGAGAAATGAAATTCAGACAAAGAGAGAGAAAGCCACAGAAGGAAAAAGTGGAAAGCAATGAAAGTGGAAGAGAAGGGAGAAACCAGCAGATACTGTCATGTGCCTTGCCATATGACAGAGAAATTCAGGATCACCAACAGCTTTCAGGAATAAAGCCTCACCTTCACGATGCATTGATTTGGACATTTTCATGACCTCAAAACTGTAAGCTTGTGAGCTAATAAATTCCCATTGTTAAAAGCCAACCCGTTTTATGGTATCTTCTTTCAGTAGAAAAGAAAACTTAAACAGACCAACGGTTAGAGAGGGCAGGCCTTCTTCTCCATTGTTCAGAAAGAGCATTGCCACTCCAGTGCTTGGAGAGAGTGGAACCGTGTCCTGGGCTTGTGGAGAGCCTGGCCACTGTCCCTGCTTGAAGATGGTGGAGGCTTCACCCCAGGTTCAGGGAGAGCATGGCTACTGTACCAGCACTTGGAAGGGGTAGGGTTGCTGTTCCATCAGGCCCAGAGGAAAACACATCATTCCATAGATGAATCTCAGAACTTAAAATCCAAGGGAGCATGCCCTGCTGGGTTTTGGAATTGTTCAGGACCTGTGACCACTTTTTCCTTCCAATTTTTCCTGATGGCAATGGAATGTTTCTCCTGTGCCATCTGCAATGAAGAATGTTTCTTCATTGCATATCAGAAGCAGATAACTAGTTCTCTAGGTTTCACAGATCCACAGACAGAGGGGAACTGTGTCCCAGGACAGGCACAACTGTAACTGATTTTGATGAGACTTTATACTGAGCGATGTTTCTGAAATGAGTTTTAGGATATTGTGATGTAATTAATGAATTTCGCATATAGAAAGAACATGTTTTTTTTGTGGTCCAAAAGGTGGACTGTGGTGGTTTAAAGCTATAAGTACACCAGAAAAACATACTCTTAAATTTAATGCATCTCTGTTAGTATGAACCCCTTGCAAGAAGAACCTTTTCCTGAGGCTATTTCAGTTACGGTGACTCACCTCCATCAGAATGGGTCTTAATTCTAATACAAGAGTCCTTTATAAGTGGAATGAAATTCAGACACACACAGAAAGAAATCCACAGGAAGCAAGAAGCTGCACCTGAAGGTGAAGGGAGAGACCAGGAGATGCCACCACCTGTCGGACGTGCTTTGCCATCTGACAGAGGAGACAAGGATCACCAGCAGCCAGCCCCGGAATTCCCATCTTCAGGAAGAAAACCTTGCCTTTCTTTGGGCTTTTTCCCAACCTCAAGCTGTGTGAGACTAAATTCCCATTATTTAACCCTACTTATTTCATGGTATTTATTTGAGCAGCCTAGGAAACCAGAACAGCTAACCACTGTCATTGATTTGAGTCAATTGTCTGTCATTTACTTTCAATTTTCTTAATCTTATCAGCTACAGATAATTACAGTTTTGCTTCCCCCTTGGAAATTCTTATACCTCTTATTTCTTTTTAATATCTTGTGATAGCAAGGAGCTCAAATAAAACACTGAATAAAAAGAGTGATAGCAGATATTCTCATCTTTTCTTAATGTTAAAGAGACTCATCTAAGGTTTCACCGTTAAGTATGCTCCTTGCTATAGAGTTTTTGAAGATGTTTTCTATCAGATTAAGTGATCTTTTTTTTTTTGTTCCCAGGTTCATATGAGTTTATATTGTGAGTGAATATAGGATTTTAACCTGTTAATGTGGTGAATTACATTAATAGAATCTCAAATATAAAACCAATATTACATCCTTAAATAATCCAGATTGATCATGATATATTTATTTTTACATGTTGCTGAATATTATTTGTCTATTATGGATCTTCACATCTGCATTTATAAGAAAGATGGACATTTTTATTTCTCAGGCTGTCCTTGTCTGCTTTGGCATAAAAATAGGATAAACTTGCCACATAAAATGTTAGTATAGTGCCTCCTTTCTCTGCTCTAGAACATTTGGAAAAAGGCTGGGATGAATGCTCCTTGAATGTTTGGTGGAATTCTCTTGTAAAACCATCTGTTCATGAAATTTTCAGTATGGCATTAAGGAGAATATACTTTTTAAACTATTAATTAATGGTCTGTTTAGTTCCTTTTGTTTTTGAGTGAGTTTTCCTGAGTTACTTTTTCAGAGGTAATTATCAATCTCTCTGTCCTTAAAATTATTTTCTTTTTAGTATTCTCCTACTTTTAAATTCTACTGTATCTATGTTATGTGCATTTTTTCGTTCCTGTATTTGTTTATTTGTACCTTCTCTCTTCTTTCAATCTATTTTTACTGAGAGTCTATTTCATTGTCTTTTCATATAAGCAGTTGTATTTTACTCCTCTCTATTTTGTATTTGTTTTCTATTTCATAAATTTTTGCTCTTATTTCTCTTACCTCCTTCCTTCTACATTCTTTGGCTTTACTCAGTTTTTAATTTTCTTACTTCCTGAATTTGTTGTTTTTCTCATTGAGTTTGAACATTTCTTCTTTTCTGATATAAACTTTTGAGACTAAACATTTCCCCCCAAATACTGGTGTAGCTGCTTTCCCAAATTTTTGTTTTGTTTTGTTTTAGGAAGTACCAGGGATCAAACCTGGGACCTTATACATGGGAAGCAGGTGCACAACCACTTGAGCTGCATCAGCTCCCTATTTTCCAAAGTTTTAATGTATGATTTTTAAAAAAATTCTATTGTAAGTATTTACTAATTCTTTGGGCCATAAATACTTGATCTGTGATTAGGACACAAATAATTGCTACGAATTTTCCATGAGCACTTGAAAATAATATGTATGTTCTTTTAGTCGGCCTTTAGATCAAGCTGTGTCTAATATTTAGTATCTCTCAGCCTTGAGTTATTCAATTTAATTAACCTCTGAGAGTTTTGTTTTCTGAAGTTCTTGCGTATGACTGCTGAATGCCAGTTATGAAAGGTTCTTCAGAACCTCTGCCTACTAATTTGCAGAAAATGACTCTTCTGATGCCTTCCTTTGATAGCATGATAGTCCCTTCTCCAAGAGACAGACTACAGGGTGGCTATTTCTGAAGCCATTTGACAGCTGTTCTTCTGCCAGCCTTACGGGAGGCAGATATGAAGCTGTTTGATGTGAGGACTCCTGACATTCTCTGACACAGAAAGTAAAAGTTTCCCACCTCCTGATAACCTCTTTAACGTAAAATTACCCAGCAGATGTGGAAGATGCTGAGCTCTTCGGATACCCACGTATCTGTTCTTTGAGATCGTCTTCCAAAATAAAAATTTTTTTATTGACTTTTCACAGACTATTAACAAAATCCCTCCTCTAAGCCACCTCTCCCCTACCACTGAGCTCAGATTGCCTGCAGAAGGGCTCTGGACAGCCCTAAACTTTCCAATCCCCTGACAGGACTCAAAAGTTAGGAAGCTGGTTATGTGTTGGGGGGTTGTTTTTTAGGGCTTTGTGAAGGAAAGGGAACTGAGACATATGTTGAGTCATAAACTGCAAGAAGGCCCAAAAGGCAGATATGCTCTCCAGGTGTCAGAGAAAAGAGCAAAGATACGAATTACCACGGGGAAGGAACAGTGAGCCTTATCGAGATAGTGCCATTGTGATTTAAGGCATTTAAACAAGACAAGTGAATGGGTAAGGGATGCCCAGAGAACGTTTAGCTTAATTTTCTCAAAGGTTTATTGGCCACTTTTAAAAATAGAAGTGAATAATAAACATATGGAAAAATCTTTACCCTTGGTAGTAAAGAAATGCAAATCAAAACAACAATGAGATGGCATTTTCTCCTCCTAAAATCAGAAGTGGGGGTTTTGAAGGGGCAGAAAACAAGGTAATGGATATATTAAACATGTTATAAGCTTGTTAGGAAACAAAAAAGTAGGCAAAACCCAAATAACCCCCCTTCTAGGACATCTATGCTAAGTAAAAGTCATGTACTCATATATTGGGGGATTACGGTACTTTGGAGCTGTATGTACCCCAGAAAAACATGTTCTGAAACTTAATCCACCCCTGTGGTGTGAACCATTGGAAGTAGGACCTTGTGAAGAGGCTACTTCAGTTACGGTGAGGCCCAGGGAAATCAGGATGGGTCTTAACGCTATTACTAGAGTTCTTTCTAAGGGGAGTGAAATTCAGACAAAGAGAGAAAGCCGCAGAGGGAGCGGCCATTGAACATCAATGGAACCTGGAAGAGAAGGGAGAGGCCAGGAAACCCTGCCATGTACCTTGTCATGTGACAAGCTAAGGACCTGGGATTGCCACCAACGCCCAGCCCCAGAGCGCCACAGTCTTTGGGGAGAAGGCACGGCATTGATGATGCCTCTATTTGGACTTGTTTCCCAAACTCAAAACCATGAGCCTTTAGATCCCCAATGTAGAATCAAATCCATTTCATGGTATTTGCTAGAGCAGCCAAGGAAACTAAAACAGGGATGTTATTGTTGTTCAACCACTCCCTGTTCTTTTCTCCCCTGGACACATAGAAAATTACAAATTCAGTCTCCTTTGCAAGAGGAAGGGGTCATGTGATGGGATTGGGCCAATGGACTGTGAGTGATGAGTTTCACATCCAGACTGAAGCAGAGAAGAGCAGAAGTAAGTTTTTCATTGAATCTTTTTCCTCCTGCAGCAAATGCTGGACTGTGGGTTGCAGTGGTGGAATTTCTCCAGCTTCAGTCGCTGAGCTACTACTCCCTGACATCCTTTGTTGGGCCTGTAAATGAAAAAGAAATAAACCTTTCTTGTTAAGCCACTGCAATTTGGGGTTTGATTGTTATCAGCATAAGCCTACAGGATCCTGAAAACTATACAAAGATTTAAGTCAAATGAGCTTTGTTGTAGCACCACTTTCAACAGCACAGCTTTAACAACAACCTGAATGTGAAACAATATGAGATGACCAAACAAAATATGGCCAGCAGTATAATACTCTAAGATGCTTTACAACAAATAAAACTAATTTGTTGAAGATCTTTAGCATCAGTGAGAAAATTCTCACAATAAAATATTGAGGGATGAAGGCAGGCCAATGATTCAAAAAGTACAATTACATTTTTGTTTAAAATAAGTATAAATGCAGAGGAAATAATAACCACAAACACCACAATATTTTAGTGGTCATGCTGGGAAAGCAACATAAATTAATAATCAAAAGCCTGAAGGTGCTACTGGGGAGTTTGTAGGAGGGGGCACTTTTGGTGAGAAAAGTTATTTCATGTAATATGGAAAACCACAGGAGCAGCTGGTTATGAGAAGATTTTTACTGAACAACTATACTCATGACCTGTGGGAATCATTTTATGGGGCAGAGTGCCAACTTTTTCCTTTGCCTTTATTTTTACTGAGAATCATCTTCATCGCAGGTTCCAGGCTGGTTGGTCACAGTTGTGGGGTAGGAACCAAGGCGGGATGACTACTTAAGCATCATTAGATGTCATAAAGTAACCTCGGGACTTGTTAAACTTAAAAACAATTCTTAAAGTGTAGATTATTGGATATGGCTATATAACAACACAAACAACTGGGCCTCACCATCCCTAGGGCCTTAGAAAATATGCCAAAGTCTTGAACGCCCAGAAAGAACATGTGCTTAGGAAGGGTGTTAACTTGCAAAAAAATAAGAACATTCTGAAATATCAGGACCCATTCCAGGAAAAAGACAGGAGAGTGGGGTTGAGTCAGACCATCATTTCTTTAGAAATGGCAGACTGATCAAAGACCATTCTTGTATTTCAACAATGAATTAAGAGTTCAACTGCTTCAGCTGTTTCTCTTTCTAGAGAAGTACCTAAAGGCTGAGAAGCTCCTCTTTCATCATTTAGGGTTTTTCCAGAGGTGACCACAGTGGAAGTCCATTTCTCAGCACAGTTCAATGGAATGACACCCCGCCCCCATATACACTGATCAACCCTTTTTGGAGCCTCTAAATGCTGCTTTGTGATTCCTATCACTCCTCTCTGTCACCAGCTGGGAATTGGACACCCTATTGTTCCTTTGGCAGAAGTAACAGTTGATATACTCATTGTGATGCCAAGGAGTTTTGATAATTTTTAAGGCAATCATGACAATGTTTGATTGGATAACTCCCCGAGAGTACTAGAGAGAGAGGGTAGGGAGCAGGGACTTTGAGTTGGAATCATTCATGAGGTTTAGAATGTATAAAATTACCACTTTGCAGCATCTGTCATTCATTATTCACTCTGCAAATTTGTATTTAGCACCTGCTATTTGCCAGGCATTGCTCTGGCCACTGGTGACGAATACGAATACACCATCTTAAAGTTTACTATCTAATGCGGTATGCAGATACTTACAAACAATTAAATATAAAAAGAGTGATACAAGAGGAAGGCCATGGAAGACTTCTCCAGGATAGCAGCACTGGAGCTGAGCCCTCAAGGATAAGAAAGAGGAAACAGAAGCTCTTTGGGAAGTCTGTCCGAGAACATGGGCTTTCACAAGTCTGTCCCTGGCTTCTGGAACGAGGGGATGGGTTGTGGATAGGTTTCTGGGAAATAAGAAGTAAACATGGCAATGGCCCTGGGATGGGCAATCTCGTACTGTCTGAACCATGGGAGCTGTTGGAGGGAGCCTTATTCAGCCTCAGAGTTTTCATATCATTGTTCAACAAGAAATCCAATGGCTGGTCCAGTTGAACGTGTCAGTCAAGTCCTTTGGGAAGCAGACACCAAAAAAAGTTACAAATGTGAATGATGTATTGAGAGTAAGAGATAAAGGGTCCAGGGAGTAGGAGTGAGCAGGGAAAGGAAGCCTTTCCAGCATGCTGCGGGCCTGACACAAGTTTGGATTAGGAGAGTCTTAGACTGCTCCGGAGCGGGAGAGCTCCGAGAAAGCCTTGGCCAGTCCAACGGGAAGCTGCAGTGCGGAGATCGCCGATGGAGGCCCACCATATTGGGTGGAAACGACCAGGCTCTATCAACCCTGCCATCCTCGGTCGTTGGCGGGGGACTGCCTGGAAGAACACAGCTTGACGTCTGATAGCACATTGGCTTCTGAAGGTGCTCCAGCTCGAGGCTGGAGACTAACCGTGCTCCTTACTGCTGAACAGCAAAGTCTAGCTTGAAGAGGTCCCCGAAGCGCAGCTCCACAGCTGCCACACAAGGCCACGGGGCTTGTTAGCAGTTGAGGTAAGAGTAGACTACAGAATCTGGGGGAGGAACCGATTCATAAAAGTATTCGTTAAATGAGTGTTTGATCTATGCCCTTTGGGAAACAATTCTCGATGAGTCTCTCACAATTCTACATGCATCAAGAGTGAGGTGCTAACTGCCCTTTATTCCAAACCATCTTGGCAAGGCTGTCTGTACAGTGAATAGCCTTGGAAGATGAAAATAATGTCCTCTGTAACAAGGGCAGGCATGTGTACTGCTCAGTGTCATGAAGTAAGGCCTCCCTCCAGACCAAGGGCAGGCACGTTTACTGCCCATTACAGAAGATTTGGGTTCCCTAAATTCAGGTTTCTCTCCTGTAATGCAGCCTACTGCATGTGCAGGTATCACCTGGCCCTCTTTACATCCCCCTGAGGAATTAGGGCTCAGGAAACCAGCACAAAAATGCTGTCCGTCTGGCTACTGCTATTGCAGTGAGTAACAAATGGTCCATTGTCACTGACCCAGGAGCATCCAGGGAACTGCTGTGGGCTAGTTTGCTGGCTTGGAAGGAGCTTAAAAAATCTCAGACCCTTCAGAGATCCTGGCAAGACCAGCCTTGCTGGAAGAGAAAACATTACACCCAGATAAGGATATCAAAGAAGAGAAGGCTCATCAGTCTTTCCACCGAGATAACCAGGGCGTACAGGATGTGGGAAGCATCATTGCCCCTAAGGATGCCACCTTCCAGGAAGGAGAGGGAGCCCTTAGGGACCTCTTTCCGCCACAGGGTTGTTTTAAATGTTCCGTTTCTCAAGTTAGACTGAGGGAAATAATGGGATTTGAAAAGCCATGGTCACATTGATGACCTTGCTATAAATAACTAATATTTGTTTTACATAATAATTGCAAAACACAGTCACTTGATCTCATTTCTGGAGTTATTTATAGCCATCATATGACAACCTAATGAGACGGATCACATTCTATCTCTTGCTGCAGAGCGTTTGGTCATAAATATATCGTAAAGGTCAACAGCTCCCTAGAGGAGGTCTCTCACCTCAGGATCCAGTGGCCCACAGGTGGCTCTGGGTGTTTCAATCGAGCCCAGTTTCCCTAACGTCAGAGGGGAATGAACCAAAGAATGCAGCCTCCCTCCAGCCCTTGGCCCCATCACCCCTTAATTCCTGGCCCTGCCCCAGTATCCCCTCACAGGGTGTTTGCTCCTCTCAAGTTTCAGCAGCCTCAGATAGCAGGAGTCTCTGCTAACGCAGGGCAGCGGTGAGCCTGCACATTCAGCCAGCCCCACAGCAATCCCAAAGCTTCCCTTCTAGTTGGTTCTGGAGAAGACGTTCATGTGTGGCCTTTCAGAATTGCTGTGCCCACGGCTTCGTCGTAAAGTTCCAACGTGGGCGGTGGTGACGCCCAGTCTCCTTTCTCTCTCACATACCGCCCTTAGCAACTCCTCCCTTCCCAGCAGGGGACTGGTCTTCTGACGGCCCCTTTGTCTGGGACACGGGTCCCTCAGGCGATTCTCTCCACTTGACCTTTCTGTTCCCTGAAATGGAATGCAAATCTGGGTGTGTGGAGGAGAGGCTACCCTTCAGAAGGAAAGATGACTGAATGACTAGTAGACGGGAATATTACTCGCTAATACTTGGCCACCAGAAGGAGAAAAGCAAATAAGAATAATATTTGCCGAAATCTTAATAGCATATTATTTTTACATTAATAGCACTTATTTTATTTATTTTTGATTAATTTTTTTATTTTTAGATCACATGCACTTACAAGAAATAATACGAGGCAATTCCTATGTACATTTTACCCGGTGTTTTAGTTTGCCAGAGCTGCTATCACAAGAACCACAAACTGGTTTTGGCTTTAACAACAGGAATCTCTTGGCTCGCGGTTTGGGAGGCTGGACGGCTCCCTTCCGCCCGGGCTCAGGAGCTTTCCGCGCTGGCTTTCCGCAAGGCTTGGAGTTCCCAGGCTTGCATCTCTGTTTCCCGTCATGAGACGAACGAAGGCCTCTCCATCCTAGGGCCTGTGATCCCCAGTCCTCTTTCCAAGGCCTCCACTAGTCCATTTAAGACCCGCCCTCGCTGAGTGGGGCCACACTCCAACCAAAACCATCTTCAAGAGGTCCTAGCTACAGCTGGTTCACACCCGTGGGAATGTGGCCCGAGACCAAGAACATGGCTGGAGAGGGGTACACAACCCGAGCTCCCCCCATGGTAAAGCGACAGTGTCGCACTGGAGGGGGCACTGGTACAGCCCGCCCATCCTTCCCGCTTCCCCTGTACTCACGTGGACACATGTGCCCCGCCCCCAGCCTCACCTGCCCCTCCACCCTTACTTCCCCTGCTCTTCCTCCCACGCCTGAGGTCTAATCCTACATGAATCGTCACCTCATCCTGGTTCCACTTTCCTGGTGGAAACCTGATGGACAGACTACCCTGTGACATTCCCGTTAGGAGACTGACCCCCGTGACGGCCAGCAGGCCACGGAGGACAGGCTCCAGCCCCATGTGTTCAGTGGCAGGAGACTTCTCAGGCCCGGAGGCATCGAGGTGGACGTTCCAGAGGCAGGGAGGGGGGACCAGAGCCCAGGCTGGAGGTGAGGAGGGACTCTGTCTTCATTCACTCGGCAGACGCTCCCGGAGACCCGCTCTGCGTCCATCCCCACGGAGCTCCCGGAGTGCCCTCACCCTCAAGCCGAGGGCAGGCGTTGGCAGGGGGTGGGCGTGTGCCCAGGCTGGCGCCAGGGGCTGGTTTTTGTGGCCAGAGCTCAGATCACAACCATCCCTGGGGCCTCTTTGAATCATGGCACGTGTCACTTGCACCCAGGATCCCTGCCAAGGCATCCGCATGGCATCATCTGGCCTGGGACTCCGGCCCGGCTCGCCAGATGGAATATTTTCAGGAAACTGCAAAGGGGACTCTGAGGCCTGCCAACAAGTAAAGCAGACCAACCGATTAGCCTGCTGTGATGTCAGCGACCATCAGGAGGCAAAGTATAAAAATGCTTGCTCATGTGCATATCTCGTAAAACTCAATCCCGGCTCCTTTTAGTTTTTACCTATAGCACTGATATGGTACGTTCTTTGCCTTTACTACAAAAATATTGTGATATTCCTGTTAACTATATTCTATAAGTTAGATTAGTTGTACTTTCCCCATGCACCACCATATTCTTAACACCGTGTAATAAGGGAACATTCTTCTATTTATATTAATAACAGCAATCCTTATGATCAAGCATTTTTTCCTTCATTTTCTTCATTAAAAAGGAGACTTTGGTCATGTCATCTAACCAATCTGTGTGCATTTATGTATCTTTCTGAACACTGGCAAAGCAATTGAGTTTGGTTTTAGGATTAAATGTGATAACTGTGCCTGGACAGAATTTTTCAGAGTGAGGCTTCTGTAATTTGTTAAGTTGCCTTTTGACTGTTATTTTATTTTTTGAAGTTGAATTAAAGTTTACTTTAAGGAAAAAAAGAGGCGAAGTACATAACAAGGCCCATGGAGGCATGTATTAGAAAAGGCAATTTCAGTCTCAGTAGTAAGAAAAATCTTACCTGTTGTAGCAGTTTGATATTATTTATGAATTCCACAAAAAGATATTTGATTACATTTATAAACTGGTCTGTTCCCTTTGATTATATTAGATTCAGCTGAGATGTCTTTCATTAAATTATGTTAAGATTAGGGCTTTGATTTGACCAAGTCCTTATGATGTGAAGAGTTGAGTCCCCACCTCCTTTGATGGGCTGATAAAACAGACTCTCGCACAGAGGTAGACACACAGAGAAGAAGAACACAGAGGAAGAGAGACAGCCCATTAGACACAGCAGAGGGCCTGGGAAGAGAGATGAGCCTGATAGTCTACAGTTGACTCTGTGAAGAGACCAGAGCAGCTGAGCCCAGAAAGAAATGAGCCCAGGGAAAGAGACAAGCTTTATGCCAGCTTACAGCTGAAATCAAACGAAGCTAGGAAGAAAGAGAAGGCTGAATCCTCGCAGACGTCGCCCTCTCTGTTTTGCATCAACATGTGGCCAATGACTTTGGGTGAGCAAATACCTCTTATAGTACCTTGAGTTGGACTCTTTAGGGCCTTGTGACTATAAGCTTCTACCCCAAATAAATACCCTTTATAAAAGCCAACAGAGTTCTGATATTTTGCGTCAGCACCTCTTTGGCCAACTAATACACCTGTAAAGTAAGTTTAAATGCAGGCCAGAGTTGCACCAGGGAGCAACCTGGGAAAAGAGGGTCTTTGCATGGAGAGAGAAGACAGCCAATCCGCCAGCTGAGATGTATTGACAAGAAAATGCCTCTTGCTCTCGTGCTACTCAAAACACACCTCCTGGCTTTCCAGAAAGGTTGTGCCTTGATTTTGTGCAGAAACCCCTGCCACCTGGGAAACTCTTAGAAGTTCAAAATGGCTTCAGGTCAGAGAAGATGTCCCATGGCTTGTGCACAATTCAAAATGTTAAGCAGTTATGAAAAAATCCAATCATGCATTCAACAATGTGTACTGGGTGACTACCATGTTTGCAGCTGTGGAATTAAGAGAACACCTGCGTTCTGGGTTATTCAATGCCGAATAGATCAATTTTAAACCCAAATGTGGCACGGATCAAGACAATGGTTATATTGTGAGATTGGTGTTGAGCAGAACCTTTATGAGGTTCTAAAAAGGAAAAAGCCACACAAGCCCTTCTGCTCCTTAAGTATTTAGGGTTGGCCAAAACCCTGCCCTTAATTTCTTTGACTGATGGAATTTCCAACTTGCTCTCAAATTTCTTAAGGGCAGGAAAGTTTCAGACATTTCTATGACTAACATTCACACGAGAATATCATGAAAATTTCTTCCATTGGAAGGCCACTGTAAAAATGTGTTATTTCTAATGGCAATTAAAAAATAAGTAATGAATAAAAACCATTCCTGAAGTGGATGTGGCTCAAGTGATAAGGCCTCCACCTACCATATGGGAGGACACAGGTTCAATCCCTGGGACCTCCTGGTGAAAAAGAAGGAGAAAGCATGCCCGCGTGGTGAGCCAGTGCCCACACGGTGAACCGAGTGCCCATGTGAGTGCCCTCGTGGTCAGCCAGTGCCTGTGTGGTGATCCAAGTGAGTCATGCTGCAAGGTGACAATGCAACAAAAGAGAGACGAAGGGGAGAGTTAAAGCAAAGTGCAGCAGAAACCAGGAACTGAGGAGGCTCAGTTGACAACATATCAGAGGTCCCAGGATCGAATCCCTCTGAATCCTAGAGGAGTAACTGAGAAGAGAATACAGAAAAAGAGATACAGAAGATCACACAGCAAATGGACACAGACAGCAAAAAAAACAGCAGGGCGGGAGAGGGGTGGAGAAACATAAATAAATAAACCTTTTTAAAAAGTAAAATAAAAACCTTTCCAATCCAACTGAAAAGAGTCTTTCTCCAGAACTATTCAGCACCATCATGGACGCTGCAATTAATTTTCAGTTATTGTCTAGGAGATTTAATAATTTCCCTGAAATTTGTGAAAGCTCTCTCGGGGCAGTACAGTATCCCAAAGCTGAGCCAATACAGGGGGAAAATAGCTCACTGGCCTGTCAAACCCATCGGAAATAAATTTTATCTCATTTCCAATTGCCGCCTGAGCGGTTCTCAGGGTCCCACCAAGTCATTTTGGAGCCCAAGGAAAAAGGGAAATTCTGCTATGGTGGTTCCTCTTTATTTAAATTTTGATATTTTGTTCAGTTTGGGTTTTGTGTTGCTATGGGTTTGTTTGTTGGTTGTTGTTTTTTTTTTTTTGCATTGATTTTTATATTCGAAAATATTTCCCTAAAATATTAATTTTGATTACCGAGAAGAAAAAAAGCAAGGAAGTGCGTGGTCTTGTATCGCCTGCCAGGTCCCTCCGCTCGCCCTCACGCGGGGCTGTGGTCTGGGGAGGAGTGCCACGGCCAGCGGCGCCAGTGTCCTGACCGAGCCAGGGACAGAGACCTCGGCTAAGGTCGGCAGGCCATTTTGCTTTCTGTGCCTCGGCGGTCACAGTGCCTGAGCAGGTGGTCAGCCCAGGGCTGAGTCAGCTGTGCCCAAGGCCTCAGGCCCTTACGCCATCGCCTGTGCGTGCCGTGCACCTCTCAGGCAGGTCCAGGGGAGGACTGCCCGGTCCCGGCCTGGGCGCCCACAGCGACTGGTCAGATGGAAGCCCTGGTGTCTGCCTTGCCGAGTCGTGGGCGGGATTAGCGACTGTGGGAGTGGTGGAGGGAGATGCCGTCTCCATATCAGAACGTGCCAGCAGAAGAAGGCGAAGTGGAAGTGTGGAAGTGGGTATGTGCCCCCAGGATGCGCCTGGGAACACGCTTCCCCGCAGGTGGGAGTTGGAATGGAGAGGGAGAGAAACGCTGTGAGCCACGCGGTTTTTTCCTTAGGGCCAGAAAGGGAAGGTGTGATCAGGCACGTGGCCTGGCTCTGCAGGACCCTGAGCTTTACAGAAAGTCTAAGAACATCCGAAGCAGGCTGGGTCTTTAGCCACGAGCCCGGGTCCTTTGAGCAAACTCTCCCACACTCTCCAGGTTGCTACGTTGCACCCTCCATGCCCATCCCTGGAAGAGACGGAGCTGCCCCCAAATCCTGGGGACATGCCTTTGACCCTCTATGCACTGTCAGCTTGGGCTCCAGAGCCTTCCCGAGCAGAAGTAAATGCCCAAGGGCAGGAGTCCTGTGTCTCACACTCCTTGTCCCAGGACTGGGGTAGATCTCCACTTTCACCAGGTGCTAAGTATTCTCTGGCTAACGGTCCTTGCCTGCTGAGAACTAGGAATCAAGCACGTTGAGTTTTAGAATCATGATTTCTTAGAGTTCTTCTTGGGGTTCTTGGTCGAACCTGTGTTTTAATTTATTTAATTATATTTTAATGTCATTAATTTCCTAGGTTCTGATTTTCTATGGCTGAGTCATAGCTCCTCTCCTCCCCTCATCCCCCATAAAAAAAGCTCAATGACCTGAAACAACCACGTACACGGGCTCACGACTTTGTGGGTCCCGTGACTGAGCAAGGCTGGCTGGGCAGCTTGAATCTGATGCACACGGCACCTGCTGGGGCTGTGGGGACTCGAGGGTCCCCTTCCGAGGTGCCTCTTCCCTCTGTGTGGCTCTTAGAACTCCTTGGTCTTTCTATCAACAAGGAGTCTCATCCTTCAGCACCTGTCGGCAAGGCTCGGCTTCCCAGGGTGGCCTCAGGCACGTCTACAGGAGCTGCCATCCCAACAGTCCAGCGCTGCTACTGGATGATGGCCCTCCCCGCGCACTCCTGTGTCCAGCGCTGCTACTGGATGATGGCCCTCCCCGCGCACTCCTGTGTCCAGCGCTGCTACTGGATGATGGCCCTCCCCACACACTCCTGTGTCCAGCGCTGCTACTGGATGATGGCCCTCCCCGCGCACTCCTGTGTCCAGCGCTGCTACTGGATGATGGCCCTCCCCACACACTCCTGTGTCCAGCGCTGCTACTGGATGATGGCCCTCCCCGCGCACTCCTGTGTCCAGCGCTGCTACTGGACTCTTTACTGGCTTGCTTCCCCTGGGCTCTTTCTTCTTTTAATTAATTTTTTTAAAAGAAATTTTAGATTACATAAATGTTACATAAGACATAAACACGTCTCACATCAATAACATCCTGCATTAGCATGGTACTTACAATGGATGAACACACATTGGAGCATTGCTACGAAGTGTGGATTACAGTTTACATTATAAACTCTCTCCTGCACAATTTTGTAAGTTACGATAAGATATGTCATCCATCCAGTACTAGATGGCCTCCCGCCTCCAAGCTCCTTGGGCCCTGTGCACTCAGGGCCCCCTGGCCTAGGCTCGAGGTGGTGGAGAAATGGACTCCACTACCGGGTAGGGAGTGACAGGATCACACAGGAGAAAGCATGGCGCCTGGCAGCCAGCGCCACCCCATCTTTGGGAAACACAATCAACCTATCCTGTGCATTTTATTTTATGCATTGAAAATATTGAGCTGACCAAGGTTCCACAGGCTTCACCATGTGTCAGAGGAGTGCAGGGTACAAACACACTAAGAAGTCCAGCACAATGGAGCAAGTTTATTCTGTTAGAGGGTTAAAGAGAAGCAGACAAACTGCTCCTTTGCCACTAAAACCCTATTTTAGTGGCACATCTGTAAATATGCTTGTTCTCCTAAATCTCCAAGTAAGGATTTTAGTAGTATTCCCTTTTTAAATTCCTGTATAGATAAGCTGGAAATCTAGTGCATTGTAGGTGAGAATGCAAAAGGGTGCAGCTGCTGCTGTGGAGAGCAACATGGCGGCTCCCCACAAAGCTACATATGGAATTACCATATGACCTGCAATTCCACTCCCAGGTATGTGTCCAAGGAGAGCAAAAACAGGTTCTCAAACCGATATGTGTGCAATAATGTTTACAGCAGATTTATTCACAATCCCCAAAAGGCGGAAACAACCCAAGTGTCCGGCAGCGAATAAACAGAAAGCGATACGAACACAACACAGAATAATACTATTTGGCCATAAGAAAGGATGAAGTCATGAGACAGGCTGCGACATGGGAGAACCTGGGAAACATGAAGCTCTGCGAAATAAGCAAGGCACAGGACAAATACTGCATGAGAGCACTCACAAGAGGTTAACTAGAAATGGCAAATTTGCAGAGCTAGAAAGTAGTTCAGAGGTTGGAAGGGGGGTGGAAGAGGGGGGAAGTGGGAAGAGGGAGTGTTTCTTTGTTTACAAATCTCAGTCAGCTCAGAGCCCACGGGCGTGGTTTGTTAGCTCTGTGGTCACCTCTTTACCCTCACCTCTCCCTCTTTCTGGGTTGCCACGCTGCTTTCTGGGCTGGCAGCTCCTCAGGGGAACCTAGGAGAAGACCTTCCCCTGGTGGAGAGGCTGGAATCCGAGAGGCCACCTTTCTATGTGGAACCTCAGGAGAAAGTAACGCATCCTTGGTTTGCTCACAGAAAGAGCAAGTGACTGCCAGGACCGGGAGCTTCTGCCCCACTCCTGGCTGGCCCCCTTTGGAGAGCCTCAGCTGCTGGGACGAGAGGCTCCCTTCCTGAGGAAGCCATCTGCAGGCACGTAAGTCTGTGGTCGGGACATGCCCATTCACGCAACACATCAGCCGCCAATTCAAGACGGACGCAAGCCAGAAAATCAGAGGGCACCAGGAGGCATCGTCACCCAGCTGGGAGGGGCTCCACACATTCCAGACTTGGAGAGAGGAACATGCCCACTTGCTTCCTGGGCTCCTTACTTTTTCAGTCAGTCAACCCAGGAAGGAAAAAGTTCATTCTCTTTCTCACCTCATGCACTGGGCCCTGGGTAAACAGAGGGCAAGAGGCTCAGCAAACGTTTAGTCAGGGCTTAACGATGGGAAAAGTGAGTCAGCAGCCGCAGGGGCCAGTTGACGGGACAGACCTTTGTCATGAAACCTGAAAGAAAGCAAAACAGAATGGTCGGGTCTTGTGAGGGATGGTGGCACGACCCCAGTCTACAAAACCTAGGAACACAAATGAACACGTTTCACAATGCCACCCGACAAAATCTCAGAAATTGAGTGACCTCACCGTCCCGTGTTCAAAGTCCCAGCTTTATTAGGAGAGGAGAGAGGCAAATGGAGAGAAAGAGAAGGAGTGGATGCCAAGGGAAGAAAGACAATGCACTAAGGGAGAGAGCCCAGAGGCCCAAGTGTTTGGATTTATTGACGCTCTCTTCCCTTCGCTGGAGAGCCTTAAAGGATCAAAGCTCAGACTTCAGTTGCCTTCTACATGCCCCTGGTCCAAGCATTCAGAACAAACACATTCCAGTTCATGTTAATTTTCCTGGAGGAAAACAGAGGACCAATGACTTTTGACCCGTTGCTCTAGAGGGAGTTAGACACTATCAGGGTCGCCAAAGAGGGTGAGTGACAAATTAGATTTTCTCTCGGGCCACGAGGATAAAAATGAACTGGATTTTTGCTGAGTAGCAGGAGTATTTTAATCCTTTCGACATAATCTGATTTTTTAGTTGTTGGCATGTTTTCAGACAGAACTTTCCTATTAAAGTGTGCTGAAATTATGATGGAAGGAAAGCTTGTCGTGCACAGAAAGCCCATGGACAGAGGCCCAGGGAGCACCGGGGCCTTAGATGACCCAAGGGGTACTTTGGTGTGGTTGGGATTTTCAAGGCCGACTTTATCCGCCAAAGCCTGTTCCCTCTCCTTCTGGGTGAGAGTCGGCCCCCAGGCTGGAGCTGTGTGGCCACCCCATCTTGAGGAAGGAGCAGTCACTGCAGAGAAAGGGAGAGGACAAAAGAGAGGCGACCCCCCCTGTACTCTCCACCTCCGCACCTTCTCTGTGGGACTAGAGGCTTCCCACATGCCCAGAGCTCCTGGAACTCCAGGCTGGACCAAACGCCCCGGAAGGAGTTACTTGAAAATGTTGGCCTTCAGACGAGACCCGAGGGGGAAGCAATTTTTGTTTTCTAACCTGGGGAATAAGCTTCCTGCTAAAACCTACAGAGAGAAGGAGATCAACATAGTAATGAAGCAGAGCAATGAAGCGAAACAAAAGACACACTCTGTACTCTAAAAGAAGCGGCCGAGCGGAGGGGCCCGTGGCCACGCAGCCAGCGCGCTCACCCAGCGCCCGAGCCGGAGACAGGCTCGCGGTAGCAGGGATCTGGGGCCGGGTTTTCTGCGCCCTGTAAAGCTCTACTCTGCTAGATCTCTATTTTTAGAGCTCAGCGTTTAAAAGGTCAAGTGCCTTCTAAATTGTTGATTTTTCTCTCCAGTGCTTGTGCCCTGATTGAAATGACGCGTCTGCGCTCACTCCCTCCTCGCCCGCACCAAGCCTGCTCTGTCGGTTAATTTTTTTTTTTATCGGAATTGCCAATGAAGCTCGAGATGAGCAGCATTTGCAGGTTTCCTTTTCTCTTAAGCTGGCACCAACCCCGTCTCCTGGAATGGTAAAAGCGTCACGGAAAAAAGCATGGGGGTCTCCCTGGCCCCAGGAGGCCTGGGGAAAACGCACTTCCACGGGTATTTCAAAGGCCAGGACTTAATGTGTCAACATCTTCTCTTGGTGAAGGAGAAACCCAGCTCTCCCATATGTGTGTAGCCCGAGAGCCTGAGTCGGCAGGAGCCAGCAGGAGCTGGCTAAGTGGAACCGCACACCTTCACACACGCCTGGTAGTCCCGCGGAAGTCCTTGGCTGTGTCAAGGAGCCCCAGGGCTGCATCGGGGAGCCCCATGATGGTATCAAGAAACCCTGTAGCTGTGGCAAGGAACCCCATGGCTCTGTCAAGGAGCCCTGTAAGTGGTATTAAGGAATCCCCATAGTTGTGTCAAGGAGCCCCATGGCTGTGTCAAGGGGCCCCATGGCTGTGTCAAGGGGCCCCATGGCTGTGTCAAAGAGCCCCATAGCTGCATCAAGGAGCCCCATAGCTGCATCAAGGAGCCCCATGGCTTTGTCAAGGGGCCCCATGGCTGTGTCAAAGAGCTCCATAGCTGTGTCAAGGAGCCCCATGGCTGTGTCAAGGAGCCCCATGGCTGTGTCAAGGGGCCCCATGGCTGTGTCAAAGAGCCCCATAGCGGCATCAAGGAGCCCCAAGGCTCTATCAAGGAGCCCTGTGGTGGTTTCAAGGAACTCCGAGGCTCTGTCAAGGAATCCTGTGGCTTTGTCAAAGCGTCACCCTTCATGGTGTCCCTGAGCACATCCAGAGAGCTGCCAGGGCCCACCTCCCTGGCCTGGCTGGCTCTGGTCTCTTGCTCTAGGCTCCTTGGCCTCTCTGTCCTGGTAGCCCGTGACCTTTGTCCCACTGCCATAGCCCTTCCCAGATGAACCAAAGCCTGGACATAAAACACCCTTAATTCCCCCAAACTTAACTAAGACCAGGGCGCCGTGGCTAACACAACCTCACTAAGGGCCTGTAGATAACGTAAAAGGATTCCAGCTCCCAGGAAGAAGGCCAAACCTACTCATCGGGGCGCCCCTCTCCCAGTCCTGCCATGCGCGGAGCCGCCAGCCGTGTGTCCTAGTGCCTGGCTCCCCCCACCGCAAAGTCCTGCTCGCCTTTCCCACGTGCGCATCCCCGCGGCGCTGTCCACCGCCCCAGAGCCTGGGCCTCCCTTCCTGGGACTCCCTACAGCGGGGCGAGAGGCAGGGGGCCCCCCCAGAGGAACCCCGCACGGGACCCCAAAGCCAGGGTCAAGGCCCACAGAGGGTAGACAGTCGGGCAAATTCGCTCTGTGGGAGCCGCGGGCGCGTGACGCCGAGGGCTCAGTGGCTCCAGTCTGCTCAGTCCAAATGTCCAGAAGGAGGTGAAGAGAGAATCTGCCAGAGGTCGATTCTAGCAATTACTGGACCAAACAGGCAAACACTTCTCCCAGGGGGAAACCAAAAGGCTTCTGGGTCTAGAGCAAATAGAACCAATTCACACAACTTCGTAGAAACTTTCAGGTCTCGGTCAGATATGATTTCCTCAACTCTCTACCATCCCCAAATGAGGCAGGGATCTCATCTCCAGGAGACTGCCATCTCTCATCCCAAGCCAAAAGGGGGAGTAGGTAGGGGAAAAGAGTCGGAAAGAGGCAGGGTGGGAGGATCCTCTGCCCTCAGTTCCAGCCCTTGAAAATCCTGGTGTCCAGCCACAGAGCCACCTCAACAGAATTCACAGCTCCATTGAGCAAGGCCATTATTTTCAGAGATGACTTTGTGCTTCAGTTTCTCCATCTGCAAAGCACAAATTTTACTAATACAACTCAAGAGAGAGTAGTCTATAAAAAGAAGGGGAACGAGGCACAGCTAGACCAGAACACGGAGTTCTTCGGTTCTCAGTAGTCCCCATAAAAAATAAAAATAAAATTAAAAAACTTGGTACATTCTTTTCTTGATGAGTGTCTACTCCCGCTCTCTGTTTTCTTAAATCTTGGCATCTTTACCTTTCTCTCTGCTTCCCCCGAGCAGGCCTGCTCTCGGCAGCCGCCCAGCAGCCCCGCCCTCCTTCCCTGCCATTGCCTTGCTGGCGCCATGTCCCAAGGCCCCTCTGGCTGTGTTTGGCCTGGACCTTGCGTTTCCACTTCCTGAACCCTCTGATCACATAGGCAGGGTCCAACACCTACCGCTAAGATGACCCAGCCAGTGCAGGGTGATTGATGGGCAAGGTTAGAAGGTGACAAGTACACTGTGCTGGGGGTTCTCCTTTAAGACCACAAATCTAACACTTCTTAATGGTTTCCTCTCCCGTTCTCCATAGCAGCTATTTTACTTAACCTCCTCCATCCTCAGACTTCACACACACACAGTCCCTGGCACACAGCCCCTTCCACTCTCACTGGCAAACTCTCCTTTGTCCAGAAAATAAAAGCCACAGGCAGTACTGCCCTCACCATCCACCTCCAAATCTCCAGGCCATCTGCTCCCGGACCTCAGGCACCTCCCAGCCAATGAATGAATATGCCTTCTCCTCTGTAAGAGCAAACCTTTCTTTTGTATGCTGCACACCACCCCACTACTTCCTTGGAAATTTCTTTCTTTCTGTGCACTCTTATTTATCTCCTCTCTACTGGATCATTCCAACAACAACATGCTCTAGTATGTCGGTCTTAAAAAATAATCATTTTCTCCTTGACCCCACATCCTTCTCCATCAACAGCTCCATTTCTCTCTTGCGCTACACATGGGGAGAATAAATGCTGTCTGTAAGTGTCCACCTTCACTTTCTCTGTCCATCATGACACTGCTCCCTCCACTCTGTGGAATTGTTGGTTAAGGTCACCAAGTGACCTCTGCATTGATGAATACAAAGGCTATGCTTTGAATCATTTTATCTCTCAGCAGCATTTAAGCCCACTCTTCTTTTGACTTCCAGGGTAGCATGCTCTCCTGTTTTCCTCCTACTTCCCAACCTCTTGAGATTTCTCCTCCTCTTTTCCCAATCCTTAAATATTGTGTTGCCCCAGCCGTAGGTCTTGGACTTTCCAGAGGGTTCTATCTAGTTCCATACCCCTAAGCCCCGTGACTCCAGATTCCTCTCTCCATGCTAGCCTGTCCCTTGAGCACCTTGTGGGCAATCGGCTGCCTTGCTGACACTTCTGATTGAATGCCCGATAGGGACCTCATATTTAATGTGACCATGAAGACTCTTAATTTCTCCCTAGCTTCCAAACTTCATCCTTCCAAATCTTTCCTACTCGAGACAGCGCTCAAGCCTAGTCTTTGGTCCAGCTCTTTTCCTTGCCCTCTATATAAAATAAACCACCACGTTGTCATATTGTTTCTGCTTTTAAATTTCAAAGTGTATCTGTGTTCATCAGCCACCTCCCCTGCCTCCACACTGACCCAAGCCTCCATCATCTTCTACGTCCCCACTGGTCTACTGCTTTCTTATTGCCCATCTCCTGTCCATTCTCCATTCAGTAACCAGAGTGATATCGTCAAAATGTAGACCAACTACGCTTACTCTCTTGCTGAAAGACCTTTTATATTTTCTTTAAGCCATGCTCACTAGTTTATTGTCTGTCTGCCCCTGAACAGGATGAATGCTGATTGATAGCAGAGTCCATTACTATCCCTATCCCCAGTTCCAAAACCATAGCCCAGCTTACATCAGAAGCTCAATCAAATTTTGATGAAAGAATGAATGGACAGAGGGATGGATGAATGAATTGGATGGACAACTTCAATGCAAAGGCTAGTGGTGAGAGGGAGGCAAGAGTTTTTCAGGTATTCCACTCTAAGAGAAAATCAAAGGAATAGCTAAGTTGTAGAACATCTCTCCATCAGCCATTTGCCTGTAAGTCCTCTGTTTTAGGATGGCGTTCAGATGCTACATTGGTGCTAAGGTAGCAAAGATATGAATCAATATGGCAACATAAGGCATCATTATGAAAATGAGACTCATGAACTTTAATAAGCCACAAATGAGGAATACAAGGAGCGTGCACTCAAGAGTGGGGGAGGGCAATTTCCAGCTGAACTTGGTAAATCAAGCCTTGACTTTTTCCTGCAGTATCTCATAGTAAAAACAGCTGAATCATAGCCAGCAGTAGAGCAACCCGGAGTAAACAGAACCACAACCACGAGGCCGGGCAGGCTGAAGAGCATAAGGCATGATTTACCTCTGAAGGTGAGGCCCAAGGGAGCTAGAGCTCAGGATTTGGTAAAACAACGTCAAGGATGTAAGAGACGTTAGACCTTCTCCCGAGTCTCCATTCCAATCCTATCCCAGGCAGCCAAGTGACTGCCACTCCAGCAAGAACTGGAGATTTGTTCTGTGAAGAAGTTGAACTAGAGAGACTCAGAAAATGAGGGACACTGTTGAAATAGGGTACCCGAGTGGAAACAGGAGGATGACGGTAGAGTCCACAGACTTTAAGAAACTCTGCACACCGCTCTTACTAGGGTGCTATATGCTACCAGTCAGGTTATCTCCTCCAAGGCGGGAAGAGGGAGGATTCCACTCTGGGCGAAGTGATTAGACCAGGGGTTCTTAACCTTTTTTGTTCCACAGACCCCTTTGCCAGGGAGGTGAAAACCACAGACCCCTTATTAAGTCCACACTATAGTATGTATTATTTAATAAATATATCACACCTGCACAAATGTGTTCCCACAAGAATAATGGTGTTTTCTTTGAATTTCAATTCAAGCTCACGAAACCCTTCTTAAGAACCCCAGGACTACACCTATAAGAAAAGCTCGAGGGGTCCTGACAATAAGCGATTCCACTACTTGCACACCTAGAGCTTCCAGTTGGCTCAGCTTCCAAATAGAGGGCTAGAACCAAGAGTCACTAGCTATTGCATCAAATCAGAGACTATGACAGAGACAAAAGGAACTTTGATAGAAAAGAAACGATGTAGGAAGAATAAAACCACAATGCCCCACATATAGATACTAGGTAGCATGGCAGATTGTTTTCCAGAACTTCCTGCAATGTGACCTTGTCACTGCCCCATTAAGTGTCTCATTCTCCTCCCCTTGAATCTGGGTGGGCCATATGTGTCCTTTGTAATCAAGCAAATGTAGTGAAAGTGACACTGTGGTACATTGAGGCTAGGTGCATGTAGTTTCCACCTGAGTCTCCTGAGTGCTTGCTCTCTACACATGCCCCTCAGAAAGCTCCCTCTCCAAACACAGTCACTGTGCTGTGAAAGGCCCAAGCCACGTGGGAGGCCACGTAATGGTGTTCTGTTACAGTCCCAACCAAACCAGTCTTTGAGTGATCCCAGCCCATCACTCATTCCAAGGCGGTTTCTTACACAGCAATAATAATTAAAACAACCGCACTGCAGACATGCAATGGAAACAGGAAGCTACCAAAAAATGAGTATTCATATAATAAAATGAGATTTTTGAAGTAGAAAATGTGTATTAAAAACGAAAACTTCATTGAATGTTCTATTAATATGTATCAATAAAATTGATTTGTTTAAAGAAAATGAAAAATTCAATAGAATGGTTGAAAGAGGACGTTAGGAGCTGTCCGACAAGCAGATATGGAATTAGCAGAGAAAAGGCAAGGTCCAAATCCAGCATTCAAATAACAGCAATTCAAGAAATGAAGAACATAGAATATGGACGGGAGGAAGTGATCAATAAACGAATTCAAAAAATTCTCCAGACCCAACAGACATGAGTCTCCAAAGTAAGAGTGCCCACTGAAATCTCAGCCCAAGAGATGGAAAGAAACCCACACCAAATCAGACCATGGTAAACTTGTAGTACAGTGGGAAGACACTAAATGTTACCAAAGGGACAAAAATACAGATGTTCTCAATAGCAACCATAGAAACTCAATGGCAAAGGAGAAATGCTTTTGAATTTCTAAAGGAAAATTATTTCCAACTGAAATTATGCCCAGCTAAACTGTCATTCAGATCTGATGGTAGAATGAAGGCATTTTTCAGATTGTCAAGGTTTTAAAAAATTACCTTTTCTCAGGAAACTATGCGAGTATGAGCTTCACCAAAATGAGGGAAAACCCATAAAAGAGGAGAACATGGACATGTGAAAAGTGGGAATTCAACAAAAGGAAAGTGAGCAGCAACTTCTAAAATGATGATGAAGGGAAATCCCAGAACGATAACTGTGCAGCTGATCTACATAGAAACAGGATGTAGAGGGCTCCAGGAAAGATGCTCCCAAGTAACAGATAGCATTAATAGATACTGATAAGTTTGAACATATTAAAAGCATCTAGTAATAATGTAATGTAAATAAATTAGTTCCAGAAGAAAGAAGTGGTAGGTACATAGAAATTCAGCAATTTTTAAAAATAGAGCAAGGCGGGTATTAGTTGCTGGGAAATTCAAAACAAAGAACAAAATGCAGTAATAGTAGACCATATGACTCAACTATAAACAATATTTACATAACTGAAATAATGTAAAAATACCTGACATTGATGGAACCAGAACTATTTTATAAATAGGAGCTAATTTATCATTTTCCACAGAAGGTCAATTAATAACATCTAAAACCTGAAAATCAAGAAAGAGGGGAAGTGGACTTGGCCCAGTGGATAGGGCGTCTGTCAACCACATGGGAGGTCCGCGGTTCAAACCCTGGGCCTCCTTGACCCGTGTGGAGCTGGCCAGCACGCAGTGCTGATATGCACAAGGAGTGCCGTGCCACGCAGGGGTGTCTCCCATGTAGGGGAGCCCTACGTACAAGGAGTGCGCCCTGTAAGGAGAGCCACCCAGAGCAAAAGAAAGTGCAGCCTGCCCAAGAATGGTGCCGAACACATGGAGAGTTGACGAAGTAAACTGACGCAAGAAAAAGAAACACAGATTCTCATGCCACTGACAACAACAGAAGCAGACAAAAGAAGAACACGCAGCAAATGGACACAGAGAACAGACAACTGGGGCAGGGGGTGGGGGGGAAGAGGAGAGAAACAAATAAAAAATAAATCTTTAAAAGAAAAAAAGAAAGAGTAGTGTCAAAAATATGGAGGCAAATACCAATTGAGGCTGTTCAAAGACTTGAAAATGTTTGCCTCTGAGAATCAAGAATCAGGGGCAGGAAACTCCTGGAGTTTCCTTTTTAAGTGTCATGAAATTTTAAAAATCAATTAAATTAACAGTTTAAAAAATAGGAGTCAGTGGTAGTAGAGCAGGAAAATCTCCTGCTCTACTAATTTTGAAGAAAAGAAATTAACAAAATGAATTGGAATGTAAGAGATAGGGAAATTGCATATGGACCTACATGTTTGTTATATTCCCACAGCGTTTTTTCATCTCAGCAGTTTAGACAAGTGGCACTTGGAAAAAAGACAGAGCTAAGTCAGGTCATCAGGTGGGGCTTTCAAGGGCTCCAGTTATCACAGTAGGAAATGATGGGTAATGCCCTCTTAATGTGGTCATGCCCATCACCTTCCAATGCCTGCCAAGACCCAAAGACCTTCATAAGCCAGGAACACCGAGGTTGTCAAATAGCTCTCTGGGACTCCTCCTCGGCGTCTCTGGGCTTGCTGTTTAAACTCAATTAGCTCTTCAGTGCTTCAATTCCTAAGCAGGATGTATCAGTATCATTTTAATAAACAAGAACACTTAATTATTTGAATATATAATTTAGGAGTGTAATGTCAACATTTTCTGATAAATTGATATAGAATACTGTCACTGTAATCATCTCACTCATGATGAGCTTTTGCTCAACATCTTCCATGGTCTTCTCTTTTAATTTTTAATAAACTTTATTTTGGAATAATTTTTGATTTTCAGAAGAGTTGCAAAGATGGTATAGAGAGCAGTAGTTTCTGCTACTATTACCATCTTTAGGTAACTATATTTATCAAAATGGTACGTAACTATTAACTACACACTAAACTTTATTTGGATTTCGCCAGTTCCCACTACTAGTGTCCCTTTCCGGTCCCAGGAGGTTGTCAAGATATCACATTGCTTCCTCTCCTTTTAAATTTTTTTTTTTTAATTTTTCAATTATGAAGCATCAACTGCCTGGCTCTGTCTTTATTTTTAAGAGAGAGCTGATAAACCTGTCATAAACAAAAATAAGAAAGGGAGGTAGAGTTGGAGCTTTTTAAATGTCTGAAAACAAATTGTATTTAGATAGCTGTGCTTTTTCCCCAGACCCAACAGGAGTTGGGGAAAATAGTGTGTGGGTTACCCCTTCAGCTGTAGGGGAGAGTAAACTAATAATACTTCATCCATGGCTCGCTCCTGGCAGACCTCCTTCCCACCATTTCCCCATTGTCCCACCAAAGACAATGGAAAAGTGGGAGGGAGTTGAACACTGGTTTACAAAAATCATCACATGAAAACACACTTGTTTCCGTGCTCTCCAACAGATTTAATATGTATGTACATAAATGTATCTTGTCATTTGTTTTCAATGGGAAATGTGGGTGTGCAATACCTGTGGCATAAAGAGGTTGGTGGCTGTAAAACTGTGGTCCTAGGGCCCCCTTCTGTCACGTGTCCTTCAGGGAAGAGGTTCTAGAATAGTTCTCAGGAGTCTCCCTTATGACTGTTCCAGATATGATGGTTTGAAATTGAACATGATTAAAAGTCACCAATGGTCAACCAAAGGCTATCTTGGAAAGGCTAGTCCTTTCCCACAATGGCTTTCCAAGGAAAGAACAGTGAAGAGAAAACAGACTGTGGCCTGTCTCAGGTCCCTGGTGACCTCTCATAATCAGAAGGAAATGCAAGGCCACCAGTCATGCTCCTGAGACCACATCAGCTGCAACCCTCTAAAGCTAACAGGTGGGTACAGGATAGAAGTGTGTCCTGCACCCAAGAAAAAGAAAAGGCTGACACAATTTCCTGGCAGAGACAAACCTCCACACAGCCCTGGAGTGTGGAAGAAAAGGTCAAGTGAGCACAGAAGACGAGCTGGGATGGATTTGGACTTCCATGTTCTGCACGGTTGCCAACAGAGTGTTCCTGGACCTTGATTTCCAGAACTAAAAGCAACACTGAGAAAGTTCTTAACTTGCCTCGTAGTTTCAGAAAGTTCCACCCCAGAACCAGAGGGTACCCTCTGGAGTTTGACATACAGGCATTGAGGACAAGTAGAAGGCAGAACTTTGTAGGGCAGGCAGAAAACATGTAGAGCCAAAATACCGCAACATTTTTGAGTAGAGAGATCTCTACTAAAAGAAGGTTTTGACCCCCCGCTGATAGGAATGCCTCTTGGATATCCATTGATTGGGCAACCATAGGGGACTTCGTGCATTTCAGACCTGTTGCAAGTAGGCTTCGGAGCCCTGGAGGCCCATGACTCACCGGTGGAATCCACTGAGTAGAAGAGAGACTGAAGTCTGGGAAGATCTTACGTCACTAAGTCCTGGCACCACCGTCAGAGACAGATGACTCTGCAGGTCATTGCAGTAGCCATTTGCCAGATGCCACCCATAGAAATGCACTGTGCTGGATGACAAGGCTGTAAGACAAGGGAGCTGCCCTCCAGCAGCTTGCAATCTACCAAGAGCAAAGACATGAAAGTGAAACTATTCTGTGTGATACGATAAGTGGATACATGACATTATGCTCTGGTTAAACTCATAGACTATAAAACACAGAGAGCAGACCTTAAGGTAAACTATCGAGTATAGTTAAAAAATAATGTATTACTATTTGTTCATCCACTATGAAAAGCATCTCACACTAGCACAAGATGTTAATAATAAGGGAAGCTGGGGAGGGGCTGGAGAGGGTTGTGGAGGAGGTTTATGGAACTCTGTACTATCTTTTAAATTAGCCTGTGAATCTAAAAGTGCTCTGAAAAAGTCTGATGGAAATAAGGCAGGGAAAATGCGTATGTACACGCAGAGCCCATTTACAGAGAATATTTCTGGCAAGACTGCTGCGGTCAGAGGTGAGAAGAAGATTTACCTACCTTTTCATTGCTTTCCAATTAGATGCCAAGTGCATGTATTGCCTATTCAAAAAGAAATACAATTTAAAATTAAAAGCAAAAAAGAATAAAGGAACTGTGCTGGTTTGGAGTTATATACCTCAGAAAAATACGTTCCTAAACGTAATCTGTTCCTGGGGGCGTGGACCTATTGTAAATAAGATCTATCAAGATGTTACTTCCATTAAGGTGTGGCCCAAATGAATCAGGTGGGGCTTAGGATGGAGCACGTGAGTCCTGCGGAAGCAGAGGGAAAGTCAGATGGAGAGAAAAGCCACAGGCAGGTGCCAGAAGCTGAAAGCCCAAGAAACTCGAAGAGAAGGGAGAGGCTTGGAGAGGCTGCCGTGTTCTCCTGGGATGGCAAGGAGCTGTATAAAGAACAGCTTCCATGGTGTGGTACACCACAGCAGGGAGCCAAGAGTGCCTACAGCTGAAAGCAGGAGGATTGCATCCAGCATCCATGTGGAATCTAAGCCCCCTCTTGATATAGATGTGGAGTGGACACAATCATTCCAAGGTCCACAGGATGGAGGAATAGCATATGGATTAGAGTGGACTTACTGATATTCTATTCATGAACTATTGTGATTAGTAATCGAAGAAAATGTGGCATTGGTGTGGATGAAGTGGCCATGGGGGCTGCTGGGTGTGGAGAATGGGAGGAAGAGATGAGATGTGGAGGCGTTTTCGGGACTTGGAATTGTCCTGGGTGATGCTGCAGGGACAGTTACTAGACATTGTATGTCCTCCCATGGCCCACTGGATGGAACGTGGGAGAGTGTGGGCTATGGTGTGGACCATTGACCATGAGGTGCAGCGGTGCTCAGAGATGTATTCACCAAAGGCAATGAATGTCTCATGATGATGGAGGAGGTTGTTGTTATGGGGGAGGAGTGGGTGAGGGGGCTGGGGGGTATATGGGGACCTCATATTTTTTTAAATGTAATATTAAAAAATAAATAAAGACAAAAAAAAAAAAAGGAGCTTCCTGTCCAACTGAGGTGGATGCATCAGGCCAAAGGAAGACTCAGGCAAGCCCAGCTTGGCGAGGAACGAGCATTTCTTCAGGGGGCTTATGTGGAGTTCTCATCCTTGGTGCGGGAAGATGGACAGCATTTTCCAAGGTCGATCGCCTGCGCCTACCACCAGAGGAGAGGGGTCTTTACTGGGGCGTGTGCACTCGCAGCGGAGGAGGAGTTGCCTTCTAAAGGATGAACCAAAGGTTCATGACTTGCCAAGTATGAAGGCACGCGGGGGATGCGTTTGACTTTTACAGGAAACAGGTCCTACAGAACTGATGTTTTCAGCAGGGCTGAGTTGTCCATGGGGGAATGGTTTGTTGATATAGGGGGGATCAGGTGGTTCAGGGAAAACACCACAGCAAGCTTCCAGAAAACAAGTTAACACTTCGAGCACAAGTGCTGTTGATCAGTCACAGGTTGCAGAGGCTCGCTGTTTTCGCTGCTTAGGAATGCTGCTTCTATTCGGAGTGGGGGAAAGAGCTGGAAGGGTTGGGGGAGGAAATGCAAAGTCATGTATGCCACAAATGTGCATTGCCATGTGACAGAGGAGCTAAGGACCAACGGTCATAGGCAGTCAGTCCCAGATTACAAGTCTTCAGGAAGAAAGCGTCACCTTGATCATGCCTTAGTTTGGACTTCTCCTGACCTCAAAACCATGAACTAACAAATTCCCGTTGTTTAATAAGCCAACCCATTGCATGGTGTTTGCTTTAGCAATGAAGAAACTAAAACAGAAGCAGAAACAAAATTCTGCAACTTAAGGAGAAGCGAGGGGCAGGGCAGAGATAAATAAAAGCATGCAACTTTGGGAGTGGGTATAGTTCAGTGGCTGAGAACCTGCTTTGCATGTATGAGGTCTGGGGTTCAAGCCCCAGTACCTCCGAAAAAAAAAAACCATGCAAAACTTAAATGAACAGGTGAATACCCAGCCTTCAAATTTGTTTTGTTAGTGTTTCTATTTGTGCCCAAATGGCATTTCAAATATTAGTAAATTTCAGATGAAAGTCTAGATATCCCATGTCTCCTTCGCAAAAACAAAACATCTCAAGGTTCTGGGTCATGTAGGAACAGCTGGCTGGAGCGGGGAGTTGGTGTTCCTTTCCACATGGCACATGGCCTCCAGTTTGCCACAAATCTCACTATTCCCTGTTGTCTTATACTCAGCCTCTTCCTCACTTACAGAACCTGTTAGACTGCTGTAAGTGCTCTGACCATCTCCTATTTACGCCATTGGTGAAGGAGGGATCTCCCTTCCAAAGAAGTCAAGGTGGTGGAATGCACAGCGCCCAACCGGCGGGTGAGATTGGCACAGCGTATTAGTCACATGCACACACAACCTGGGGGAGGGGGCACCTCACCCCACACAGGGCCACATGGGGTGGGCACTCAGGAGCAGAGTGGACCAGCAGAGGCCGTGGGAGGTGGGCTTTGTAGTAACCAGAGGGAGAGGAGATCCTTGGTTCCCACCGGAGGAGGAGAGTGACATGTTTGGGTAATTCCCCAGGTTAGCAGAGAGTAGACTTGTTGGGTTGAGGCCCGAGTGGAGTGCAGCTGTCTGGCTGGTAGACGGACTAGCTGGGCTGGAAGCCTTCCCTGGTGGATGGGGCATCTGATGAGAGCAGGGGCTTTAGGGCCCTGCAAGGCAAAAGAGGTGGCCAGGCAGCACTTGGCATCGAGGATTTACAACACAGTGGCCAGGTGCATTCCAGCCCCTGGAGGGGCTGGCTCTTTTGGTCAGCCAACTTTTCCCTTTTTATGGCCAATGCCCCTTCTGGTTGAGGAGGATGTCCAGCCAGGGCCAAACCTTCCTGGTGACTCAACAGAGCCACAGACACCAGGTATACCCCAACCCATGGGCTCCTAATAAACCTAGCCGACAAAAAGCTAGAAAATCAATGAACTGTATATTATAGATTAACACCCTAAGATTGTGGCAGGAGTGGGGACAGTTGAGGATTTATTATTGTGTTGTGGTTACTGTTTTCTGTTCTAATAAAAAAAAATAGCCTAAGACTCCTATATGTGGGAAGCATTATTTACAGCAATAAAAGGCCAAAGCTTCTAGCTCAGCTACTCGGCCGTTTTTAAAATGTTATAAAACACGTCACTTAGAGGATTCATTAGCCATGTCTTCTCGCCATCAGACTGAAACACAGTAAAGATTCTAACAATATTCTAAATTCCTGGCATCAAGCTACACAGCCAGCGAGAACAGCGGAAGCTCTCTCCTCAAAGGCGCCTTGAAATGTCAAGTGCTCTTGTAGGCTGGGAGGAAGTGGCATGAAAGTCACTTTTCAAGTTGCAGTGGCTGAGCCCATTGAGGACATACTCTATTCCCAGGAGCAGGGAGGCTGCTGGGTGAGGGCTCTCTCCCGGAGTGGGGGATGCCTCCCATTCTGTCTCGCAGCCTCTGTGATGTCCTTCTTGGGGTGCCCCCCTCTCTTTCTCTCTACAAAGCAAAATATTCACTTAGTTTCCATTTTCATTAGTGAAATCGAATTCATAATTTCGATGGCCACATCCAGAGAGGCTAACGGTAGTCAAAATGTGCAACAGGATGTTTCTATGTTCCCACCAGGATCCGGGACGCAGGCTTAGAACAACAAACACAGTGAGTCTTCTTTGTCCTCAGGTCCACATGCCAAAGTGGAAGGAGAGCGGTTCTCAATCTCCGATGTGAGTGAGAGCCATCCGGAATACTTGTTAAACTGCAGCTCCCCTCCTAAATCAGCCGAGTCAGCTGCTCTCGGGGTGGGCTCCAGGGATGTGTGCTTTTTTATTTTTTATTTTTATTGTAGTAACATATTCAGCTCAACTTTCTCCATGTTGGCCACTTTGATGGTATTAATCACATTCATAATAATGTGCTACCATCACTGACATCCATGACCCCAACTCTTTGAAACTCTGTACCCATTAAGCAATAATTCCCTTCTTCCCTCCCTGCTCTAGCCCCTGGTAACCTGTAATCTACGGTCTGTGTAATTTTGTTTGCTGTATCTAAGCAAACAAAATTAATCACACTAGAATGGGTTAAGTTCATATAAACTGAACAGCTTTGAATTCTTCAAAAGATCCATGAGCAGAAAAAGCCTCCCAATCCTACGCAAGCAAATTCAGAGGTGGTGTTTGGAAGAGACCTTTGGAGCCTGTTAACCTGCCCATGATGGGGGGCTCAAATCCAAAGTTTTAGTTGCTTCAAGATATATGGTTCTACGAAAATAATGGGCCTGGGAGCAATTCAAGCAGAGAGGTCACCTCTGAAATTAAGAGTCTGAGAGACATATTTGGTAGCAGTGCGTACAATGTACAGACTCCCATACAATTTTGACCCATTCACAGTCATATGAATGAGGAACTTTTGTTATTAGGAATTAGATTTATGCCTAAAAATATTATAGAGAGTATATCTCAAGAGTTCACAGTCTCAAATAGAAAATTACACATTGCCAAAACCTTAAATTTTATGTATAATGAACTCAAAATGGATCACAGATTCAAGTGTTCAAGGTTAAACTATTAAACTTTTAGGATAAAGCAGGTGAAAGCCTTTGGGATCCAGAACTAAGCAAATAAGTCATAGGCATGATACTAAAAGCACAATCCATCAGAGGAAAACTTGATTTAAACTGAATCTTATAAAAAATAAAAATGTTTGCTCTGCAAAAGATCCTGTGAAAAGGATAAAAAGTCAAGCTACGGACTGGGAGAAAAGATTCAAAAACCACACATCTATCCAACAAAGGACTTGTGTCTGGAATACATAAGTATTCTCAAAGCTTAACAGTAAAAAAAGTCAAACCATCAGGTAGAAAATGGGCAAAAGACAGGAACAGACATTTCATCCAAGAGGATCTATGGATGATAAATAAGCACATGAAGATGTTCAATGCTGGCCATCAGGGAAATGCAAATTAAAAGCACAATGAAATATGACCGCACACTTATCAGAATGCCTAAAGGAAAAAGTAAATTTAGAAATTAGAATGTTGGCGAGGATGCAGAGAAACTGGATCACTCCTACATTGCTGGCGGGAATGGAAAACAATCCAGCCTCTCTGGAAAATAGTTTGGCAGTTTCTTATAAAACTCAGCGTGCACTGACTGAGCCTTTGCACTCATGGGTATTTATTTCAGAGACATGAAAACTTATATTCACACACACATTTTTAAAAACCCATATATAAATATTTGTAGCAGCTTTATTCAGAATAGGCCCAAACTAGAAACAATTCAAATGTCCTTAACAGGAGAATGGTTAAACAAACTGCTACATCCATACCAGGGATGTACTCAGCCATAAAAAGGGATGGACTGTTGATACAAACAAGCACTTGGGTGACGGAAATTCTGCAGAGTGAAGAGAGGCAATCCCAAAGGTTCCATGCTGTGTGATTCCATTTCTATAACTTTCACGAAATGACGAAATCATAGAACTGGAGAACAGATTAGTCGGTGCCAAAAGTTAGGAAGGAGGTGGGTGAGGATGGGAGTGGGTGTGGAAGGAAATGGCTCCTTGTGATGGAGCTGTTCTGTATCTCACTGCGTCACTGCAAATTTCCCGGCTGTGACTTTATGATATATTTTTGCAAGATGTTACCAATAGGGACGCTGGGTAAAAGGTACCTGGGATCTCTCTGTATTATTACTTACAATTGCATGTCAATCTACAATTATCTCAAAACAAAATTTTAATTTGAAAAAAAATGGAACAAAACATACAGAAAAATAATAAATTTGAAGGAATTCCAACATTACATCCATACAAAGAGTAAAGGCAAACATTTTACTGTATGTTGATGCATATTAGATAAGCAGAGAAAAAAATTGAGCAGATGATTATAAAATCCAGGGGTTTAGTGAATAATAACCACCAAAGAGTAACCAACCCTCAAAACTTAAAAAAATATATTTTTCAAAGCCTGAGACCATTGTTACTGCAGACGGATCTCTTAATTGTAGGCCTTCATCATGGTGCATGAAAAATTGAGTCAAAACCAGCTTCGAGCCATAAATCATACCCAGGTCAAGAGCATTTCTAATTCCACATTATTTAAACCATTTCACCATTAGTTCTTGTTTTACATGCTTCCATCCAGGTTTGACCTATTCACACACTTGCAGATTTGTGAGCTACTTCCTTCCTTCCTTTTGGTATTACCTAATGCCTGAAGTCTGCACCCTCTAGGTCCCCTCTTCTTTCGCAGATCCTTTAAATGGTGCCTTGGTAGTGCACCTCAAGGTTGTGGCTGACTATTAAGTCTCCCTGGAATTATAGCCACACCTCTGGTCCAATCAGATCATGTTACCTAGACTAACATGGTAAGTTAACGTTAGTAATCCACGAGGGCACCCCTGGTCCGCATTTTGACTGTTCACAATTTGATTTCTTTGTTCATCTCACCATTTGCATAGACCTAAAAACAAATCTTACTTTTACTTCAAATCTGGAAATGGCTTACTTCGTAAACTTACAAAAAATGACAGTTTTGGGCCATTAATAAAACACGCTCATACATATGCAAAGTTAAATTATCATGTTCACAAGTTGTAATAGTAACAAATTTTGTACCTTGAAATTGGGACTTGATGGCACATTGAATGTCAGAGGGACATGACTTCCTAGCATTGCTCGTGTACCCACATGTATTATATCTATTACTGTGTGACAAAATACCCCAAAACTTAACTGGCAGAAAGCAACAACAGATATTTATTATCTCACAGTGTCTGTGGATCAGGAATTCAGAGCGGTTTAGCTGGAAGGTTCTGATTCAGGGTCTTTCATGAAATCCCACAAGATGTCAGCTGGATGTTAAATAAAAGAAGCCAGGCTCAAAAGACCATATACTTATGGTTTCCTTTAGGATATTTCCAGAAAAGACAAAGTAAACAAAGTATTTAAGCAATTGCCTGGGGCTGAGGGTGTTGGCAGGAGTGACTGCAAATGGCCACAAGGTTTCCTGCTGGCATGATGGACATTTTCTAAAATAAGGTTTTGGTGATGGTTGCATAACTCAGAAAAGGTACAAGAAATCATGGCTCTGTGTACTGAAGATGAGTGAATGCTATGGTAAGTAAATTATATCTCAATAAAGCTGTTTTTAAAAAAGGAGAGAGATGTCAGCCAGGCTGCAGTCATCTGGAGGCTTGGCTGGAACTAAATTATCACCTTTCCAAAGGGTACCTCCTCAGGGCTGTGTGAGTGTCCTCAGGACATAGCAATTGGCTTCACCTAGAGCAACTGGTCCCAGAGAAGCTGCAAACTGCAGCGTCTTTTATACTAGTCTCAGAAGCCACACACCAGTGTCTGCATTCCACTGGACACACAATCCAGCAGTGATTCATGGTAGGAGAACCCTTCACAAGGAATAAATACTTGGAGGAACCATTGGAGGTTGGTTACGACATGATGGCCTTGAGGATTCTACCTTCTAGAGTCAATGGGCCTCATTTTTTTGCCATTCTTATCCTCATCTACACAGGTAACTGGAATTTCTATTCATAAATCTATTGTACCATAATATTGTTCTTTGATATAGCTGTGGTATCAGTTCTTGAGGCTCATGAAATATATGCACAGACATATATATACATAACATACCACATTTTTTCAAGTGAGTCCATTTGTTGGCTTTTTTGGGTATTTAACAACCACATTTTAAATTTTTTCCTCTGTTTGTCAGGACTTTCCAGACTCCTTATAAAGATTATATTACCATGTAGTACATGTGAGACACGTATGACTATGTCTAACTCTTTCTCTTTTCTTCAGTTGATAGCAGTGGAAGCCCTGAATCCTAATTACCATGCCATTTTACAAAGTCTACTAAATTAAGCCCAACTTTGGGGGGAAAAAGTCCATTGGCCATATTTGTGTGGGTGTTCTGTTCCATTGTTCTATATGTCTGCCCTTCACCAATACACATTGTCTTAATTACTGTAGATATATGACTAGTCTTAAAATCAAATGGTATAACTGGAATAGAATTTAGAGTTCAGAAATTGACCTGCACATCTATGGTCAATTGATATTTGACAAGACTACCAAGTCCACCCAACTGGGTCAGAGTAGTCTCTTCAACAAATGGTGTTGGCAGAACTGGATATCAATATCCAAAAGAATGAAGAAGAACCCCTACATCATACCTCATATAAAAACTTACTCAAAATGGATCAGAGACCTAAACAGAAGAACCAGAAGTATGAAAATCCTAGAAAAAAAAATGTAGGGACTCTCTTCAAGATCTTGTGGTAGAAAATGGTTTCTTAGACTTTATTCCCAAAGCACAAGCAATAAGAGAAAAAGTAGATAAATGGGACCTCCTCAAAATAAAATAACTTCTGTGCTTCAAACAACTTTGTTAAGAAAGTAAAGATGCAGCCTCTATGAGAGAATATATTTGGAAACCACATATCCCATAAGGGTTTAATATCCAGAATGTATTTTAAAAATTCTACACTCAACAATAAAATGTCAAACAACTCAATTTTAAAATGGGCCAAAGACTTGAATAGACATTTCTCCAAAGAGGAAATAAAAATGCCTAAAAATTACATTCAAAGATTCTCAACATCATTAGCTATCAGGAAAACACAAATCAAAACCAGAAACAAGACATCATTTCACACTTACTAAAATAGCCATGACTGGTGGGAATATAAAATGGTGCAGCAACTGTGGAAGGTAGTTTGGTGGTTCCTCAGGAAACTAAGTATAGACTTGCTATGTGATCCAGCAATCCCACTACTAGATATATATCCAGAAGAACTGAAAGCAGCGATACAATAGATATTTGTATAACAACGTTCATAGTAGCATTATTCAAAATTGCCGGAAGATAGAAGAAGCCCAAGTGTCCATCAACTGATGAGTGGATAAGCAAAACGAGGTATAGCCATAGGATGGACTATTATTCGGCTATAAGAAGGAATGAAGTCCTGAGGCATGCCACAGCATGGATGAACCTGGAAGGCAGTATGTTGAGTGAAATAAGCCAGGCACAGAAGGACAAATATTGTATGACCTCACTGATATGAACTAACTATAATAAGCAAACTCACAGAGTTAGACTCTAGAATATAGGTTACCAGGAGAAATAAAAAGGGCAGAGAATGGTGAGCCGATGCTTAATTTCTACAGAATTTCTATGCGGTTGATTTTAAGTGTTTGGAAATGGATAGATGTGACAGTAGCACATTACTGTGAGTGTAAGGAACAGTGAAGAATTAACTGTGTGAATGATTTTGAAAGGGGAGGCTTAAGGTCGTGTATAGCATGAGAAGGAAGGCTAGAGGATAAACATGGAACTGTATTACAGTGAACCCTGGGGTGGACGATGTCTGTGGTGTCTAAGACAAATGTAAGAATGTTCTTTGACGGACAAGTAATGTTCATGGAATAGTGCTGTAATGTACATCACTATTAGAAGATGTTAATAATAGGGAGGTATACAGGGAAAATATATACCTAATGTAGACTATGGACTATCGTTAGTAATATTTCAATATTCTTTAACCATAAATAAACCTATAGATTATGAAGGGCTGGGGAAGGATAGACGGATTGAGAGGTGACAACCAAGAAGTATGGTGTCTTTCTTTTTGAAATAATGAAAATGTTCTAAAATTGATTGTAGTAATGGATGCACAGTTCTGTGATTATACTAAGAGGCACTGATTGTACACCTTGGATGGATTGTATCATATATGAACAGATCTCAATAAAACTGCTTTTTAAAATGCAACCGTATGCTCTATGCCTGCTATAGCTAATTTGCGTAATTTAGAACTGACTTCACTTTCCTGGCAGCCATCATGCAAGCACTGGGATTCTTGGGAAGAGAGAAGATGTAACCTATCCATTGCTTTCAAATGAGCCACTATTTATGCAGTGAAAAAATGAATGAAGATGACATCACACCATATTTTGTAGACATTTAATTAACCCATTCACTCAACCAATATTTGTGGGTCAATTACTGTGTGCCAGGTATACCAGCACACTAGGCACCCCACAGTAGATCATAAAGAAGGAATTTGTGTCCCTGTGAATCAAATATTTTAGTGGTGGAGACCACAATGAAGAAAATACATAAAGAGATGGAGATCAGAGGGTGATGGAAATACTAAACCAGGATTGGGAAAGGAAAGTTTTAAGTGGGGTAGCCAGGGGAGGGTTCATTGATTAAAATCTGGAAAGATTTTGAAGGAGCAAGTGAGGCAGCTCTCTGAGTGAAAGAACATTCCAGGCAGTGGGAATTTAATTTACAAATATTCATGGTTTTTTGGCAATCTGTGTACACACTCAAGGGTTCTTAGGATGTGAGAAAATCTAACCCATACATTGCTTTCAAATGTAACACCATTTTTAAGGATGTTAGAAAGGTCATCCTTTGTAGAAATAAACTGTCAACCAAAACTCAAGGGGTATAATTCCTCCATTTGATTCTTTTTCAAAGTAGTTTTAGCTACTCTAGTTTCTTGGCTTTTCCAGATACTTTTTAGAATCTGCTTGTCTATAGCTATAAAACATCATGCTGGAATTTTGACTGGAATTGCAGTTCAATCTATAGATCATTGTGGGGACGATGAACATCTTTTCTATTCTGAATCTTCCAATCAATTAACACAGTCTCTCCATTTATTTAGGGCTTTGATTTCTTTCCTCAGGATTTTGTAATTTTCAGCATACAGATCCTGTACGTGTACTGCCTGCTTTTTTAGGAATGGTTTTGCTCTTCTTTTTCTAGTTTCTATAGCTGGGAGTTTAGATTAATGATTTGAGAACTTTCTTCTTTTCTCATATAAATACTTAATACTATAAATTTCCCTTTAGGCACTGTTTTATTTCATATGTTGTGTTTTCATTTTCTTTCATTTCATATTTTCTAATAACCCTTGAGACTTCCTTTTTGACTCATGAATTATTTAGAAATGTGCTTAGTTTCCAGCTCTTTGGAGATTGTCCTTACCTTTCTGTTCCTGATTTCCGGCTTAATTCTATAATGATGAGAGACCATATTTTGTACGATTTCAATTCTTTTAAACTTGTTAAGGTCAGTTTTATAAGCCAGGAAATGGCCTGCAGTGGTTGGAAGCTGGGTGGACCCCGGAAAAGTATGTTCAGTGTGTTAATCCATGTCTGTGTGAACCCAATGTAAGTAGGATCTTTTGGTGAGCAGGCTCATAAGTTAAGATGTGACCCACTTCATTCCTGGTGGGTCTTTATCCTCCTACTGAAGCCTTTTATAAAAGAATGAAATTACACAGAGAAAGAAATCCATGGAAGCAAGAAGCTGAGAGCCACAACACCTGAAATAGAAGGGAGAGCCCAGCAGACACTGCCATATGCCTTGCCATGTGGCAGAGGAGTCCAGGGTTGCCGGCAGCGGGTCTTCAGGGAGAATGCACCACCTGATGATGTCTTGGATTTGGACATTTTTCTCAGTCTCAAACCTGAGAGCTTATAAATTAATAAGTCCCATTGTTAAATCCAATGCATTTCACAGTATCTACTTGAGCAGCTTAGTGGATTAGAATATGGTCTATTTTGGTGAATGTTCAATGTGCACTTGAAAAGAGTATGCTGTAGTTGAGTGGGGTGTTCTAAGGTCCCTTTTTGTCCCTAGGAATTTTCTTTGCTAAGAAGTCTATTTTATGAGATATTAATCATGGTGCTTTGGAGCTGTATGTACTCCAGAAAAACATGGTCTTAATTAATCCATTCCTGTGGGTGTGAACCCATTGTAAGGAGGACCTTGTGATGAGGTTTCCTCAGTTAAGGTGTGACCCAGGGTGGGTCTTGATCTTCTTACTTTTATAAGACTCTTTTATAAGAGAATGAAATTCAGATAAAGAGAGAGAGAAAGCCACATAAGCAAGAAGCTGAAATCAATGAAACCCAGAAGAGAAGGGAGAGACCGAGAGACACAACCGTGTGCCTTGCCATGCGACGAGCTATGTACCAAGGGTCACCAGCAGCCAGCCCCAGAGTGCCACAGTCTCCAGGGAAGAAGCACTCTCTTGATAATGCCTTGTGTTGGACACTTTCCCCAGCCTCAAAACCACAAGCTAAGAAATCCCCATGGTTTCAGCAGAACCATTTCATGGCATTTCCTCAGGAAGCCTAGGAAACTAACACATCAATATAGCCACTCCACTTTTCTTCTGATGAATATCATCAAGGTTTACTTTTAACCCACCTGTGTCATTTGGGGAGAGTGTCTTGTAGATATTATATAGATGGCTATGTTCCTTCATCCATTCTGTCCAGGTATTATAACTGCATTCGGTGGCAGAAAAAGGGCGCAGTGCACTTACTCCTTCTTATCCAGAACTAGAACCTGGAATAGTTTTCAAAAAAATAATTGGGATTTGGGTGTTAGATTATATAAAGTTCAGCTGAGAAACTGGGCCTAGTGTCTTTCTCAATGGTAAATCTCTAATTATTTATAAAAATTAATTTATCGGACGTGGATATGGCTTAGATGATAAGGCCTCCTCCTACCATATGGGAGGACATGGGTTTGATCCCTGGGGCCTCCTTGTGAGAAAAGAAGAAGAGAAAGTGTGCCTGTGTGGTGAGCCAGTGCCTGCGTGGCAAGCTGAGTGCCCATGCAGCAAGCCGAGCACCCATGTGGGTGCCTGCATGGGGAGCCAGGAGTCTGCATGGCGAGCCAGTGCCCGTGCAAGTGAGTCACGCAGCAAGACGATAATGCAACAAAAGAGACGAAGGGCAGAGTCAAAGCCAAGTGCAGCAGTAAACCAGGAACTGAGGTGGCTCAATTGATAGGAAACCTCGCTCCACATAAGAGGTCCCCAGGATCGAATCTCGGTGAATACTAGAGGAGAAAGACAAGAAGAGAAAACAAAATGAGAAATAGACACAGAAGATCACACAGCGAATGGACACAGACAGGAAATACAGTGGGGCAGGGGAGGGGAAGGGGAAGAAAAAAATAAAAAATAAATTAATTTATCCCTCTATTTCTGTTTTACTTCAGATATTTGGTTACTATGTGGCTCTCTCTATAAATTTGTTTATCAATTTTATTGAAACATAGTCACAAACCATACAGTCCATCTAAAGTGTGCAATTAATGGCTTTTGGCATAATCACAGAATTGTGTATTCATCACTGCAATCAATATTAGAGCATTTTCATTACTCCAAGGAGAACAACCCCCTACTCCTTTGTAGTCACTTCTCAATCCCTCTATCCCTCCCCTGCCATACATAACAGCTAATCTAGTTCCATCTCCATAAATTTATCTGTATTTACACTGTGTATAGATGGTGTCAAATAACATGTAGTACTTTTTTTTGGTGTCCTTCATTTAGCATAATTCTTTTTTTTTTTTTTACCATTGATAGAAGAGTATTAATTTATTATTATTCCCTGCAGTCACTAGTTTGTTTTAGCTGTATTTTGGCCCAAATATCACCCTGCTACTAGCATTTGTTTTTACAACTTCAGGATGGACAAATACGGCTTTGTAGTATTTAATGCTTCTGAGCTTGAATTCCGCCTAATCTGATGCTGATATTGCCACGCCTCCTTCTTTTCCGAGATAGCCTTTCCCTCCACTGTTCATCTTTTCACTTTAAGTGTTGCTCATAAAGTCCCCTTCCAACCAGCACACACACAAACAGCCCTAACGCCTAGATTTGGTTGAAATATTTAATATTTGCATGGGTTTTCTTCTGGAATGAATGTTTTGCCTCAAGAATCCTTACTTAACAGTTAGAGCTCACTTTCCAGACATTAGCCCTATTTAATGCCATCTGTAGTGCAAGATTTATTGCTCACAGTGGGTTCTGACCGCTCCACCTTCTCTAGCTTGATTACAGTATTTTCTTCATATTGTCCTCAGTGTATATAGATATACTTTGAGGCCCTCCACATCATTATGCAGCATAAATTCCATTTCTCTCAATATAATTTACTTGGGCAAGAGTCTTTTTTTCCTTAATTATTATCTCTGGTCTTCCAATGTTCTAGATGAGAAGTCTAATGCTAACCTCACCCTTCTCTTGTATTTAACGTGTTTCTTTAAAAATTGCTGGATGCCAATAGGAGTTATCAGGAAATTCACTAGAATGTACCTGAAGATGTGTCCTTTTTATTCACAGTGCTTGGGACTCAGTGAAACCATTTGCTAGGAAGGGTTAAGGCTCTCTTCAGCAGGAGTGTCTCCTTGAGCCTCCTTACCTATTCCTTGTCAATCCGTTCGCTTTCTTCATCCGAGCTCCTATCACCTCTGTGAGATGCCTGGCCCTGCCGGCTCACATTCCCCCCTCATCATTTCTCACTGGCTCTTTATCTTGACTGTTTTGTGAGATGTTTGTTCCACTTGATCTTTCAAACCACAAATTCAGGTCTCAATAAATATTTGAGTCTTTCTCTCTTTACAAAGCCCATCTGTTGAACTCTTAAAAATTAAAAGCCTTATGCTTTGTTTTCATAAAGTCTTCTTGTGATCTAATCTCCTGACTACTCTTTTTTAAATTTATTTCTCTCCCCTTCCCTGCTGTTGTCTGCTCACTGTGCCCATTCACTGTGTGTTCTTCTGTGTCCACTTGCATTCTTGTCAGGCAGCACCAGGAAACCGTGTCTCTTTTTGTTGCATCATCTTGCTGTGTCAGCTCTCCATTCCTGGGTGGGCTGTGTTTTTTTTCACACAGGGTGGCTCCCCTTGTGGGGCACACTCCTTGCACGTGGGGCACCCCTACCGGGGGGGTACCCCTGCATGGCAAGGCACTCCTTGAACACGGCAGCACTGCACGGGGGCCAGCTCACCACAAGGGCCAGGAGGTCCTGGGTACCAAACCCTGGACCTCCTATATGGTAGGCAGATGCTTTATCAGTTGAGCCACATCCACTTCCCAGACTATTCTTATTAAAGTTCTTATTCAAGTTGTTCTATTAGTTGTTCTGCCTCAGTAGAAACCAGCTGTCTTGATTGTTCACCCTGAGTTCCCCTGAGTTGATTACAATTTTCCTTTGTCTATTACGGGCCATAACATGCCTTTGGGTTAGAATATTGGGATGGCAAACCAGGAGACAGGTGGAGGAAGATTCCACACGGGCCGCTGTAGGGAGCTGGCCCACAGGAAGAGCACATGTAGCGCAACGGCCCAGCGTCTTCCCCCAGTGCCACACTCCAAGTCACAATCAGGTCTCCTGGCTATAAACTCAGGGTCAGCACATTTGAATGTTCCCTTGAAAGACCTCATGCATTGCAATATTTCTCCAAGGGTTTCTCCTGCAGTCTGCCAGGTTCCCCAAGGCAGCAACAGAACTTGCTATTGGGGCAAGTTTCCTAAATCCTGGCAAGTGCCAGTATTTGGGAGGATTCAATGAAGTTAGCCTTTGGCAACAAAAACCCATGATCCAGTTCTGGCCATGGTTGTAGTGAGGGTGGCACAGCACTGCAAATGTGATAATCCCTCAGAATCATGTGCTTAGGAGTGGTTGAGATGGGAAAGCCTAGGTGTTATACATAATATGCTACCATAACTGAAAAAAGAGAGAGAAGCTAAAGAAAAAAGGGCAATTAAATGTAATATAGGCATACCTCATCTCATTCGGCTTCACATCATTGCCCTTTGCTCAATGTGCTTCTCAGGTTATGTGTTTTTTTTACCAGTTGAAGGCTTGTGGCAACCCTGTGTCGAGCAAGTCTATTGGTGCCATTTTTCCAACATCCCATGCTCATTTCACGTCACTGTGTCCTATCTGAACTAAGGTTTGTGTATTGGTATTTAGACAATGCTATTGCTCAATTAATAGACTAACGCATAATGTAAGCATAATTTTTATATGCCTGGTAAACCAAAAAATTCTTGTGACTCTCTTTATTGCCAGATTTGCTTTATTGTGGTCTGGAACTGAACCCACCCTATCTCCAAGGTGTGCCCAGACATGATCCTGGACTAGAACTAATAATGGGAGACAGAAAGTCCCAAAGAATGTTCTTGAGACAACTGGGAAAAAATTAGAATATGGACTGTATACTTGATATCAATGTTCAATTTCTTGAATTTGATAGCTGTACTGAAGGTAGTTACTTTAGCAAATGTCCTCGTCCCATGAAGTGCACAGAAAGGGGTGTTAGAGGAGCATGATAATTGCAACCTACTCTCAGAGGCTGAGGAAGTAGATGAGAGAATTGTAGACAAATGTGCCAAAATGCTAGTTGTAAACCTGGGTATCTGGTTGTTGGGTATGTTGGAGTTCTATATAATGTTTTCTATTATTTTTGCAACTTTTCTGTAAGTTTGAAGTTATGTCGAAATAAAAAGCTTTAAAGGACAAACAAAAAAATGAGCCTCCTGTTCACACCTTTCCCGGCGTTCTACAGAGTCGAAGGCTCGGAAGCCTCGCGAAGCCCAGGTGCAGCAGGTTTCTCTCTCCGTGGCCAGGGCGAGAGTCCGAGCTGCTAATGGCCCAGGCGCCTGCAGGGCTCGGGTTCCAGGAAGGAAGCCTCCCTGGGCAGCCTGGCCCTGCTGGAGCCGGGGCGCCCCGCACCGCGCTCCCCAGCTCCCCCTGGGACAGGCTGCCTCCGCGGGGAGCGGCCGCGCGCACGTCGCCGTGGACACGCCACACCCGGCTTCCCTCTCGGCCCGCGCGGCCCGCCGCGCTCCCAGCGTCCCCTTCGCGCGGTCCATGTACAGAAGGGCAGGCGGCGGCGGCCCGGCGGCAGGAGGCTCCGCCCTCTCCTCGAGGCGGGGCCACGGCGCCTGCGCGCTGTGACGCGACGTCGCGCATGCGCGGGCCCTGGGCGCCGCCGCGTTTCCCCCACCACCGTTTATAAAGTGGAACTTCCGTCCCCAGGGTCGCCTGCCGCCCTCAGGGTCAGGCCTGGCCGCCCGGGTCCCGCCGCAGCGCTGGCTCTGCGGCGCTGGAAGCGGGTCCCACGTGGCATCGGCCGTGCGGAGGCCGCAGCCGCTGAGAGGAGCCCTGGGCCTCGCAGAAAACGACCAAGGGGCGCACGTTCTTCAGAATCCCGCAGCCGCCCCGCAGACCGCGGGCTCTTCCCCGCTCGGAGGCACCCCGGCGTGCGAGGACCGGGCCGAGCGTGGAGCGGGGCTCGCGCGCCTGCTGTCCACCGGCCCGCAGCCCGCCGGGCCCCGGACGGCCAGGGGCGCTCGTCGGAGGCCGCTCGGTTTACCCGGCCTTAAGTCCCAAGACGATTTCAGTTTCTCTGACCACCCCCCAGCCCACCCCCCATTGGCCCAGCTGTTCACGACGGCACTGGGGCCGCTCGTTTTAGTTCTTCAAGCCTCTGTGTGCTCATTATGGGTTGGGAATAGCGAGCCAAGTCCCGCAGCCTCTGCCCTTTGGGTGTTCAAGGATTGGGGCCGTCCAGTGAGCTGGCACTGTTGGGTTAGGAGCAGTGACCTCCATACTCACCTGGCTGCCTCTCAGTGTGCACGTGTGTGCACACGGGGCAGTGTCCTGGGAAGGGAGATCAGCAGGCCTTGGTTCAGGAAGCGCATGTGGCTCAAGCCATTGGGCACCTGCCTACCGCTGGGGAGGTCCCCGGTTCAGTTCCTGGTGCCTCCTAAAGAAGATGAGCAAGACAGCAAGCTGACACAACTGGCTAGTGTGGTGAGCTGATGCAACAAGATGATGCAAGGAGAGACACAAGGAGGGAAACAGGAGAGATACAACAAAGCAGGGAGCGGAGGTGGCTTAAGCAATCAGGCGCCTCCCTCCCACATGGGAGATCCTGGGTTCCGTTTCTGGTGCCTCCTGAGAAGAAAACCAGCACAGAACAAACAGACACAGCAAATGCAACCAACAAGGGGGTGGGGAGAAATAAATAACATAAATCTTAAATTTAAAAAGTAAATAAAAGAAGGCCTCAGTTCTTGAACCTCTTCTGCAGGGGAACAGCCCACATGGGACCATGGCCGATGGCACAGCTGTGGAAACCTTTTTGTGTTCTCAAGGGAGGGAAGGAGAGGGGGGCAACAGGAGCTGGCTTCCTGGGGCTCTGCTGAAGGAGGCGTTGGTGGGCCTGGGGCACTCCTGCCTGGCCCCCTCTGCCCACTGCTCTCTGACTCTGTGGCGCAGGACAGGTGGGGTGGTGTTGGGGTTCAGGCAGCAACACGCTTGCCCCTAGAACTGATGGACCTTGGAAAACCTCAGAATCCAAAGGGAAAGGGAGCCCTCCATCAGCCACCAGCCCGTCTCCTCGTTTCCAGCTGCACCTCCTTCTGGGGCCTGGCCCCACCAGCTCATCCCTGTGGCGCCTTGGTTTACCTCCCAGTCGCCCCTCTCACCCATTCCCACAGCTTGGTCAGCGCGGTGATGCCTGACCTTCAGCCTATGGGGAGTGAGTGAGAGCAAGGAGCTGGGAGGCTGCCTGCGGGAACCAGGGCCACAGGTTCCCGGGGAGCCCAGGCCCAAGACTCCCAGAACACACACGTCGGGGGACAGAGGACCGGCTTCTGGAGCCGACCCTGAGCTGGGGGACCCCATGCTCCCAACGGGGTCAACTTGCCGTTTCCCCAGCCGTGGTCACAGCCCCACCTCAGACCTTCAGAAACTGTCCAAGTCTTGTTTAGCCAAACTCAGGCTTCCTTTCCACCGTGGAAACCCGCTTCCCAAGTTGCCCCGATAGCTCTCTCCCAGGTCCTAAACGCCCGCCCCACCTCAGTCCCTGGCTGGCTTTCTCCTAGAGCACCTTCAGGTCGCAGCAAGAACCACTGGACCAGTGGGTAGGGGTGGTTTACTGTGTGAACTGGGCCCTGAATGAAGGAACTTGGAGAACAAAGGAGTAAAGGATCAAATACTTTGAGGCTACAAGATATATTTATTTGAGTGGCAGTGGGTCCAGAGCTCCCTTTAAAAGGGGCTGGCTCTTAGCGTGCGTTGTGCAGCAGTCACAGCCCCACCTGCGAGAAGGGGTGTCTGGGAGGTAACTCCACGATATTTCTGGTCTGCCTCAGAGAGACAAGAACGGGAGTCTTCTCCTCTCATCCCCACCCTATTTACATTCACTAAAGTCTCCCTTTTATATGTATAAATATATATATGAACCTTTTTGTTTGTTTGTTGTTTTGAGGAACCTTGGCTGGGGTTTGAACCCGGGACCTTGGATGTGGGAAGCCAGCATCAGCTCCCCTGAGTTGGTTTTTTTTGTTTGTCTGCTGGTCGCCTGTTGTTTTTTTTGTGTTGTTTTTAGGAGGTGCCAGGAACCAAACCCAGAACCTCCCATGTGGGAAGCAGGTGCTCAACTGCTTGAGCCACATCTGCTCCCCCAGGGTCTCCCTGTTGTCTCCCCCAAGACCTTCTAAAGAATCCCCTTGTTTACGTTTTACTCCACACCCTGGATTGCCTCCCATTCCTGGACTCTCTCCCTCTAGTCTATGTTTTAGGATATTTCAAGGGTCCCGCTACCCTCAGCTAACTGCCAAATTGTCAAATCTCCAACCCAGAGAGCCCTCCACTTTCCTGGGGCCACTCTATAACTTAGGACTATCGATGCTGGTATCTATTGATATCTTTTAGGAAACCTCTTGATTCAGTGGTTCCCACTTAATTCTCGACTTTGAACATGGCAGAACACCCCCAGCCAGGCCACCCCTCCCTTGACGATGCCCGGTTCCCCAGGAACCTAAACCAACGATGAGGACTATCATAAGGAAATTTCCAATTCCTGTCATATGTTAACTACAGTATTATCAATATTAGTACTAGCAGTACCCAAACACAAAACTCCAGGGGCACAGCCATGGTCCAAAACCATCTTCAGACGAGTAAAACCCTGCTCTGTGTGTCAGCATGAGGCTCCAGCCCGTGTTTGTCCACGCCTACGGCTGCTTCATGGAGGCAGCCTAGTCACGAAGCAGCTTTCACAGCCTGCTAATGACAACCACCGCTGGAGGCCTTACCACACAGACTTAGGGGTAACAGATCCTTTTTGGAGGAGTTCAAGAATGCTTTGTTAGATATTGTTAGTTATTTCAAGTCAGTATCGTTTCGTGGTCAAAAGCACTAAATCTGGACCCAGTTTGAAACCTGCCTCTCCCAGTTACCAGTTGTGTGACTTTGGACCCATTTCTTAATCTTTCTGGGTCTAGGTTTTCCCTTTTGTAAAGTGGGGAAAATAACAGTCCTTACCTCCTAATGTGAGTGGCAGGATCAATGAAATCACTATGAAGTAGTGTTAAGTGTTTTCCAGCGTAATTATTATGATGCCTTTGCCATTACTTAATACATGGTTTGGGAGTTTGCCAATACATGGTATTTTGGTCAATGGAAACCAAAACACTTCATCCGGCCATTGCCTTTTAGCTGAACTATGCCCAATGTATCTAAATGACTGCAGCACTGGTTTGGGAAGCACTGATACCCTACAGTTCTCTCCCCTCCATTTTAAGTGACCCTCTCTCCTCCGTGCCACTCTCCCCCTTTGTGTTTTGCTCAGGATACTCTCATAAATACAGATGGCTCTGTGCAGACATTAACAGACAGTCAATAGCCTTCATGGCCCATTAAAGACTGACACCCATGACACAGCATCCCAGAAAAATGCAAGTGTGGGAATGGCGCCTTTGGGAAGCACGATGGACCTCCCTGCCTTCCCAGGCCTGTCACAGTCACACATTTGTCCTCAAGGTGACTAGGTCAACAGTTCTAACTCAAATTTTGTTGAAAACTGGGGTCAGAATGGGGATGGGGCAACTAAAGCAAGCTGCCTGTGACTGAGTTTTGTGGACCCCAGAAAATCCTGTTCTTACGGCTAATCCATGTCTGTGCCCGTAAACCTATTGTAGGTGGGACCTTTGATTAAATTACTTCAGTTAGGGGCCTTTGCTTGACTTTCATAGCCCAGGGTGGGTCTTAATCCTCTTACTGGAGTCCTTTATAAGCAGAGGAATAAGAAAACCACAGATACTAAATAAAGCAAGCCTCAGACACAGAGAGAAGCCTTCAGAAATGGAAATCAACAAGCCCAGGAGAGAGAAAAACCACAGATGGAGCAGCCTGAAGCTGAAAGCAACAAGACCTGGAGGACAGGGGAGAGAGAAGTGGGTGCCTCCACGTGCCTGGTCGTCCACAGCTGCAGCATAAGGAGAACGCGTCTCCTGCTGCCTTGATTTGGAAACATTCTCAGCCTCAGAACTGTAAACTTTTAACCTAATAAATCCCCATTGTAAAAGCCAACCTATTTTTGGTATATAGCATTGGCAGCCTCTAGCAAACTGAAACATTCCCCAACAGTGTTTTAGGTGAAATTGAAATGTTAGCTTATGAAATAGAATGTTCTGTTAATACCTAGCCATAGGCATCCCACAGACTGGTCCAGAGATAGATCTGTAATATTTTTTCAAATTCCCTAGAAGTTGGTTTGAACAGGTAGTGTGTGGATTTAATTTGATTTCATTCAAGGCCCTTCATTATGACTGAGTATGTCTTTTTTGTTGCTGTTCCAGATATCAGATATTTATTTATTAGGTACTAATGAATTAGATATATTTACCTTTACATGTTTGATATTTATTATATGTTTATTACTTACTTATTAAGTATGTGTTTATGGTCACAAAAGATAACTATTGTTGCTATGTTTTTATTTTTTTGTTTTACCTACATATTTAAAAGTGTTTTGACTAAATGTTCTTTTGTCTGATTGATACATCTGTGAACTTTCCTTCACCTGAAGCACATTCAGATACTCCGTCCTGATTGAGATTCTGTTGGTCACAAACTCTCATTTCTGGTTTGTCCAAATATACTTTATTTTGTACTTGTTTATGGAAGATGCATTTCTAGATAGCTTTTTCTCTATACAAGTACACAATTGTACTATTTTTTTTTTAGTTTCCACTGTGGCTGTAGAGAACTTAGCTGTTTGTTCAAAGATAGTCCTTTGAAGTTAATATATATTTTCTCTCAGGCTGCTAAGATTGATCATCTCTTTTTCAAAGAAACTTTCTTCTGGGAAATCTTAAGACCTCATGTGTCCACTAAAAAGCCTTGCTATACCGCACAGGAGTAAAGTAACTTTACACACTTGATTATGACAGACAGAAATAGCAGGAAAATTGTTACCGTCCCAATAATCCACACACTTCCCCTAGATTAATAGCTCCAGCTTCCTCCCCAGCAAACTGCCATCTAGTAGCCACATCCTAGATTGAAGTTATATTTCCTTCCCACTTTTGCCCATTGGATGGAAAAGGTGCTTATGAGCAAGCAAGGGTTGAATCCCAAGAAGAAGGAATTAAAAGAAATGAGAGACACTCAGCTAATCCCAGGGTGAGAAAGGGTCCTGTTGCCCCCCGCCGTGGGACTTCCTGAGCCCTTTCTCCCTCCGCTTTACCCACAAGGTTCAGAAAAGGGAGCTCACCAGCCACTCGACTCTGTTGTGTGAATAGAAATATGCCAAGTGGGACGAGTAAATAGGAGTGACGAGCACCCACGCACACACCAAGGATGACGTGTCTGAGACAGATGGCTTTTCAAAAGAGCTGGAATGACGGGAAGAAATCTTGCAATTCAGACAAAAAACAGACCAGAGAACCGATGAAAAGGCATTGTCTAAGAATCTAGATCATGGGAGAACTGATGAAAAGGCATTGTCTAAGAATCTAGAAAATGGGAAAACCGACGAAAAGGCATTTTCTAGGAATCCAGAAATCGGTGAGGAGAGGACCTATTGAAAACGCTGTCTACTCCCCTCATATATCAGCTGCCCTCTCCATAAGTCAAAATAAAAGCTCTTTGAAAAGGCCACAGTGTGCTGAGGAAACATTCATTGAAAACGTCTTGTAATTATTGACACTGTCATTAGCTCTTGGCAATAGAAGCATGTTTTTGCCTCCCACAGGTGTTGGTGGTGAGAAGGTTTCATTGTCTAGGAGAGAAAATAAAACAAAAGTTCAACCATAATGCACTTGGAATGGCTGGCCGCTGATATGAACTTGATCATCCCGAGAATAAGGAAGCCGATATCTGTACTGTCACCCAGAGCAGTAGTTTGAATTCTCTCTCTCTCTCTTCCTTTGGTAACAAGTTCAGCTCAGCTGGGCAGCCATCCAAATGATTCATATTAAATTCTAGCTATATTCAGCACAAAAGTCATCTAGCGTCAGAGGATCAAAGTTACATCAACTTACAGGCGCTGGGGAATTGATAAGCAGCTAAAATTAGGTCATCTCAGAGCAGCTGCTTTTGATGGATGAAGTGAAATTCAGCCGCAGGTTTGCTATTTAAAGATGCGTTACAGCATCCTTTCCTGTAGCCACAGCGAAAGCACAACAAAGTATCATGCCCCTGATTAAATGTTTAATCATCGCTGTTTGCCCAGCTGACTGGGGCAGAGGCGCTCGGCTCTCCTTACCAGCGCGGCCAGCTCTCGGGCCCCAGCTGACGACCGCGTCTCAATTCTCACATCCAGACTCTAAGACTCCTATTTCTCCCTCCTTGGAGCTGCACGCTCCAAAGTTATTTTCATCACTTTTTAAGTATTTTCTCAAACATTTCAGCCTCCACATCCTGACCCAGCTCAGTGTTTCAAAATTCATCCATTATACTTAAACACAGTCCTTGCTTGCCAAATGTACTTGTAAACTGTCCTAGTTGCCTCATGTCTTTTTTTCACTTCATCCCTCTATTTTAGAATTGCACAATCCCCAAAATGGTCCGCTTCTCTCTCTCTCTCTCTGTCTCTCTCTCTCTGTCTGTCTGTCTCTCTCTCTCTCTCTGTCTCTCTGTCTCTCTCACTTCTTTTTGTCTCTGGGTGCTTTGGTTTAGAGGTTTGTCTAGTTGGGCTGGGCTGGTTGTGGCGGTGCCCAAAGGCTGGGCAGGCAGCCCCGGTTCTGGTTTCCTGATCCGCATATGGTGCTGGGAGCTGTGTGTGAAGAGCCTGAAGGGGCAGCACGTCCTTGGCCCAAGCCGGGTTGTGCGCCAAGTGGCCCTACTCTCAGGGGGCTTTTGACGCGGCACCAGGCGCTCCCGAGGCCATCGACAAGCCCCGAGGCCCTTGAGAGCCCCTCAATGGAAAGGAAAAGACTCAGAGGTAAAATGGAGAAGAGGAAGCCTGAGAAACAACCACGCCAGGAGGAAACAAAATATGGGAGTCTAAACAAAGCTTATAGCAAAAGACAATAGTCATGAACTGGGAAAAGAGAGGGCCCTTTGGAAGGCCAAGGTCTCCCGGCAACGGACACGTGTTCGGGGCGCCGGCAGCTGCTCCCTGGCCACGGTGAGGGAGACCCTCTTCTGGGCTCTGAGACAGCCAGGGAAGAGGGTGCCCGCCCTTGCTTAGCGCCCGCCTCCATGGCCCAGGCACGCCCAGGCTGACCACGTAAGAAGCAACGTGGACTGGCCGCGGGAGCCGGCCCCAGGGAGGCAGCCAGGCCCCGCGGGAGCCTGCGCTTCAGAAGGCAGCAGTCCCAGAGCACCCCGACAGGCTGAGCAGCATCAGGGCGCAGGCGGCCTGGAGGCATCTTCCTGGACCCAGGTGGTCACGGAGCCCCTCCCACCTCCCCCAGGTCCCGACACCCGGTGTCCCCGCTCCCTGACCAGCCTCCGCTGCAGTGATTACCCTGTCCTGGCAGAAACAGCCCAAGCAGGAAGGGCTTTGCATGTGCAGATTCTGCGCTCCTTGTACAGAGGCCAGCCCAACAGTTGCGCGGGGCTTTGTCACTTGGATGGGCTCTGGTTGGGGAGCGCCCTGCTCGCGTTGTCCCACCCAGGTGCTCCTCATCGTAAGGCTGTGCGGCAGGCTTTCAGCACGGAGAACACGCCCAGCCCGCTGGAGCAGGCAATGAGACGGCACCCTCGGGCTGGTGGTTTCTTGTGATGTGGTGAGGGTGGGACAGAGCGGCAGGACCCAGGAGGAGGCGTGACCTTGTGAAGGCGAGCCCTGGCTGATGTGGCTGAGGCTTGGCATGCGCCTGTTTTCAGATGAGAAGGAGAGAGATGACATAAAAGACTTGATTTTTTTTTCTATTTTTTATTGTCCTTTTTTTTTTAAGATACATAGATCACAAAAAATGTTACATTAAAAAACATACGAGGTTCCCATACACCCAACCCCCTACCCGCCACTCCTCTCACATCAACAACCTCTTTCATCAGTCTGAACATTCATTGCATTTGGTGAATACATTTTGGAGCACTGCTGCACTGCATGGATTATAGTTTACATTGTAGTTTACACCCTCCCCCAGTCCACTCAGTGGGTTATGGCAGCATATATAATGTTCAAGCATCTGTCCCTGCAGTATCATTCAGGACAACTCCAAGTCCAGAAAATGCCCCCACATCACATCTCTTCTTCCCTCTCCCTGCCCTCGGTTACTACTGTAACCACTGTCTCCACATCAATGATACAGTTTCTTCCACTGCTAGAGCCACAATAGTTCTACAGTAGAACACCAGTAAGTCCACTCTAATCCATACTTTATTCCTCCATCCTGTGGACCCTGGGATGGTGATGTCCACTCCACCTCTAAATCGAGAGGGGACTTAGATCCCATCTGGCTGATGGATGCAATTCTCCTACTTGCAGTTGTAGGCACTTTCGGCTCCCTGGTGTGGTGGTTGACCATTTTCAGCTCCCTGTTAGCTGACCTGAATAAGTCCAATGAAACAGAGAGTAGGTGTTGCAACTCTGCTGAGGCTCAGGGGCCAGCTGGCACATGGCCAATCCAGAGATTCAAGTCTCCTGAGTATATACCTACCCCAGTGCCAGGTTCAGTAAAAGTGACAGAAGAGGCATGTGTAAAAAGGTCACATCTGAGTCCAACTCCATCACACTCAGGAGCACAAATTCCAAAGTAGGGCCCACTGACAAGGCACTGAACTCCAGAGCCATGTGCCATGACCAAAGAATCTGTGTGTCTCCGTAGCCCTCAGGAGTATGAGTACCTGGGGTTGTATCTACTTTGGCTGTCTCTGAGAGCCTGCTGAGATGCATGTAAGCACAACCCTTCTGATGACCTCCTGACTTATTTTGAAGTCTCTTAACCATGTAAACTCATTTGTCTTTACCATTTTCCCCTTTTATGCAAGATCTTTTTATAGTTGCATTACCAGCTAGTGATTGGTAGTAATCACTAGGCACCAGGGAGGCTTATCCCCAGAAGTCATGTCCCACGCTGGGGGGAAGGTAATGCATTTACATGCTGAGTTTGGCTTAGAAAGTGGCCACATTTTAGCAACATTGAGGTTCTCTGGAGGTAACTCTTAGGTACCCTGCAGCTCTAGGCCTAGTTGAAATTTCAGACACACAGGCTCATAAGCATAGTCATCAGTATCAAGGGCTCATCATTGGAGCATTCTTCTTCACTGGTCTTTGCCCTTGCACTTGGGGGATTGTTGCTGTTCCACTGGGGAATATGACAGAGCTCCCCTGGCTAGGAACTCAGCACTCCCTCAGTTGTCGTTTGTAACTCTACCTACAATGACAATACCCAACAAATATCCAAACATTTTTATATACCCTATATACATGCAGGGGAGAAACACTGGTGTGGGGTGTTATTGATGGGGGACACATGATTGGGAGGGAGTTCTCCAAAAGACTTGATTTTGAACATGAAAGTGGTTGAGGTCCTTGCTCTTTGCGGCTGTCTTTGTTTTCCACACCCAACCAGATTAGCGGTCTTTGTTTGGGCTCCTCCAGAAGCCTCCCAAGATAAGCATTTGCCTGCAAGCAGTGTGTTTGGGAAACTACCACAGGGATCACTGTGGGGACAATGGAGACCAGACAGGGGGGCTTCAATAAAGCTGTTACCGCTGCGGACAACTGGAACTGGAGCTCACCTGGGGTCCTCTAGGGGCCAGCATAGAACAGGCTCACCAGCTTCCCACAGAGGCGGGGAGGTGGCTGGGTAGGTACAAGCACAGTTCTTACCTGTCCCTGGTTGAAGGCTGCTGGGTGGCATGGGAGCACTCAATCTCCAGCATGCACGCATGCTAAGTATCAGGCAAAAGCTGAAGTCAGAAAGACTTCCACCAAGAGATACAGCTTGCCAGAGGTTACAAGGCATGCATTCTAGGGGCAGGGCATAAGAGTGGGGGCATATTGAGAGCATCTGCTACAACATCCGAGGCTTTGTTGTTTTTTAGGTTTTTTTAAGGTACTGGAGCCAGAGATTGAACCCTGGACCTCGTATGTAGGAAGCCGGCACTCAACCACTGAGCCACATTGGCTCGTCTGAGTTGATTTCTACATTTTTTTTTTTGCTTGTTATTTGTTTCTTACATCCAAGACTTTTATTTTCAGAAGATGCTTTTTAAACAACTTTGATTTGAGCCCTATGTTGGGAGAGAGGGGGACAAAAAAACCTCATTAGAGTCACGATTTGTTTTTAAGGATTCACTAAGAAGGACATTGCTGTGTATTCAAGTTCAAAATCCCATTCAAAACCTGCCCTTTCCACACAGCAGGTAATAAGCTCCTCCTACGGGGTGATGAGCATGTGCCCGGTATGTGTAGGTTCTTCAACCAAAGGATATGTTCCTTGAAGCCAATAAGTTACCATGCTACAAATCATGTCTTTAGGCATGCGGCATCACTGTCAATCACCTTCATTTACATGGTGTCAACAAGGCCCTGAGGGTCATTTTGGCAGATTTTTTTTCAAAATTGGCCACAGCCAGTTGATGACCCATCACACCGATCCTCTTCTCTCAAAATGTGGGGTCTATCCCCATTGAGCCTGGCAGACTTTTATAAGAATGCAGTGGCAGTGACTCTTCAGGACTTTCCAAGCTAGGTAAAAAATTTAAAAATTATAAAGCAAGCACTTAGGCTTCTGCCTGGTTTTCTGTGTTTTTTGGGATGTTTGCCATCAGAACCTACATAAAGAAACCACATGAAGAGGTGACAGGGTTAAGAATGGACCACTGGATGAAACATGGGAAAGTGTGGGCTATGGTGTGGAACACGGGACATGGGGTGCAGCAATGCCCGGAGATGTACTCACCAGACAGACACAATGGATGTGACACGATGATGGGGGAGAGTGTTACTGTGGGGGAAGTGGTGGGGTGGGGGTGGTGGGGGAGAATGGGGACCTCATTTTTTTCTTTAATGTAACATCTTTTAAAAAAATGAATAAATTGAGTAGAATTTGGAAAAAAAAAAAAAAAGAATGGAGACCCCCAGGCAACAGCCAGCACCAAGTACCAGACGTGACTGAGAGAGTTTTTCAGATGACGATGACGCTCAACTTACTGTCTTTATGCTGAGGCTTAGACATTGGTGAGCTGAAACAAGCTGTCCCCTCTGTGCCTTGGCTGAATTTCTGACCCCCAGAATCCATTAGCAGAATAAATAGTTGACTCATGCCTCTAAATTGGGGGAAATTTGTTATGTAGTCATGGTAACCAGGACAGTCATGAACAGGAAATAGTGCTACCTTCAATTTGCCAACAAGAAAACTGAGATGAAGAGAAATTCAATGATTTTTCCGAGTTCACACAGCTAGAGGGCTGCAGAGCAACAAGGACAAGTCATTTGTTGTAATCAATAGTTATCGGACACTTATTACAAGGAAGGAAGTATGTTCAGACATTGTGGATACAAAGATGGCTCTGGGGGTATCCATGTGTACATGTTTCTAAGAACCACCTGCCCGCCCTAGCACACTCCACCCAGGACTGTGTACGTGGATCTCATGGATAAATTCCCAAGAAGTGGCATATTTATTTAAAACTGTGTTAGAACGTGCCACATTTCTCCCCAAAGAGATGACAAAAATTTCCACTCCACTAATGGTATCCGTGAATGCCCGTCATTGTATCTTCCCTTCTGACAATTTGGAAAGCTGATATTCTGTTTTAATTCCTTTACAAGTATCTTCAAAGCATTATGTAATATGTGGAAATCAATCTATATTGAATTATGACCTCAAAGCCTTACATTGTGAAAGGCAAGGAAGTAGCATAGTTAGACCAGTTTCTAATTTTTATCTCCTTTTCATCTCTGGATTTTTGCTAAATTATAATCATTTCCAAATTGTTGGACATAGCATCTGCATTCTCTTCCATAACTGGAATTTCCATGTACATCCAGCCATCGTTCTCTAGCTAAATGTGTTCAGCACACACCACCAATTCTGTGATCCCACAGCTCCCAGCCCATCCCTTAGTTGGCTAGGGGTGTGTTTTAGTCTGCTGGGCTGCCGAAAGCAATATACCAGAAGTGGGTGGCTTTTACTGTGGGGGTTTATGAACTACAAGCTTACAGTTCTGAAGCCAAGAAAATGTCCAAATCAAGGCATCATCAGGCGATGCTTTCTCCCTGAAGACTGGCTACCAGCGATCCTGAACTCCATCACATGGCAAGGCACATGGCAGCATCTACTGGTCTCTCCCTTCTCCTCCAGGTTTTGTTGCATTCAGCTTCTGGCTTCCATGGATTGATCTCTCTCTCCCTATTCATCTTGTTTATAAAAGACTACAGTAAGAGAATTAAGACCCACCATGGGCCATGCCCCAACAGAAGGAACCTAATCACAAGGCCCTACTTACAATAGCTTCATACCCATAAACATGGATTACCTTTCAAAATGTGATTTTTCTGGGGTCCATACAGTTTCAAATCATCATAGGGTCTACCTCAATTTTCTTTTTTTTGCAGAAGGGTTCCTGTGGGCCCTGAGTTCTTACATGTTTACTATTTTTTTACACTTAAATAGTTGATACTCTATATCATCACATCTTGCCTTTGGGTCTTTTTGCTGAGAGCTTGGCTCATAGTAGCCATATTTCTTTTTTAATCTTCCAATGTCATGGAGAAACAAGTGTGTGATATTTACTTTAACTTTTAGCCCATTTTTGCGTGTGGGTTCTTCACCTGCCTTTTGTGTATCAGTTATTTTCCTTCTTTACTCTTGCCCAAGTCCTTGGCTGGCTCTTTGTGAATCATTAGTCACTTCTTTGGTGTGTCATTCATGGTAGACCAGATATAAATGGGTGGTGGTGTGGTAAGGGGTTGGGCAAATGAATTAGGACTGTGTGAAGCTTAAATTTGGGCCTTTCTGGCTCCAAATACTGCACGCTGAGGAACGTCCCTGCATGGGCCAAGCTGGGGTCCGCCAGTTCCCAGCAAAGCCTGCGTATTGCTGCTCCAGCCTGCCATGAAGCATTTCTGCTTCTCACCACCATGTGCATCCACTCTCCCCACTCCAAAGTGTCAGCCTGCACCGTGCTGTGCCCAGGTCAAGAACCAGCCTGTGCCCCATTCCCTTGTTGGTCCAGCCCCTATGGACATTCCCATCTGTTTGTGGATACCCCCTAGTGCTCTTGGGGATCGGAGAAGGCTCCCGTCCCCCCACCTCCTCCTGCCCTACGCAGCCCACCTCTTAGACTATGATTTAGGAAAGTGGCGTCATCCTAGTGTCATGGGAGGTGGTGGCGTCATCCTAGTGTCATGGGAGGTGGAGGTTTCATCTCTATTTCCTTTTTCTCATGGTTTGTGGCTGGTTTCACCTTATTCTGCAGCCCTTCACTGAAAGCCCAGGAACCATCCTTCTTTAATTTCCAAGCCACTGAGATTTCAACGTCAACCATGATTTTGTAAATGTTTTTTATTTTATTTTTTTAAATAACACTTTTTAAAATTAAAGTTAATAGATCACACAGAACATTACATTAAAAAAATAAGAGGTTTATAAACATTTTTAAAATTGAACTGGAAGAGAGATGGAAGAGGAAAGTGCTCATAGCACAAGTGCATGGCTTGGTGCATTTTTGCAAACTGAAGACAATCATGGAACCAGCACTTTGTACAAGAGACAGAGCATTGCCGGCACCCCAAAAGCACCCTCTTCTGTCCCTTTCCATTTGGACCCCATTAGAACATAAAATTGTCCATAGGTATAACCCCCATTTTGATATTATATATACTTTCATTGTTCCATAATTGAGAAAACACATGATGGCAGCTAAATCATTCTGTAAATAACAGTTATATTGGATAAATCACAGCGGCAAGGCCAGACATCAAGTAGCGCATCTTTGCATGAGAAGTATTTATGAGGTCCATGGACAATATGTGCCCAAATGGAGTCCAGGGGTTCTGCTCCATCACTCTGCAGTTTCAAAACCACTGGGCAAACAGACCATTCATTTCCCCACACCAACAAAACTATCAGAGAAAGGCTTCAGGGTTAAAGAAGCCGTATAGCCCTCGAATTGGTGGCAGAGTTCAGGTCACTAAGCAGAAGAGGCGCAAGATGTCCAGAAAGCTCTGACTTTCTACAGGAGACTTCTCCTTGGATGAGTTAAGAAGCAGGTAACAAAGAATGGGCAGGTTTACTCATGATGTTTCTTGGTGACCCACGCTCAGTACTCAGAGCTTTCAGCTCCCACCACCAGAAAGGAGCAATGGGGAGGAGGGGTAGGAAGAAGAAAAGGACCGCAGGGTTGGGGCAGTTCAATGTCCAGTTCCACCAAAGTCCTCCGTGTCCGTGGCCAGCTCACCGTTGGCACATCCCACCCCCACCCCCAGGGGCACCGCTGTTGTGCTTTCAGCCGGGGATGAGAAGGAGGTGGTGCTTTCTTGAACTCAATACTCCTTTTCACAGTTCAAAGGTCAGCTGGAGAGGGAAGAACGGCATGTGACAACTGAAGTCAAGAACAGCATGGATTACTGGCAAGTCCCTGCCAGAAGCCCGGAGAGAGGCATGGACAGATTCTTTCCACAAACTTAGGGGAAGCATAGCCCTGCCAGCCTCTCCATTCCAGAACTCTGATCTCCAGAAAGGCTGTTTTAAGCTGCCTGGTTATAGTACATTGTTACTGTGGCCTATAAAATTGAGAAACCTTAGGCATGGCTATGGGAAGACGTCTTGCCATCTCCACATCCTGGAGCTTGGATACAATGGGTGAACATCAGACATATCATGTGCATGAGAAGATTCAGGGAAGCAGTGATACAATTCTAGCTGTGTGTGTGCATGTAAGTACTGTGACATGGAAAAAAATGAGGCACAATGGGACCACCTAGCAGGGGTCAGGGAGAGGCTTGAACAGTGAGTGGGTGAGGTCAAGCAGACAAAGCAGGTGGGGGGTGGAAGGCATTCTAGAATGTTCCATACAGACGGAAACAACCAGTGTCACGAGAGAGCAAGCCATATTTATGGAACCAAAACCTTCCAAAATGTCTAGAATGTAGAAATGTAGAGAGTATGTTTTAAGCTGCTTGGAATTTATCCTAATTTAAATGAAGAACAAATACAATATTTTAAACAACGCGGTGACATGAAGAAATTTCTCATTCAGAAAAATAACAGGAAAGAAGGGCAGTTGGGCAATCTCCTCTTCCCTCAATCCCTAAATCGTCCTCACTAGACCAGCTAAGACAGATTCAACTCCCCCCTTTCGGTCTAAGCAATCTATTTTGCAGATAACATTAGCCCCTCCTTTCAATTTTCCTGGATTCTGCACAGCAAAGGAGGGTCTGGGAGTTGAACAGCAAACAAGTAAAAATCCTCCCTCTCCACTTGGGGCAATGGGAGTGGACGGCAAACACTAACCAGGTCGTATCTTATCTTTTACATGTGTCATAACTTATTAATTCCTTTTCTGTGTTTGGAGCTCTCTCCTTCGTTCTCCTTAGCTAGAATGGCTTTCCTGAAACCTCTCCTGGGGAAAATCATTGAATTGTTCCAAATGTGCCTGTTATCTATTTAAGGGTCAATGTTTCCTACAATATAGCAGCTTAACTAAATAAAAAGATTAACCTTGGGGTAGAAAAAGAGACTGGCTTTTATGCAAAGTACATGAAACAGTGACTTGCACATAGAGATAAACTGTGACCTAAGAGATTTTGGCCCCTAAGAGGCCCCCTGGCCTTGAACCGCAGGCTCCTGAGCAGTTCCTCCCCTGGGAAACCGGGCTTGCTAACGCCTCCAGCTGTGCTTTCATCCCCTGGAGACTCCGGCCCTCCAGACAATTATGTCAGGACCTGGGGGGGGAGGGGGGCTCTGGACAGTGGAACAAATAAATAAATAAAAATAAATCTTAAAAAAAAATAATCTCACCGTGTAATTCTAGAGTGTGTGGCCAGGGATGAGGTCCCCTCCAGACCAGAGTGTGTGGCCTTTGGTTGGGAAGCAGACCCTCTTTCTGAAATGAAGTTAGAGGTAAGTCCAGGTCACACGTCAAAACCACATGTCTCCTTCCAATCATAGGTGATAACAAACAAGAGGGGGAAAAATATCTTAAGAGAGGAATCCTTAAAAAGTATGATTTTTCTGTACAGCTGCAGTGGTTCTCAACCTTGGCTTCTACTGGAATTACTCTGGGAGCTCTAAAACGTCTTCATGACTGGAACCTTCCACCAGGTGCCCCAATTTACTTGGCCTGGACCTTCCCTAGTGACTCTCATGAGAGGAGCCACTGCTCCAGAACCTTTACACTGACGAGGTGGGTAGAAGGGACTGGCCTCCAGGCTCCACTGGTCCTAATGTCCCTGCTGCCCCTCAAACTATTGAGGATGATCAAGATAAACCGCGCACAATAACTACTCAGCATTCAAGATGCATGAGCCATTCGAATGATCACCGTGGTCTTACTAAGTGCCCAGCATGGTCCTCAGTGCTGGGGACACAGCAGCCACCCATGTGGGCTTGGCCCCACCTCTTGGTCCCGGCCCCTCACTTTCTTAAAAACAAATGGTGAGATGTGCATGAGTGAAGCCAGTGGGGTGCTCAGAGACAAAATAATTGGGCAGGGCTAGAGGGTCCTACTTCAGAGAAGGGATCAGAGGTGTTGACCCTTAAACAGAGACCCAGAAGATCAAAGGAAATGGACCATGGGAGTGGGAGAAAGGATGTTCTGGACAGAGAGAGAAGCACAGGCAAAGGTCTTGAAATTAGGTTTTAAAAAGACACTGTCAATAAAATAAATCTTAAAAAAAAAAAAAGGGAAGCAGATGTGGCTCAAGCAGTTGGGCTCCCATCTACCATATAGGAGGTCCAGGGTTTGATGCCCAGGGACTCCTGGTGAAGACAAGCTGGCCCATGTGGTGAGCTGGTCCACACAGAATGCTGCCCCGCCCAGGAGTGCTGGCCCACGTGGAGAGCTGGCACAGCAAGATGATGCAACAAAAAGAGACACAGAGGAGAGACAATAAGAGATGCAGCAGAACCGGGGGCTGAGGTGGCCCAAGAGAATGATCACCTCCCTCCTGCTCTGGAAGTTCCCAGGATTGGTTCCCAGAGTTGCTCAATGAGAATACAAGGAGACACAGAAGAACACACAGCAAATGGACACAGAAAGCAGACAGTGGGGGGAGGGGAGAGAAATAAACAAAAATAAATCTTTAAAAATTAAAAAAAAAGACTCTGGCTTTCATCCCGTCACTCTCTCCCTCTCTCCCTTACACACCCACATTATAAGCTGCCCTGTTGGAGATACTCTGGTGGCAGGGCACAGATGGCTCCAGGCAAAGGTCAGTGAGACCTCACAGCAGCCATGTGAGTGAACTTAGAAGCAGATCCTCTTGCAGCCAAGCCTGGAGATGACTACAGCCCCAGCTGACTTCTTGGTTAGGACGTGTGGGAAATCCTGAGTCAGAGGACACAACACGGTCACACACAGAATCTGTGAGATAATAAATGTCCATTGTTTAAGTTGCAAAGTTTTGCAGTGATTTGTTGTGCAACAATAGATAACAAATACAGTGGTCTTTTATTTCTATTATTTTTCTACCTTTTCCTTCAAGTTGGCTCCTATATCCTTTTGACATGGTCCCATCACTGTTTGGGTCTATACTCACTTTGTGACACCACAAAATGCTCCAGGCTCATCTTGTCCTTTCCGTGCTCCAGTCCTAGAATCCATAATGTCTCTGAGTTGCTCTGGCTCCTTTTGTTGGAGAACTATATTGAGAAACTATTGCTTTTGGGTGCTACTGGGTTATCATTGCTTTTAAGCTCTCTCAGCAGACAGAACTAGGAAGTGCATGCATATATACACACATCAAGATCTATTTTTATTTGTATATCTGCATATGCACTAAAAACCATGAGGGAAACGGATGTGGATCAAGTGATAGAGCTCCTGCCTATCATATGGGAAGTCCTGGTTCAGTTCCTAGGGCCTCCTGGAGAAGGTGAACTGGCACGAGGGGCAGGTGCAGCGAGCTAATGCAGCAAGATGATGCAACAAAGAGACACAAAGAGGAAAGACCATGAGAGACACAACAAAGCAGGGAGCTGAAGTGAGTCAAGCAATTGAGAGTCTCTCCCACATGGGAGGTCCCAGGTTCGTGTCCTGGTGCCTCAAGAAGACAAGCAGACACAGAAAACAGAAAACGGTTGTGGCGGGGTAGGGGAATAGTAAAAAACAAAATCTTAAAAAATAAATACATTTTTTAATATTTTAAAAAAACCATACACTAGTGCTTATTATGGGATGAATTATGTCCCTCCACAAAAAACATGTGCAAATCCTAACTCACCATCCTGTGAACGGGACCCCATAAGGGAAGTAGGACCTTTGCAGATGTCATTAGTTAAGGGCAAACTGGGTTAGAGTGCCCCAATCCAATACGACTGGCGTCCTTCTAAGGAGAGGACCTTTGGACCCCGTCAAGAAGAGAGACGGCCCTGTGGCGGAGGCCGAGAGGGAGTTTAGCTGACAAGGCCGAGCAGCACAGGGATTCCCGCCTCCCGCCGGAAGGAAGCCGGAGGAGACCCGGAACAGGCCCTCCCCTTCGAGCGGAAGCTCGCCCCGCCCACACCTTGAATTCCGGCTTCTGGCCTCCAGGGCCGAGAGACAACACGTTTCTGTCGCTTAAGCCAGCTGGTTGTGGTATTTGTTAGAGCAGACCCGGCGCACTCAGACAGCGTTGCTCCTTCCAAGTCCAGTCCAACACCCCGGTCCACTGGAGCGGCACCTGACTTGTCACCCCTCCAGGAAAGCTCTTCCAGCTTCCCAGGGCTGCCTCTCGTGCTGTGTTGGTGTAGTGCCCCGCAGGGCCCGGGCGTCTCTGGGATTTCTTGGCACTGTTCTCCTCCCTCCCTCTGTTCGACATCTGCTCTTTCCTTTGCCTTCTTGTTCCTATCCTGTTCAGTTTTTATTCCAGTCCCAGCAGTGTCTTCTCAATGGGACCCTGCCCTAGAAGTGCTCCTTGGAAGACCAGTTAGAGAGTTCAGAGGGGCTAGGCTGCCTCCGCCCCTTCTGACTACCTTGGCCTCCTTCTTTTTTAACTCTTCGTGATTCTTTTCCCTGTTGTTTATTTTTAATTGAATTAAAGTTTACATAATGTTAAAATTTCCATTTCAGCCATTTCAAGGTGTATAATTTACTGGCTTTTCACGCATTCACAATGTTGTACAACCAATGCTAACTATCTAATTTGAGAACAGTTTCACTACTCTGAAAAGAATCCCCAAACTGGCTAAGCAGCCCCAACAGATCTTCTGAGGAGGAGGCCCTTGTACTCTCTCAGTATTGCTGCAGCTGTGGTTCTCAGCTGGCCTGCCACGACTTCCAGGGAACACCTCTGAGCCAATTTAGGGTCCTTCTGCTGGGGTCTGTTAGACTCTGCCCCTCTACTTCCTTCTTCCCCCCACATGGCTACCATGAACCCTTACGGTCCTTGGTGTTTTCTAACCTCCCACTTGTATTTTGAGGTTCGTGTCACCTTGTTTGGTTGTCCATGTTGCCCATAGATTTCTGGTTTTGTCATTTGCTCTGTCCGTTTTTAGGCAGGAGCAGGGAAGCTGGGAGGGAGAGCAGATCTTGCCTTTAGGAATAACGATGTCTTTAATTCATTACCTTTCTGGGTTTCCCATGGCCCATCCTGAGCTCTAGGTGTTTGGCATTTACCTACCACTTCTGCTGGGAAATGATGCTGTCATTAAGAGAAGTCAAACCATAAACTATAGTCAGGGCAGACAGCTCAGGAGTTTGGTGCCTTGCCAGTGAGCCCCACTTGGGAATTTATGTTCCCTGGAGTGACAGAGTAGGACTCAGTTGTAGTTTCCTATATATGGCTCTTCTGTCCTTCTATTTGAACCTAAGTAGTACTAGAGTTAATCGGTGTACATCCAAGAGACAAATCTCTGGGTTGTCCTGATTCAGCTGGGCCCTGAATCTCAACAGAGTTGCAAACACCTACTATCAAGTTCATTGGTCTCACGCAGGACAGTTAATAAGGAGGTGATGATGGACAATGACCGTATCAGGAAACCTAGCGAGTCTACAACTGCAAGCAAGAGAGTCCCATCCATCAGCACTATGGGATCTAAGTCCCCTCTCAATTAGAGGTGGAGTAGGCATCACCATCCCAGAATCCTCAGGATTGGGGAATGAACTACGAACTAAAGTATTCTTACTGGTATTCTACTATAAACTTATTGTGATTCTATCAATGGAAGAAATTATATCATTGATGTGGATGCAGTAGCCCCTGGAGGTCCTGAAGGCAGGGAGAGGGAAAAACATGTAATACGGGGGCATTTTTTGGACTTGGGAGTTGTCCTGAATGACATTGCAAAGACAGATACAGGCTATTATATATCTTGCCATAACCTACAGAATTGGGTGGGAGAGAGTATAAACTACAAAGTAAACTGTAATCCATGCTTAGAAGCAATACTCTAAAATGTGTTCATCAATTGCAATGAGTGTCCCACACTAATGAAGGATGTTGTTAACTGGGAAAGAGTGGGAGATGTGGGGAGCAGGGCATGTGGGAATCCCCTATATTTTTTATGCAACATTTATGTAATCTAAGTATCTTTTAAAAAAAAAAGAAAGATAAAAGAAAAAAAGGTCAAGTTGTTTCTAGGAGACACTTTTAAGGAGAGGTGTAGCTTTTAATATTTGTTTTCAAAATGCTTACTTTTCTAAGAAATTTAAGCTACCCAGAACTGAAATATATGTGGAACTCCTTAGTCCCCAACAATTGAATAAATGTAAGTGTATATGTATATGTGTACATATATATAGGTTTGAGCGTCACTCTTGAATATTTGTTAATATTAATTTCTGTGTTAAGTTCTTCCTTCCTTGAATGTCAGGCCAGAGTCAGATTTCAGTTTCATGTGATAGGCGCCGGGCGAAAGTTTCCATGTTGGTGCTGGCGTTTGAAACCAAAGGCAGTTTGCGACGGCTTGCTCGGTCGGTAGAGGTGGGGTCTGGCTGCGGACGAGGGGTCGGTCCAGCTCTGGACGAGGGGTCGGTCCCACTTGGGACGAGGGGTCGGTCCGGCAGCAGACGAGGGGTCGGTCTCACAGGGGTTGCGCGGTTCGGCTGACGGGGTCGCCCGGCGAAGCCGGCGACGAAGGGGTCGCCCGGAGAAGCAGGCGACGAACTGGGGACAAGGGAGGCCAGGCCCTTGTCGGGGGCTCTCAGGACTGGAGGGCGCACGGCAGAAGAACTACCGTGGAGACAAGGTAAACACGCAAGTCCCCTTTATTGAGGGAGAGGCAACAGTTTTATAGGGGCTGGGGAAGGCTGATTGGTCGAAGCCACGCCCTGTTCTGATTGGTTGCCAGCAAAAGGTCAGTGGGCGGTACTGGATGGGGGAGAGGTGGTGGTTAGGGATTGGCTGTCGCTGTTGCTGGGGGAAGGGGCAGGGTTTAGGGATTGGTGGCTGCTGTTGCTGGGGTGGAGGGCAGACTTGAGTTTCCCGCCCACGCCTGGCTGTTGCTGCTGTCGGGGGGAGGGAAAAGGGCAGACTGGATTTTTCCGCCCTGCGCCTGCGCAGGGAGAAAGAAGAAGAAGGGTGCCGCCCCACAGGCATCATGTGGCGCCATCTGGGAGGAGGGGCGGCCGCGGAAGCATGGCTGCCGAGAAGGGGAGACCCGAGGGCACTCTGCGCCCATGCCGAGCTTCCTTCAGGGGTGGCGAGGAGTCCGACCAGCCACCCTATTATGGGGGCAGCGGCTTGGAATTAGGCCTACCGCGGCCGCTCCCCTCGCCAGGCCAGCAAACCACACTTCAGCCCGAGGGGTGACCGCAGCAGTTTATGTTCTGTTCTAGCTCATGGGTTCAAATTTGGAGTGTACTAGAAACACAACTCTGGCCAAGTCAGAAACAGCTACGTTTCCTCCTCTGCCAACTGGGTGCCATCTCTCAGAAAATGCAAGAACTAACCCACACCTTGTGTTTTGTTTTCTGTTTTGTTTTGTTTTATTTAGCTGTTATTTCAAGATTCTCTTTCTTCACTTTCCTGTTGAGGTTTCATCTTACCTGTCCTTGGGCAGCTCTTCCTCAATCTTTCTGTTAATGAGCTTTCTTAGCTCAACTAAATTATGCCACATTCCCACAAGAGCTTTCTGATTACAAATGGATTGGCTCCAAGCATCAGATTTCCAAGCTTCATGTCGCCCCCGAATTATCAGGTGACCTACATTCGCCATGCATTTCTGAAAAGCCGTCAGGCAAAATAGCTCTGGAGCTCCAGGAAGCCTGGGCGGCCAGCACCACCCTTTGCAAATGTGACAGCCCTATAATTACGCCCCAAAAATGGTCAAAGGACTGTGCCCACTATGCCAAGCACAGACTGGATCAAGGACATCTCTCGGCAGCTCAGAGAAAATTCATCTAAGAAAAATTAGGGGGAAAACTTACTTTCCTGGGAGGATAAAGGAGAACAGTCTCCAAAGGCAACAAGATTATTTCCACAGTATATGTATGTTTCTTTTTTTAATATTTATGCTTTTTTTATATTCACTTACTTATATGTTTTAGAATTCATTTATATTAAGTGAATACAAAAAGAAATCTACATTCATAATTGATGGGAACAGTTCAGAGAGGCAGCTAAATAAGTCAGTCTCTACTAGGATGCATCAGGTTAGAGAGACAGGGACTTAGCCATGAACCTGATCTTCTGTCTTCTTTTTATTTTGCAAACATTTGCAGCCTAGCCACATTTTGTTTGTTCAGGAAAAATCAGAAGTCTGGGCAGGAAAGGTTTGGAGGTAGGGTATACTGACATCCACATCAAATTTGATGGCTGGCTGGCTGGATGAATGGATGGATGGATGGGTGGATGGATAGAGAGATGGATGGATGGATGGATAGATAGACATGTAATAAAACAGACATAGCAAAACGTTAATTGCAAAATCTAGTAAGATAGTGAGATAATTAGTATCCCCTCCTCCAATGATGTTAGTTTGAATCCAAATAGCAATGCCTTCTTTCTAAAGCGTATGTGATATCCTCAGAACTAATAGTAGGTGTTCCTATTCTATAACTTTGTTCTACAATAATATAAAAACAATCTTTATGGATTGAGGGCTTATTTATTCATACCAAAATAAAGAATGGATCTTCTGATGGAAAAAAAAAAAAACTTGTAAGGTAGAAAGAGGCTGAGGAAAGAAACCTAAGACATTAGAGGGAAATGGAAGGAGGATAGTGCCAAAGAAATCAAAGAAGGAGGGATTGGCTAGCAAGGGGGAGCCCTGCTCTGAGGCTAAGCAAGATGGAAGACTCAAAAGACCATTGTCTTTAGTAGTATGGCATTGACCTTGGGCATGACAAGCATAGCCATCTGATTGAAGAGGTCTAGGGTGAGAAGGAGAGGCAAGGAAATGTAGACAGCAAGTATGGATGACTCTTCAGAGGTGTTTGACTAGTAATGACTGGAGAGAGATAAGTAATAGTTGTAGGGGGACTCTGGGTCAAGGGAGGATTTGTTTGTTAATACAGGAAAAGAACTAAACATGTGAAATGCTGGTTGCAAGGATACAGCTGAAGTGGAGAGGTTGAATCCATGAGAGAGAATAATCAATTGTGTGAAATCTAAGGAAGGTGAGAGAGAGGAGTCCAGAAATCAGGACAGACAGTAAAGACAATGATGCAACTGTAGATACGTTAGTCAAATTGGCAGTGAGAAATTACATCTCAGCAAGGGGCATTTATGGTGGAAAAAGGGGAAACACTCCTATCAGTTCAAAACCCATGAGACTCAAAACCTTGTGCCTTATAGTTCTACAAATGATGTGAGAAAGGTGGTCTTATGCCCAAAGTTTAGCAACTCGTAGCTCATAGGAATTTAGGGATTTTGTCAAGATTAGACAGCAGCGACCAGGTTCAATCTCAGGTCTGACCCTGTTAACTCCAAAGGCATGTTCACTGGCTTGTAATCAGGCACCTGGAATTCAGGCACATTCCTGCCATTTTTGAGCAGCATGACCTTGGGTGGGTCAACTCAGTCTCAAGGAGCACCGGTATTCTCGTCTCCCCATTTACTTTATAGGGTCAATGGGAAGAACAAATTAGAGATGCAAATTGGTGTGCTTTTACTTCAACAAATATTGATTCATTGATTCATACAATAACTATGCACTGAGTGCCTCAACTTCTGAGCTGAGTGCCACTACTCCCGTAAACTTACGAGCCCTGCCCCTGCCAGCAGGGACTGGGAGGTGGACAAACACACCCACACACAACATGCTGTTCCAGTGAAGGGCGAGCTAGGACAAACTGCAGCCCAGGGTGCTCAGGAGGCCGAGAAGGGTCCCCTGGCCCTCCTGAAGAAAGGGGGGTTGGTACACGAAACCCTAGGAAGGGAGTATTTTAATTATCTACTGGTGCATAACAAAGCACCCCAAAAGTTGTTGTGACTTAAAACAACAATGATCTTATTTATTATTCTTTCCCACAATGCTGGAGGTTGATTGCACTCAACTAAGTGGTTCCCATTTGGGGCATCTCATACACTTGCCGTTCCATGAAGTTAGGTTTGGACTCGTACTCAAGGTTTCTTCTCTCACATGTCTGTGGTTAATGCCAGCTGTTGACTGGGACTGCTGCTGGAGATGTTGACCAGAGAGCCTGTGCATGGCCTCACCATAAGGCCTGGGTGTCTGTACAGCATGGCAGGTACATTCCAGCAGTAACCATCCCAAGAGACGCCTTTTGTGACCTTGGCCAGCACCGTCACTTCCCTGTCCCCTAGTTGTTTGCCAGTCATTAAAGATCTGCAGAGATCAAGAAGGGAAGGCTATCCCACCACTCTATGGGAGGAGTGTCCACATTACATTATATAAAGGGCCTTGGGACAGAGCATACTGTGATAGGCATTTTTGGAAAACATGATCTCCCTCGGGAAAGATGGTGAGCATGTGTCCTACAGAAGAGCCCCTGGTCAGAGTTGGAAGGACAAGTAGATCTTTTCGATGGAGAAGCAACCACATTTGGACCTGTAGTAAAGGGCAAAGGGGTACCATATTGATGGAGCCCAAAGGGCAAGGAAGGAAGAGGAGGAGATACTTATAGACCATAATATACTTTGCAAGCAGAGGCAATCAATGTTTGCAGCACTTGAGCACATGCATCTGTGTGTCTGTCACTCTGGGCATGTGTATGACTGGCATGATGCCTTCACTGCGAAGGGAGGTGGGGCAGTGCAAGGGAGAATGCACAGGGCATGCCAGGTGTCCTCCATCCCATCTCACCACAGTTTATCCCAGATGACTATAGAGGCTCCTTCTCCCTTGGTGGAAACATGGAGAAAGGAGGATTTGGTGGCCTCTGGCTTTGCAAACCATATCATCCCCTCCCTCTGTAAAAGGTGAGAAACCCTACAGCCCAACCCTCCATGTCAACCCATCAGGTTTGTAGTGTTCGAAGCTGTGTGTACCCCAGAAAAACATGTTAAACTGAATCCCTTCCTGTGGGTGTGAACCTATTGTAAGTAGGACCTTTTGATGATGTTACTGCAGTTAAGATGTGGCCCACCTCAATCAGGATGTGTTTTAATCTTATTGCTGGAGCCCTTTGTAAGAGAATGAAATTCAGACACACAGAGAGAAAGCCACGGAAGCAAGAAGCTCCATCAATGGAACATGGACGAGAAGGGAGAGACAGCAGATGCCGCCATGTGCCTGGCCACGTGATGGGAGCCCAGAGCCACAGGCAGCAGCGCCAGAACACCACAGCCTTCAGGCAGAAAGCACCACCTCGGTAATGCCTTGGTTTCAACTTTCTTTTAGTCTGAAAACCTTAAGCTGACAAATTCCCATTGTTTAAGCCAATCCATTTCACAGAATTCCTTTGAGCAGTCTAGAAAACTAAAACAGTGTTTTTTCTTCTCTTCTCAATCGGATTCTAGCTCTCTAGTCCTGAGCTGTCCAATAAACAGCTACTAACCATAGGTGAGCATCTATGGATTTTGAATATAGTATGAACAAAACAATGTCGAACATCTCATTAATAATGTTACATTGATCGCATGTTGAAATGATAATAGTTTGGATATATTGGGGTAAAAAACATATATTATTCAAATTCGTTCCACCTGTTTCTTTTTATTTTTTTAATGTGGCTCCTACAAAATGTCCAGTACCTCTGTGGCTCACATTATATTTCCACTGGGCAAGCTGCTCTTCTCACTTAGATGCTCTGAACACCCAAGCTCTCTTTGTTGCCTCGGTGTCTTTCTTAGGCTATTGGCCTGTCTTCCTCACCTCGTCTATGAACCCCAATATCTCCTCTTTCAAAACTCCAGCCCAGTCTTCTCTCCTAGGACTAAAATGGGAGCTTGCCAAGTTTCATTCTCTGATCAATTCACTTGTTTTAAGGTCTGTTATATCTCCCTAGATGTAATCCCTTTCCTCAGTTTCATGAGAACACGGTTTAATTGGCTAAAATGAAGCTCAGAACTCCAATGCCTATGGACCCCTTTTCTACCCAAGAACCCAGGGTTTTAGCAACAATGAAATGGCAGCTGACTTCACCAAAGCCTTGTGTGCTTTCAAACACCCCTTTACATTGAGGCCCTAGAAGATGGTAAAGCAGCAACCCCTATGTACAATATATTTCCAATTTCAAAGCCTCAGAAAATAAACTGTAAATTGAGAGCAGCATCAGAGACCCTCAGCTGAGATGGCAACTTGCCCAATGACCAGGAAAAAGTACAGATCATTCTGCTCATACCTTCTGCCATCAAATGTGGGGAAACTTGCTCTACAACTTCTTTTGAAAATAAACCCATAATCTCAAACATTATTCCATTTTTTGGATGAGTTTCTCACAGCGGCAGGGGGGAGATGTACACTTTTAACCCTGATAGAGAGGGCGCATTTTCTGATCTTTTTCTTGATCAGCAATGCTTGTATCCCCCTAATTCACATTTATGCTGAAATTTCTCCTGCTCTTTCTCTCAGCCTTGAAATGACTTATTTTTGGAAGCTCAAAAAATGTTCATTCAGCCATCCTCCCTTTACTAAAAAAAAAAAAACAATAGAAGAGAAAGACAATTGGATGCCCTTGACTTGCTCAAAAACTTTAGGAAAACATGCCATCTCCACTGGGCATGGAGGAATACTCAGAGGTAAGGAACATGGTAAACAAGAAAAGTTCTAAATGCACAAAGCTCATCTACAGAGGGCTGAAGTCTGCATGACCCACACATACAGATATGCAAATATAAACTTAAGCATAAATAGATACTCTGTTTAAAGCATTTGAGCCAAGGGAGATTAGCGAATTAGGACCACCACTATTTGAAACCCAAAATGGGTCTGAAGCTGGCTCTCGCCATCACCTCCCCTTCCCATTCAATGTGGGGTTCAGGTGGAAAGACATACATCAGGGGAAGCTGGGACGCTGCTACTGTTGTTTATTACGAATTTTCCAAGTTCTGTGCTAAGTAACTCGTGTTATTTCATTTAATCTCCACCATTCTTGCAAGGTGGATATGATCACAATTACATAAATGAAGGTGGGAAGACACCAACACACTGTGTAATTTGCCCAGGGTCAGTGGCGGGACTAGGATTTAGGCCTGGCTTTATCCAGCTCTAAGCACATGCTCTAACCATTGAATGTGTCTATTCTCAATGGAAAACAGCTGGGTTTTTTTTCGGTCCAGAAGGAAAGCATCCATCCATCCATCCATCCATCCATCCATCCATCCATCCATCTATTTTCTTTGCAAATATTTACTGAACCTATGCTGGAGGAGAGTCCTTGTTCTAGTCTGCTGGGCTGCCAAAAGCAATGGACCACAAATGGGTTGGCCTCTGTAATGGGAAGGTTTTAACTTACAAGCTTACGGTTTTGAGGATGAGAAATACTTTCAAATGATGGCCTCATCAGGTGGTGCTTTCTTCCCAAGGACAGCTGCTGGTGACCCTGGGCTCCTCTGCCACATGTCAAGGCACATGGTGGCATCTGCTGGTCTCTCCTTTCTCTTCTAGGTTTCATTACTTCCAGCTCCTTGCACCCTTGGCTTTCTCTCTCTCTCCCTGAATTTCATTCACTTATAAAGGATTCCAGCAATAAGACTAAGACCCACCCTGCATGAGGTGGGCCACATCTTAACTCAAGGTCCTACTCATCAAAAGATCCTTCTTAAAATGGGTTGACACCCACAGGAATGGATTAACTTTAAGAACATATTTTTCTGGGGTCCATCCAGTTTCAAACCATCACCCTATTGGTCCCTGATAAAAATTACTCTTTGGTGCCATTTTGTGGGGCCACATCATAAGACCAAGTGACTGAATGAAGATTCCTGATACCCACTCAGCATCCCAACTCCGCTGGAGAAACTCAGAATGCCCAAGCCTTCTTTTCCTTTCTCCAGAATTGAAGAGCAGTCTGCTCCCTAGGAGAGAGAATTTCTGAGAAGGACAGCAACAGGCCATCAAGGTAGCCAGGACAGGTTTTAATAAATCACAAGGTCAGCCTCTTTCCTGAAGAGGAAAAACTCAAAAGCTCCACATCATTGAGCCAGGAAGTTAAATACCAATGGCAAAAACCTTTATTATAAGGACTAACATTTATTGAGGCTTTGCTGAGCACGTTTGATGTTCAGAGCTCTGTGCATCTGGAATTTTCATTCTTCCCTACTTTACTGGTGAAGAAATTAAGGCTTAGATCAGGTAGCTGCCCAGGTCACATCAACACCAGCATTTGAATGTACATCTTTTTGATTCCACAGTCTACCCTCAACCTCAATGCTCCACGCCCCTGAAGGCTGAAATTCCCACACAAAGAGGGTGACACACTGATTATATTCCTCACGTGAATCTTGGGATGGCACAATTATTTCTAAACCACAGGCAATGACCCACTTATTTCAACACATGTTAAATACCTGACATTTCCAGTGCAGTCGAAAATGTGCAAAATCTTCAGGCTATTAAGATTTATCTTATGACATCAGTCCTAGATTGCTACAAGCAAAAGTCATTTATTTGGTTTCTAGCAGAGATATTATGTGTTTTTTCCCAGCCTTCCAAGAAAGCATACCAGCCAAAGAATCTTCCAGGAGTGGACCGACAGGTTGACAGGGCCCTTCCCACCCCCACTTTGTGCCTTCACCCCCCAGCCCCAGCCCCACCCCACACAGTTGCTTGATCAATCCCTAAATGCAGCGACCAGCCCACTCCAGACCACCGAAGGCTCCTGTTCTGGAAGGTCCATGTTTTAAAAGGAAAGTTGCTCCAGCGGTGGTGGTGGGGGGGGGGGGGAGTAGGGGTCTCAGACTGGGGTTAAATCCTGAGGTGTCCCAGGCACCAGAAGAGACTGACTTTCAAAACGTCACCTGCAGGAGATGGCCCAGATCAGGGAGTGGCGGCCCTATCTTTTCACTTATGGAGTATCTGAAATGGGTTTGTCAGGAGGAACTTTTTAGAAAATGCTTCAGTTCATGATTTTGTATAACCTCACCCCTGAAATAAGACAGGGTCTGTAAAGCTGTGAGGATGGAGACTGGCCTAAAGCAAATGCCCAGGGAACCCTGGCTGTGGGTGTTTCACACAGTCCATCTCTCCCTGGTGAGATGCACGTTTTCCACGGGTATCCAGCAGGCCGGGCTTCTAGGTTGGAAGGCGGTTGGGATCTGCTGGGGCGCACACATCAATTCCTGGAAGTCCTACTCAGGAGTCCACATGTACAGGAGAAAATGTCTTGAGGCTCTACCTCGTGGCTGGATGCCTCTGAAGAGCTGAAGGGAGTTCCATCTCGCCTGCGCAGCCCAGACGTAACCCTCTCCACCTCACCCCAGATGATTCAACAACTTTGCAAGCGTCTTCCAGAGCAGAGTCAGGACTGGGGCTTGCAGGAAACAAGGCGGGAAGGGAGTGGAAGAAATGCCTTTTGGTCCAGAACCGATTTGACCAGTGGGAGAAATACAAAGGCCTGAAGGTAAAACCACGAAGGAGAATTAAAGCCTGGTTCTTGCGGTGAGTTGCTTCCAAGCAGCCAGACTTCTTGAGACTTGGCTCTCACCAGTCAAGGGCTTATTCTTAGGAAATAGGAGGAATTGGAGAAGCCAGGTCAAGCCCCAGTTAGACCCTTTTTACCTCTAGCTGGCGGGACCTCTCTAGTAAGTGCCTAAAGGAAAGAAGCTAAGTCTCCTGTTCATTTGAAATTGAGGGTGGAATGTGTCTCTGATACGGGTAACTCTCCTAAGAGCCTGATGGCGCAGCAGGCTGGTGTTCCCGCTTGGATGCTGGTGTAGACAGCTTCTGCTTCCTGGGAGGTGTGTGCCCCAGCCAGCGAGCCAGGCTCCCAGGGCTCCGGGCCACCTTGGAGGCTGAGAGCACCCGGCTTCCCCTCACGATCCCATCTCGATGTTTCTCTCAGCCCCTTGCCAGCTCTAGGGCCTCGGCCACACGTGGGCACAGAGGTCTACCTGCCCCCTCCCATGCCACAGCCCACTTGGCATCTGCGTATGAGGTTCAGATCACAGTAAACCACCCCACACCTGAGACACGAAGGCCAACTTTCAGCCAACGTGTTCCCCGCTTCTTGCACCCATCTTTCCAAAAAGTTTCAGGACACACCATAAGCACCCATCTTTCTTCTGTTTGGTGACTGGAAGCATGGTGGTTTAGCCACTGAGCTCTTAGTCTCTAAAGGAAGAGAGTGGCCGGCCTCCTTCTGAAAAAGGTGTATAAAGTTTCACCCAACTTCGGTCCGCTTGACACCTGCTCCTTCTTAAAACAGTCCAATCTGAGGAGCCAGACAAGACTGCATGGCCCCAGTATTGCAAACCCAGCCAGCCTGCATGGCCCCAGTACCGCAAACCCAGTGAACATACATGGGTCCAGTACTGCAAACCCAGTGAACATGCATGGCTCCAGTATTGCAAACACAGAGAGTATGCGTGGCTCCAGTACTGCAAACCCAGTGAACCTGCATATGGCTTCAGTGCTGCAAACCCAGGGAGCCTGTGTGGTTCCAGTGTTGCAAAAAAGTGCGCCTGTAGTGGTTCCAGTGTTGCAAACCCATGCAGAAAGCAAAGGGCACGGGGCGGAGGATCGGAAGCACAAGACGCTATCTACCCAAAAACCTGGCAGCCCCTCGCAGGGCTGTTGCTTCTAATTTAAATTCTCATTTCTTATTCTATTTTGAGATCCTCTCTGGGATTTGAGGAATGTTGGGACGTGCCAGTTGTGAAGCCCTAAGTACAAAATGGTCACGGCTGGCTGGAGGGAGGCACGCACTAATGGAAACAAATCACTTGTCAGGGAGCAGCCTCCGGCTTTTGAACAAAAGCTCACCCAGGTCAGCGGGAAGACAGGCTTGTTGACGTAAAATGCCTGGATGCGGGCTCTCGAAAGATAGAGGCCCAGGGTCTCCCCTGTAACTTTATAGTGCGAAGTAAAGTCAGCCTTTTAAATGAGGTTAAGTACCCCGAGAGTGATGGTAAAGAGAACAGGCAGTTCTTTGAGTGGATATAAAGCGTGTTCAGTGATGCCATAAAGCTGCAAAATGCAGCTTAGCGCCGAGAAGTGGATTCCATTTGGGAGAGAGAGCCAATTATAAGGCAGGCTCAAGCGAGGTTTAAAAGGGCCCTTCATCCAGGGAAAGACAGAGAGGGGTGGGCGGAAGGGAGGTGCGGGGATTGATGAAGGCCAATCGTGAGGAGCAAAATGCGAGATTGGGACCTAACAGCATCCTCGCTTTGGCATCCAGCTCACCTTCCCAGGAGCTGTCCCCTCCCCGGCCTCTTGCAGCTGAGCTCTGCCTGCACATTAAATAGGAAAACTGTCTGCATTTAGTGCATGCTTACTGGTAAGGATTTCTCAGGCATCTCAAGATGTTTTACATATTTTTCTAAAAATCCCCCCATGAGGCTCTGCAGGATGTTTCTGCGTTCTTTTTAACATCTTAGTTTGTGGAAGGACTATTTCCAATTCTAGATCCTGAGTGACCCTGCCGGCCCTCTCTGAGTCGATGGGAGAGGGAAGGGAAGGCGGAGGAGGGATCAGCAAATGAAACCTGAATTGAGCAACCAAGAAAATGCCTTTTTGGTTTTTTTTCCTTGGGTGAAGGACAAGAAAAATAAAGCCTGACATGATATGTTGACAATGTTCCGGGTTTACTTGGTCAGAAACCAAAACCGAGAGAGAGGAGTCACAGTTATTTCAGATTTCCTGCGGCAGCGAGGTGACGTGCGTTATCAGCTTTGTCTTCCATGTCTGTTGCGTCCTGCTGTTTGGCTCCACAGCTTCTGACAGGATGGCGATGAGAGAAGAACTTCTACATCCAAAACGCCTGCCAGAACTCCCTCAGGCAAGTGGGGGGAAAATGTGTTTTTTGCAAGAGCTCTGCATGTTGAAGAGACAATGGGTCCCGGAGCGATCGGATTTAGATTGACTGAAGAAAAAGCTGCTGGAAATTTTCAAATTTTTGAGTCGGGTACCCTTTATACATGAAAATCACAGACTTGCGTCTATTCAGAGCTATGGATTTCCATGTTACTAGATTTTCTTTTTTTCTTTAGACGGAAAGTGCTGAATATTTAAAGGCTTAAAATGGCCAGGAGATTCATAAGCGGCATTCGAAAGTAATTTCATTCCATTCTAAAATTGGGAGTGGGAAAGTCCAAAGAACCAAAACAAGTTTTTTAAAAAGAGCACTGGTTGGATGAGGACTTTTCTTTGATCTTTCTTAAGCCCTAAGAGGGGGTGACTCACACCCTTCACCCCAGGTGGTGGTGATAAAAGCAGGTCCCAGAGGAGCCCCTTCCCCAGAATAAAGAGCCCGGGTGAAAGGGCTCTGGGCCTCTGACCCTCTTTTGCCATCAGCATGCCAACTGCAATCTGGGCATGTAAATTGCATGGACGATCATTTCATACATTTGCTTTTAGAAAAAACATTCAGGAAATGTGCCTCAAGCATATTTAGTTGGTTGAAAAATGAAGACTGTCGTATATATGGCTTGGCCACCTACTTGGCACTGGTAACTTAATATAGCAATGGTTATTTTCCTAAGGGCCAGAATGCCAAATTGTGTAGTCAAATAGTTTGTGGGTATGTTTCAGAAAAGAAACATCTATTTTCTATATTAAATAGTTTTCTGGAAGAAAAACAAAAGCAGAATAGTATTCATTTCCTAGAAGGCGGAGAATTTTGGCTAGGACACTTTAAAAAAAATCTATCAATGGATCCTAGGCCCCTTATTCAAGTGCTGCACTAGTGGCCTGAGCAAATTGTAAAAGGCCCTGAACTTAGCCCAGCGCTCTCCTTCCCCAGGCCCCATTAACGGCCATGCTGTAATGTGACTTGTAAATATTCTTCTTTGTGCTTTCTTCACTCAACCACATGTCTTGGAGTTCACTCCATGTGCATATATATAACAATCTATTTTGTCCTTAAGTGGATGGAATACCATTTATTTAATAGCTCCCCTGTTGAAGAACACTTAGGCTATTTCCAAGCCAAGGGAACAAAAAACCATCTTATAAAACCTCCGTTGAATTTTCAATTCTCTGAGTTAGGGGATTTTAGTATATATTTGTTATTCGTCAACATTTCTGTGAATTATCTATTTTGCCCAATTTTCTATTCACCACTTGCACAATTCTTATGGTTTTGGAGGCATTCTTTATACATGCTGAATACTATTTGTTTTGTTTGCTAAATATTTCCTCTATGTCTATCTGTTACTTGTCTTCTTTAAATGTTTCAGAGCAGCTTTCTTTTGCCTGTAAACTTGAGAATCAGTTTGCCAATTCCAACTAAAAAAAATTTTTTTGATTTGGATTTTGATTCCTATGAAATGATTTTTTTTCAATCAAAAAATTCCAAAAAAAAAGTTTTGAGGGGGAAGCTCTATGATTTAAGCTGTCTTTATGAGAGGTATAACTCACCAGTCATTCAAAATTATTTTCTTAAAAGTTGTACTGTAGATTTCTGAAGGATAATCTCTATTAGGCTAAGAATATATTTTCTATGAAAAAATGAATGAGACTTGTTTTTTTTAATCAGGAAAGGGTGTTGAAGGTAAAAAATATTTTTTATATCTGTTCAGAATCAAATCAGGTCCCTTACAAGTTCAAGTCCTAAACCCCCAGTCCTGGGGCTGTGACCCCATTTTTAATAGCACCTTTGAAGATGCTATTATTAGTTAAGGCACAACCAACAATGTCACAGGATGGCTCTGGTTTCTGGGCTTCTATGCACTTGGTTTATGTTACATAAAAAAGTTTAAGGACACACCATAAGGTAGGCTAGGGAGTAAGGAGTTTATTAAGAAACAAGAAAATGAGAAAAGTACCCGGTCTGAGGTATGGACCGTGGGTATACTGCAGGGTGAGTTACAGGCATGGGACCCCAGGACAGGGTTTTTTAAAGTAGGATTGTTGTTCTGATTGGTTGCCCCCCTGTCATTTCTCAGGGGACCAATGATGAGGCCTTTTGAGGATATCCGGGGCTTTCCCTCTCATTCCAAATGAGATTCTCATGGCTGGGGTCTCGTGAGATCCCTCAGGAGGTTTCCGGGCGAGGTCTCCCAGCCATGTGGTTTGTCAGCCATGTTGCCTGCCGGCCTTGTTGTCTGCCGGCCATGTTGTCTGCCGGCCATGTTGTCTGCCGGCCATGTTGTCTGCCGGCCTTGTTGTCTGCCGGCCATGTTGTCTGTAGGCCATGTTGTCTGTAGGCCATGTTGTCTGTAGGCCATGTTGTCTGTAGACCATGTTGTCTGTCGGCCTTGTTGTCTGCTGGCCTCAGCCACCATCCCCCATGCACTGTAGTAAACTGCGTGACCGTGAACAGGGGCAGGTCTTGGTTCAGTATAGCTGGAGTCCTTATAAGCAAAGGGAACAGGACATGGAAGTAGAAGCCAGAGTAGGAGAAGTCAGACAGATTGATTGTTGTGTGATGGAAGGAAGCCATCACCAGGATACTACAGATGTTGGAGAAAATTTGACCTTAGTGACATCTTGATTTTAGACTTCCAGCCTCCCAAACAGCGAGCCAATGAATTCCTCTTGTTTGAGCCAACCAGTGTGTGGTATTTGTTCCAGCAGCCCTGGCAAATTCAGACAATACCCATTAAGAGAATCATATGTTTTTTCTTCTTTGTCTGCTAAGGTGATAAATTCTAATATTTAATCTTCTGATATCAAGCCATTCTTACACTTCAGGGACAAGCCCTAATCGTTCATGATGTTTTACTTCTTTAATACACTATTAGAATCCATTATGTAATATTCTATTTAGGATTTTCACATCTATGTGCATAAGTCAAATTAGCGTGTGCTTTTTCCATGTACTATCACTATCTAGTTTGGGAGGAAGATCATACTAGCTTCATTAAATGAATTGGGAAGTATTTTTCTCTCTCCATTCACTGGAAAAACTATATATGAAATGGGAATTATTTATTCCTTGAAAGTTTGTTAAAACCCATCTGTACTCTCTGGACCTGGAGCTTAATTTGTTGGGGGAGCAGAACTTTTGAAGAGAGGATTCTCACAGTAAGCTGCATATTCTAGTCAGCTAATAAATTGCTTTTTTTTCTAATTCTACCATCTGTTTTCACGATTTGAGTTGAACGCTTACCAGAAGTCAGGTTTGTTTGCTCCCAAACTTACTGATGGCAATTGTACCTGTTACATGATCTAATTTAATATTATATAAGCCAATGAAATCGTGAAAAAAAAATGGTTTTCATTTCTATGTGACAAAGTTGAGTGCTTTAGGTGGACTAGAAAAGGTTGACTCATGAAGATAAATGGTTGTGAATTCAGCGTACAAATGCAGCTGGAAATGACCAGAGGGCAGGGCAGGTAGACGACACAAATAGTCCAAGCTTTGCTGCTCAAGGTGCGGGCCATGGACCAGTAGCAGGAGAACGGCTTAGAAGCCTGTTAGAAATGCAGAGTCTCAGGCCCCCTCCAGACCTACTAGCTTAGTCCCTGCATTTTAGCTAGATTCCCCAGAGACACAAAAGTGCATTAAAGTTTGAGAAGCTCTCTGTGTCAAAAGATGCCACTACCAAATCACATCCAAGTGTCTTAACGTTCTCCTGCTGTCGTTTTAAAATCAAAACTGGGGGCTGTCAGCAATAAATTATATGTAGGGGGGTTTATGTAAGAAAGATGATGTGGAAATTCAATCAGCAGAACCATTTTCGAAGAAAAGGCCTCGACCCTACGTTAAAAGATCCGTGAGTGAATACGTGCATATGTGTTTTCAATTAAAGTAAAACGTTTGTGGACTGTAATGATATATATATATTTTTTTATGACTCCCACTTTAACACACTTTTTCCCTTAACTGATGGATGACAGGTCTTGGTCGTATAAGAGGGCTTCTACTATAATTTATGCTTTCTTGGAATATCTAGAGTCTCATAAATGTTGGCATAGAGTTGAATTCTGTTATAATCTTTTTCATAACTGTAGTTATGGACACTTTTTCATTTCTAATGTTTTCATTTGTGTCTTATTGTGGATTCTTTTTACTTGCTCAGAATGATCAGAGATGTATTTAAATTACTTTTAGTTTCAAAGCACTATCATCAATTTGTTTTTCACTCTCACTAATGTTTGCTTTTACTTTTATTCTTTTCTTCCTTCCACTTTCTTTAAGTTTATTTTATTTTATTTCTTCTGTCTCTCGTGTTTGCTAACACTACAAATTTTTCTGTGAAAATCATTATGTCTGCATCCTTCAGGTTTGGCATGTGGTACTCTCATGGGTATAAATGTCTAGGTACATAATTTAAAGATTTCATTTTCATCTCCTTTTTATTTCAAAGGCTGTTTGTAAATCTTCACATAGAACCATTTTGGCCAACTTTTGGATATTAACGTCTAAAAATTTTGAAATCTGTTAAGAGAAGATGACCTATGTGGTTTCTACAGTTTAGAATTTATTGAGATGTTCTTTGTGTTCTACTTTAAAAAAAATTTCTGTGATAGTTTCATTTGTATTTGAAAAGAAAGGATGGTCTCTGTTGGGCACAAAATAAATGTGTCTGCATGCAGAGATTTCTACATATGTATAACCAAGCTTATTAATTATGCTATTCCAGTATCCTCTATCCCTTCTTATATTTTTGTCAAGCATGGCAGACACAGTCCATTGGTCACCCTGCAATCATTCCACACCACTTCTATTTGCTCACATCCCCTGTTTTTGGGTTTTTTTTTGGGGGGGCGGGGGGGAAGGAGGGGGATGGTGAGTAACATTCCCAAGTTAGACATGAGTCATGATTACATCTAACTCAGCCTCTCTCAAAGGGACTTTTCTGACATTTTTGCTCTGGTCCCTTCCCTCTCGGAATGCAAGATGGAACTGTGACCGCCATCTCGCCACTATTAGGCATCTCAAACTCATTTTAATAGTTTATTTGCCTGCCACTCTTTGTGTAGTCTTCACATTCCTCTTGATTTACTTTGATTTTACTGGATGACATCTCTTTTTGAAAAAAAAAAAACCCTTATTTTGTTTTTCTGATCCTCCCAGTATTCTATTCTTTTAGAAATTGCTCAAAATCTCTCCTACTCCCATGGCACTCTTCCATTTTTCTGCATTATTAAGGATTTATTCTTTTTAAAATATCCTTTTTGTCACTTTATGGGAACTAGGGCTGAAATGAGGGTAGCTGTATAAGCTCATCTTAATTCAGCATCAAAATTTCTAACAGCAAATATCACTAAAGAACTCAATCTTTTGAAATCTACAGGGAAATACATGGTCTTCAAGTGATTCTCTCTCCGCTCAGAAATGTACTGATCACAGTTCTGCTTTGTTTTCTTTTGTTTTGTCTTCTATCCTATGTTGTACATTCCTCATTCTCTAGAACTTCTTCTCCTGCCATTTAAAATACACATTCCAGTCCAAACAAAACAGTACAGCACAATTGGACATCACACCCAGAGACCCAGGCTGGCGTCAGGTCTGGTCAGGTCGGCACCACAGTGTGGAGGCCATCCCTCATTCCAGCAGACACTAGAGCCGACGTCTCCCCTTCCTCACGTGACCCAGCGCAAGCCGCTTAGCATCTCTGTGCCTTGGCTTCCCAACCTGTAAAATGAGGACAGGAATAGCCCTCCGCAGCGTCATGACGGTTAAATCCTGCGCGAAGCACAAGGTCGTCAGCACTCCGCAAACACCCCACACACGCTGTGACACCTACTATCACCTTGACCTCCGTGGTGCCCTTTCCATGACCAAACGCATTCCAAGCTGAGTCCAGAAACTTCAGCCGTCAGGATTCTCCAGGAACACATGAGCACGCAGGTAAGAATAAATCTCAAAATGCAGTTGGCTACAGAGAAGCACAACACAGGCATATACTAATGAAACTAGGGGATAGAGCCTGTGTGTGCTGTGTGTACATGTGTGTTCATAGTTTACATGCGTGTTTGTGTATGTGTATTACGTAAACGTGCACGTTTGTGTATGTGTAGAAGGGTGTGTGCATGCGGGCAGGATCACTATGTGTGTTTATACATGTTTAGGGGAACGACATCAGGGCATAGAGCCAAGTATCTCATTCCTGCAACCCAAACTAAGTCCCACAAAGTTCTCTCAGTTCGCAAAAATCACTAACAATCTTTGACAAATACAATATGCTGAGACTCATTCACACAGAGTTCAAAGGGGTGGTTGGATTAGCATAATATGATATTTATAGGACTGTTCAGAATGTGCTTCTCCCTCAAGAGACGGCAACACAATTCTTGAAACATGTATGTCTGACGAGTGTGTATCATGTTTAAGTAAAATAGTAAGACAATTCAGTTAAGTGACTGACAGCCGGGGAGAGGGGCATGGATTCTAATTTCTTCTGAAAATAAAAAAGTTTGTTCTTAAAATATTTATGGATCAATTTCCCAAATTGCTTTATAATCTATAGATGACATTGTCCTTTAAACATCTTCCATAATATTACTATCCTTTTTAAGCCATAATCTACTTTCTTTCCATTTATTTCATCAACTTTCAAAGTTGGCGTGGGTCATAGACTTCCCCTTCAGTCCCCCCCCCAGATGATTCTAAAATTCAATTATGATGCAATAGTCAGTACTTTCTGTCATTGGTGACGCTGCCTGCAGAAAGGCAGAAATTTGAGGGTTACCTTCATTACCTATTTTGTGATACAGGTTTCTCAGAGAAGCAAGAATATTTTCATTGTAAATGCAACCTAGATCTTCATATAAAATAGTCCATATGTCAGCGTTCTTTAGGGAAACAGAACCAACAGGATACCTATATATGTAAATATTAAGAGATTTATTATAGAAATTGGCTCATATGACCATGGGGATTAGCAAGTCCAAAATCATAGGACAGGCCACAAGTTGGAAACTGATCATGGTGATATTGAGTTCCCCAGAAGTAGGGGCAGAAAGCCTTCTTTCTGACTTCTGAAGCCCTCGATTCTGGTTTTAAGATATCCAGCTGATTAAATGGGCACATAACAGACAATGCTGAGAGTAATCCCCTTTGTCAGTTGTAGATGCAATCTGCTGTAGATGCATATAACTGACTTCAATGCAAATCCATCTACAAAATTCCCTCACAGTAACAATTGGGCCAGAGGTTGCTTGACCAAATAACTGGACACCATAACTTAGCCAGGTTGACACATGAAATTTACCATCATAGGCAGTCACACATGCAATGGCATTGTCTTGCTTGTATTTTTGTGACACTCCACCTGTAGTATCCAGATACATACCTAATGCCCATAGGATGTTCCAAGTCCATCACAATATCTGTCTGTGCTCCGTTGCAAAGACCAGAGTTCCCTCGAGCCAACTTCCAAGAGGCAGGGTTTTGACTACAACTATTGGGATGGCTGGCAGAACATAGCTGCAGAGCTGAGTCCACAAACAAGCTGCTGCCAGCTCTGGGAGCTTGCTGTGTGTCCACCATCTGGAACAGCTAAATGGACCCCTCCCCACCCTGCCTGGACCCCCAAGGGGCAGGCCTGGACAAGACCTTTACCATCATTGCCACAGAGAACCACACGCCTCCACGCTGGCCAGTGAAAACCAGAGTTTCATCCACCTCTGCCTTCCAGTCCCTGCAAGAGAGCCTCTGGAGCCCTACTGCAGGGGCATCTAGTAAGTACCAGGGTCAACCTCCCGGCCTCTGCCACCCGGCCGGGGCGATGGACGGAGAGGACCACAGGGAGGTGCGTGCTGGCCCACCTTACCTCCACACCCACGTTCTGGGGGCACAGGGAATTGCTGAGCCATCAGAGCTCCCCCCACCCCCCAGGAGACTGCTGGGACCTCAGTGGATGTCAGGGTACTTGTAGGAGGGAGTGGTCCTAACATGCCTGGAAGTCACTGGAGATGATCTAGAATCGAGGTGTCTACGGTCTGAACACCACATTCTTAAAACGTGGCCATGTACTGGTCTTTGCTGTGAGCAGAAAATACACCCAGGTTCAGAGGACTTGGTGTGAATCAAAGAATGTGAAACACTTCATCGATCATTTTTACATTGATTCTCGGTTGAAATGGTAATATTTGGGATAGACTGCGTTAAATAAAATAAATTATTTTAAAATTAACTTCTTCTGTTTCTCTTTTATTCTTTTCTCTTTTTACTCTAGAAATGTGACTACTGGGGAATTTAAATTAACTCTGTGGCTTGTTTATTTCTATTGGACAGCACTTGGCCAGAAGGAACCAATCATTCATTTGACAAACATTTGGTGAGAGTCTAGGCATTGTGGCAGGCTTTGAAATATTATAGAGAAGTATCTAAGGTACTATCTCAACATAATTCCGAGGGGCTTATAGTAAGATAGGGGAGACGTTTGTGTGTGTGTGTGTTTAAACGGGCACATGTAGACAGATTATAGTTAACAGTGCAAAGTATGAAATGGAACATGCCTGCCTAGCTGGCTTATGGGATCTTTGAGACAAGAGACCCATCTTATGCTAAATAACTGATAGAACTAGAATAAAGAGGTGACTGGAAACAAAACCAATATACACAAGACAAGAATATTTTCTCCTTTTGGTAGCAACTAGTTTTCTCATCCCCAAAATGTAAAATCCTTAGAAAAATTAGTTTTACAAGAAAGACTCAAAACACGCCTGAAGAAATAATTAATTAATTAATTAATTTAAATTTTTAAAAAAGCCATGCCTGAAGAAAACTACAAAATCTCTTTGTAGGATATAAATAGATTCTCAAATAAATGGAGAGACATCCTGTGCATTTGGAGAGGCAATTTCAGTATCTTAAAAATATGAATTTCTGAAAAACATAAATATATTTATATATAACTATATTTTATATATTTTTTGTATTTAATAAAACATTTTTTTAAAGATTTATTTTATTTATTTCTCTTTCCTTCCCCTCTGTTGTCTGCTCTCTGTGTCCATTCACTGTGTGTTCTTCTGCATCCACTTGCTTTATTTAGCAGCACTGCGAAACTGCATCTCTCTTTTGTTGCGTCATCTTGCTGCACCAGCTCTCTGTGTGTGTGGTGCCACTCCTAGGTGGAATGCACTTTCTTCACACTGGGCAGTTCTCCTTGCAGGGCACACACCTTGCTCATGGGGCTTCCCTATGCAGAGGACATCCCTGCATGGCATGGCACTCATTGAGTGTGGTAGCACTGCACATGGGCCAGCTCATGACATGGGTCAGGAGGCCCTGAGAATCAAACCCTGAACCCTCCATATGATAGGAAAACACTCTATCAGTTGAGCCACTTCCCTAATATAACATTGACAACATGAATGGCAGCATTTGAAACACCAACTCTTGTATCTGCCTGGGTAATAGAGTGCCACAATGAATAAAGTCCTTGCATTAACTCACAGTGGACATGAAAGCATGAACAAGAACTAGGCGTCCACTGCTTTAAGCCCCTAGGACTTTGGGTCACTTTTTACTCCAGCATAATCAGCACACCCTGACTGATACATCAACCTAAACCTGGCATCTTTCTTTCAGAAATTCACAGTTCTGTAAAGAAACATACACATGTGGACAACGTGGGTCAATACACATTGAGAGGCTAGGCTAGAAGCACAGAGAGAGGAGAAAGGAATTGAGTTGCAGAAGAGGTCAGGAAACTTCCTAGAGGAAGGTCCCATTGGATGGCGCTCATGGTTGAGCTGAAGAGGCAGGCTCCGCACAATCAACCAGAACGTAGGGTGATGGATGCAGAAGAGAAGATGGGGGGGGCGCATTGTGGTGCCAAAAATGGAATGTGAGGCTGTCTGGCAGGGATGGGAAAAGTCTCCAAGGAAACCAACATTTGAGTTGGATCTCAACAAACCAGTCGAGAGGTGGAGACCAAGGGAAAAGGCATTTCAACTGTGTCTTTAATGTCCATATCTCCGTTATCTAGCACAGCACCCAGAAAATCAAGAGTGCCCACTGAAGGTTTGCTGAGTGAGTGGGTGAATGAGTGGATGGCCTGAGAGGCGAATTCCAGAGACAAGAGAGAACACAGAGTGGAAGGGCTGGTGCTAAGAAAGGGACATAACGAGCTTGCCTGCAAAGCCCTCCAGTTGAGGCTATCCTTTCCCAGCCAGGAGGCCAGCGTCCTGCTCAGCCCTCACTTCCCACTCCAACCTTCTTCCTCCCTCCAACCCCTGCTCTTTTGAAGCCTGTGCCATGCCTCCCTCTCTCCTTGAGGACGTCCACTGATGACTGGCGCTCCCCACTGCCTGCCCCTCTGCCCACCTCCATTCGTGGGAAGATATGAGCTTCTGGCTTCCTCTCTATCCCAACTTTTGTCAGGATCTGTAGATAGATGGATCAGAGTGATACCAGCTGAGCCATCCCGGGTAAGGGTTTGACTAGTCCATATCTGCCTATTTCCTATTCGGCAGACTGGAGTCGGTCTTCGTTCTTGTTCAGATTCCTAGTTTCCATCAAACATTTACCAGTATGCAAGTATTTCCTGAGCTGCAGATGGCTCTCCAAGAGATCCCAGGCTCTATGGCTCTAGACGTTTACCCTTCAGAAGAAAGAATCCTGAAGACAGACAGTGTCAACAGCCTCATTCTTGAATCATGGAAACCCCCAGAGGGGAGTGCCTGGGCTACGCCTGAGCTCATGCCCTTTGGAAACGACATCTGAGCAAAGGAATCATCTCTGGAGAACTTAGCATGTGAATGTGCCTTAGGATGAGGCTCAACAGTCACGTCTGAACCCTGCATCTGTGACAGGAGGACTATTTCTGGCAAAGCAATTCTGAGTTAATTTTCAGGCCTTCAGGTAGCTGCAGATCTGGGACATAAATCAGTAGGTAAGACAGTCTCTTATTTTATAGGATCCAAAATATCCGGTATTATTAAACACAATTTTTATATATGTATATATAAAACACATATAATCTATCAATCACCCATCTATCAATTATCCATCCATCCAGAAAACATTTCTTCCTGCTGTAGTACTGTTCTACTTGCTTGCCAATAAATAGAAGTCTTTAATATTCTACTTCCTTGGCATACCAAAAAAAAAAAAATTGTCTAGAAATGTCTTCTACTCAGCAAAACAAATAAAACCCCACAGTTGCACCAAGCTTTGCAGTGAGCTCCACTCTCAAACTCAAAATAGTTAGAGGTATCTGATAGTCTTCAGGAACTCTTCCCAGTCCACACTTTTCTGCCCAACCCAAAAGAAGACCACAGCTTCCAAAAAAAATCAGTTGCCTGTCTTTCCTAACTTCAGAAGCTTCAGCAGTACCAACTGATGTCACAATCTGTCTGACTTTTCAGAATGTCCAGGAACACAATTTCTTGAGTAATATATTTCCCCAGAACACAGAAAATTACAACATCATGATTCACTCCTGTAGTAAGTATACTGAGCAATTATTATATAATCCAGGCATCTTCTAGGCACTGGGGACTTCATATTTGCCCTCCAACTGTTTCCAGTCTACTGAAGTAAATGCCTAATGTGTGCTGACAAGTAAAATGCTTTGGGAGAAAATGAGAGAGGCACTTCAGCCAGTGTAGGAGTGTGAGACAATGCTTCCTCCAAGACCTGACATCCCCGTGGAAATTTTCAGCATGAAGAGGGGCTCACCCAGTGGGTCAAGAGAGGAGAAGAGGCAGGAGGGCCTGCTCTTCCAGCCATAGGGTATGGCCCAGGCCATCCTGGGAGAAATAAAGCTCACTGAACCACAGCTGGCCCAAGGGAAGGTCGTTCCTAATTCCAGGCAAAGGGTCCTTCAAGTCAAAAATTGACAAAACTACAAGGAGCATTTACCTCCTCCTTTGCAGGACAAACATGATCTCTTCACCTGGATCTGTTTGTCTAAGTTCAGCATTGGTCCATAAGAAGTTTTGAGGCAATTAGAGAGCACATATAAAATCAGAGGCTGGCTCAGTCTTCAGGGCATGTTGTGCATTATACACACACGTATATACTCTGCTTTGAAATAAGAGCAAGTGATTTAGGAACCTATTTCAGGAAACTCTTCTAGAAGGTGCAAAATTGCTCATCAGTCAATAGATGAATTGTTTCAGTTATACTTTCCTGCATCCGATAGAGGTAAATGGATTCCAACAAGTTTACACACGAAAGCCTTCACACAACAGTCAGAATACGTACCTACAAAATATCAAGGATCTACTTTGCTGACTTTTCTTTTCTTTTCTCTTTTTTTCTCTTTGTCTTATTCTTTTTTTTTTTTTTTTCCAAGTGCTTGCATTTATTCAGGAAGGAGCAAATAATTCAACTAAGGGGAATTAGAGAGTGCTTCCTGGAGGAAGGGATATTTAGTTTGGGATTTGAAGAATCATCTTCAAATGGGGGAAGCCCTTTGTCGGCTTTGAATAAACCTGAGCAGGTAGGAAGAGTCTGGGCACCTGGGGCGGTATTGACTGGTTCAGGGGGAGTGCAGATTAGCATCAGGGCTGTGTGTTTTGGGAAGGAGGGAGGGCAGGCTAAGGCAGGCCATAGAGGTGCCTGAGTGCAGGCAGCTGGGAGCTGCCAGGGGTTTACCCAAGCGTAACGTGATCCAAGGTGATATTTAGAAGACCCTGCTGGTAGCACTAAGATGGGAGGATAGTCGGAGGTGGACAAGTGAGGCCCATTAGAAAAGTGCAGGCAAGAGTTCAGAGGGCCCCACACCTTCCCCAGGGGATTAGAGCTTCCCACTGTGTGGGCAGCACATGGGGGGCCGTGGGCCACCTGTTGCACGCCCCAGCAGAAGAGCCACCTCTCTGAACTGCCATGCCAGAGTGGCCCAGGTGGCCTCTCCTTTCTGAGACTACCACATGGGGTTTCTAGTTCCTACATCCAAACACAAAAATAATTCGGGGAAGAAAGCCAAGGGGCAAAGATGAGCATCCTCACCGCTAACTCCTGTCAACTAACGTCACAGCATTCATCTTGGTAGAAGAGCATTTCACAGAAAATAACTAAGCCTTTGGGTTTTTGTCCTGGTGACTCCTAGGAAATTAAATATGCCCCAGACCTGCATAATATTCATTTCCAAAGACAAATTCCGTTCCTCGGTTGAAATAAGAGGATGGCGAACATTAATACTTACTTAAAATCAAACACCACAGAGTAATCACGCACGTCCCTCTCCATCCAGGAGTTCTGCCCGCCCGGAGCTGTTCTGGTGCAGTGCCCCACAGGGCGCTGGGCCTGCCGGAAGGCGGCAGAAAGTTCCGGGCCTCGCCCTCAGGAAGGTCGTGAGGTTTCAGCGCTCGTGCTCTCGGGCGTCCCTGAGTGACCGTATAAGACAGGGATCGACCAACTGGGGCCCACAGCCCAGATTGGGCCCATTGCCTGTTTTTTGTTTTTATAACGCAAAGTGGTATCCAAATACAGCCATGCCCGTTCTTTCTAGATGGCCTGTGGCGGTGTCTGCGCCGATGTGACAGAAGAGACCCCATGGACACGAAGCCTCGAATAGTTACTACCTGGCCTGCAGGTGTCCATCGACCTGCTGGAGACCACGGGGAGGCCCCGGTTTGCAGACGAGGGGGCCCAGCTGCCCCCCTCTACTCACAGCGCCCCGATCCCTGGCTGGCCGCCACTTTACAGCCATCACATGAGATTCCCGAGAACCGTCCAGCCGGCCCCAGGCCACCCACCACAATAGGAAAACACAACGGATCTTCTTTTTTTAGAATAAAAACTGGCATTTAGTAAATATCTTAATAACTATTGCCTGTCATCATCATCTCCATCATCATCATCGTTAGAACGGCCACTAATAATGGTTATTCGGACTTCGTACAACACCTGTCCCAATCTAAAATCCCAAGGGATTGTTGTTTTTAAAAAATAATTTTTATGTTTTATTTTTAAAGATGCTTTAGATTACATAAATGATACATTGACAATATAGGGGATTTCCATTCACCTCTCCCCTTCCCCTCCCACACTTTCCCCCATTAACAGCTTCCATTCTTGTGGTACATTTGTTACAATTGATGAGCACATATTGAAGCATTGTACTAACCATGGTCTGTAGTTTACATTATGGTTTACACTTTGCACCACACAATTTTATAAGTTTTGACACCATGTATACTTGCTGGTAGCCGTCATTTTAATGTCATGCAGAATGATTCCAATGTGTCAAAAATGCCCCATGTTATACCTGTTCTTCCATCTCGCTCCCACAACGGATTTTTTAATCCATAAAATACGGAGTTCCCATATACCATCTTATTTTTAACACCTTGCATTAATGTGATCCATTTTTATAATTCATGAACGAACATCTTTATAATTGTACTATTAATTATAGTCCATCGTTTACAATAGGGGTCACTGTTTGTGTTGTAGTCTATGATTTTTTTTTTAATTTTTGATGCTTCAAGCCACTACGTTGTCGATGGTTTGTTACGCAGCCCTATAACTGGAATATACCACACATACATTCACCAGGAAAAACTACTGGGCTCTGAATATGACAGCGGAACAAAGAGCGAGCCCCTCCGCAGACTTGAACCTGAAACCGCGGTTGAATTAGTTCCTGAGGCTGCCCAATAGCAAAATGTAGCTGACAGCAGAGTTCTTCTGGAGAAATACCATAACTCATCCTGAAACTAGCTATTAAACCACAAGACTTCTGTTTCCTACACCGTGTACGTCACCCCAACTCTCCGCAACAGCTCGACCACATTTTAGTTTGTGGGCTTTTGCCTTTATAAAAGAATCTTATCGTTACAAATACAAGTATCTGAAGGACCCGAGGACAAGCGCTTCTCATCCTCCTGAACCCAAAATGTCCACTGGCCTGTTTTGTAGATGTGCTGTCTTCTTGCCCTGAATTTTCAGAACGTCTTTAAAAAAAAACAAAACCTGTCTTGAGTTTTAAAGTGTCAAGGAGGGCGATGAATCCAGCCCGTGCAACGCATGACTTGCTCACAGAAAATCCATCGCTACATTTGTTCTTTAGGGAAAGGGAAAGTCAGAACACATTCTACTTTCCACATTTCCTCTACCACATCTTAAGAGGAAGCTTGGCTGCCCCCCACCCCCCCACACCTTGCAGGAGAAAGTGCTCCTCCCAGAAGGCAAATGGTGGGGTTAGTGCGCCAAGCTGCAGGACACCCTTCTGCGAATGTCGTCATTGTGTGGGGCTGCCTGCCGATCGAGCAGGTCGTCTTCCCCAGACCAGGTGTGGCAGGCAGAGCCCGCCCCCCCCAAAGCTGCGCAGACCCCAAGACCTGGAGCCTGTGAGCACGCCGCACCACACGCCGCGGCAGATGGGATGGCGGGCCCGGTGTGGCCGTGCTCGCGGTCTCCGTCTGCGCTCCAGCGGGTGTGAGCCCCGGTGAGCAGGATCTTCAAGATGCTCCTCCAGTGAAGGTGTGGCCCCACGGAATGAGGGGTTCTGCACCCTGATCCTGGAGGCCTGCAGAGAAGCAGCCGCGGGAGCAGCCCGAAGCTGCGCGGCTGCGGGGCCTGCCAGGGAAAGCAGAGGTTGCCGCCGCGTATGGCAGGAAGGCCAAGGAACCCCCAGGGGCCGGCCAGAAGATGCCAGACCAGAAGAGGCGGCCGTCGAGCTCGGGGACCGTGAGCCAACACAGCCCTGTGGTTCAGCCAACTTAACACGCAGCATTGGCTTTACCAGCCGGAAAACTAAACGCATGCCAAAGGGACTTTGCACCTGCACTTAAGGTTCTGGGGCTTTAAAACTGAGGTTCTCCCTCGCCAAGTGCTTAAAAGATACGGCAGAAGGGAAGCTGAGGTCCACCCGAGAGTGAGGAGGGCGCCACACACCGGGCCGGCTGGAAGAGGGAGACCCGGACGGCCAAGGTCAAGGCGCGGCTGGGCAGGGCTCGCTCCTCCGCTGGCAGGTGCAGGGTCCCCAGCCCAGGCCCTGCCAAAGGACAGGTGCACTGGCCACACACCTCTTCCTCTCCTGCCCTGGGAGCCCCATGCCACTGGGGTCCTGAAAGCACCATCGTTTCTTATTTCCACACGTCTCTAAGGATGAGTGGGTTCTTTGAGGGGAAAAAAAACAAAACCCTGAGGCCCCCCTTTTCCTCCACGCCCACCTCCTAAGTAAAGCGGGGGGGGGGGGGGGGGTGGTGCTCGGCCCGCGTTCGGCTGCTCACCCGCTTTTCCCTGAGCTAAGGAGTGTCCACTCCACACAGAGGACAGCTCAGCCTCCAGCCTGCAAAGCGGGGCAGCCTTCTCTGGGGCCATCGTCCTCCGGCTCATGGGCAGAAGCCCCAGGCCCCGCGGGCCAGGCCCCCCACACCCTCCCCGGCCTCCTCCTCCCCCAGCCGCCGGAGGGGCCGGGGCGGAGGTGAGGTGGGGCGGCGAGGCGCGCCGCCCAGCGGTTTACCTCCTCCCGTAGGAAGGCCCGTCTCTCCGTGGGGTGCTCTCTGTCCCCCACTTCACACGCACAAAGCCCTCCACGCCCCGTGCAGCTCTGCTTCCCTGTCTCGGGTCCACAAACACAGACCTGTGGCGTCTCCCCTGCTTGCCCCGAGAGCCATGCTCTGTGGGCACTCTTTCTAATCCTTACAACGGCCGGCAAGGGGCTCCTTAGTCTTTCCTCTTGACAGAGGAGGAAACTGAGGCAGGAGCATGGGGGAGCAGTGGGGGTGCCTTGTAAGTTATTTGCCGGCACTCAGTGGGTGGATGCAATCAGCACTGCTTTTGCTGTTTTTAAAGCCTGTTATTTTATTTAAGAATACGTGTTAAAAAGAAAAAAAAGAGTCTATACAATAAAGTACGGAAAAAAAGAAAAAGGAAAAAACTAAACTCTTAGCTCCTCAAATACATCCAGTCTTTACTGAAAACCCCTTGGATGGCTCGGATTGGTTCGAATGCTATTTGTCCCTGAACTATTTCCCTAAAAGATGCACATTAACCCTCCATGACAGTGCACGGCGAACGAGCAGCGTGGACTACGGGGGCCAAGGAAAGCTTGGGTGGCAGAACGGGGTGGAGTTTACCTGCTACAGAAGCTCTCCTGCGCTGAGGGTGTTCACAGTGGGTGCCAACCACTTCTGGGTGTTTTCTCTTCATAATTTGAGTTTCCGGAAGACAGATCTGATCCACAGGGGCTTTCCAAGAAGGCCTGTTTGGCTAACGCCCTGCAGAGTTGCAAGCCTGGCCGCAGCTCCTCTGCTCTCTTCGATTCCCCTGAAGTCAGCAGACCGGGGCAGACCTGGCTCGGATTCTCCCAGCGGCCTTTCCTACAGTGGGGAGTGGGTGTTAGTGCTTGGGTGGCCACCAAGGAACCCAGGCAGGGCACTGGGGGAGGCAGCTCAAAGAAATGGCTGGGAGGGGTAGGCTCAGTAGGGCGGTAGAGAGAAAGGGAAGGTTTGGCAACCTGAAGGGTCTCACACCCTCCCCAAGGGTTTGCTCTAACTTCAGGGAATGGAAGGAAGCAGGGGAGGTATTGCCCTGTGCACACACACACACACACATGCCCAATGCTGTGCGTGTGCCAGGAATGCAGCTCCACAGAGCCTCAGACAGCCCCAAACAACCTTGCCTAGCATGGTGCATCACTCAGTGTGGACGAGGCTCTGCTGAGTAACAAACAACCCCCAATCTCAATGGCCAGTGCTGGCTGAGGACCCTCAGTGAGGCTCTGTTTCTGCTAGTCACTCAAGACTAAGGCTGGCAGGGGCTGACACAAGCTTCCACTGCCTCAGCAGCAATGGAAGGGACTGGGTAAATTGCATGTGGAAGTGACTCATTACTGTCATTCAATTTTGCTGGCCCAAGGGCTTACCTCTTGCAGGTTCGATGCCTCAGCAGGTCAGTGAGGTCACACCATTTGCCAGCTCCAACAGCCACAGCTGCTTTGGGTCCTGATGTGTGCACTCCTGCTCCCTGCCCCATTGCAGGTGCCACCCCGCTGCTTTGGCTCCCCCGAGCTGGGAGCCAAGCCACAGACTTAGGGGTCATAAACTCACAGCCCCAGATGTGTTTTGCTAAGCCTGTGTCATGTTATGAAAGGAACTAAAACAATATTTTAAAATTCGATGACTTCACATAAAACTACAGATTCTGGCTCCTCTTGAAAAGCAGATGGTTGGGAACTCTGAGTATGCATTTGGGCAGAAGACCCTCCTGCTGGGAGCCCCACATGATGGGGCGTGTCCCCTTCAGACCTTCACCGTCCCCACAAATCCCTCAGGCCCGCCCTGGCCCCTGCCCACGCTGGCCTGGCCCTGCCTGCCCAGCCTCTCGGGCATCTGCGGTGGCCGTGGCATTTCCGTGCCCTCTTTTCCAGTATTCTGGGATCCATCTGGACCACAGCACAGTCTCTGTCCCTCGCCCACCTACGCACCCGGACCCTCATCTCTAACCACCGGATCACTGGGGACTTTGCAGGGATGAAGAACTTCCTCTCAAGGTTATCTGCATGGCTTTCAAGGTCAGAGAGGCTAGGAGGTCACTTGAGTTGGTCCAGAGCTTTCAGACTTTGACAGGGTAGCCATGAGGCTTGTGGTTTGCCCTTGTGGCCACCTTCTTCTTCATTGAAGTTGATATCCTTTCTCCATTTTTTTGGCCTTTCTGGTATTTTTTTTGAGGGAGAGCTGTGGGGTCAAAAATGCATTTACTCTGCCATCTTTAATTTGAAAACTCAAGGAAATAAGCGCGGAACATGTCTCTCTGACCCCAGGAACCATTTCCTCATCCCTACGCCAGCCTGTCTCCAGCCTCCAAGATGGAATCTCCCTACAAGGACACACATTTTTAAGTGTCATCTAACCAGACAAAACCACCACCAACACCTCCTCACCCAGCCAGCTCTTGCCCCAAACTAAGTGCTCTACTTCTTTCATTTTCCACATTCATTCATCTTTTCCAATGGACTATTGCTCCTTCCTCTTCACCTGACACCCTTGGTGTGTAAATATTTCCTCTACTTGGTTCCTCAGATGTCCCTCTGAGTGCTCTGTACTTCCTAGGTTCTGTACTGGGATATAAAGGTGAGCAGAGAAAAGAAGGGATCTTGGCCCCCATTGTATTACAACATAGTGGAGGGAATGAGGCTGCAAAGGAGACCAAGGTGGTACTCACAGACCCTTCTGGGGACAAGGGTTGGGGGTGGGATATGGACCAACCTGCCAGGCAGAGCCACTTTCCCTGATGTCCTGGGTCCTCAATGGATGGGCAGCCCCTTCTCTCCTTCTCAGCTCCCATCCATGAGGGTCCCCTCCCAGCCTGCCACGTACCTGCCCAGGGGCGATCAGCCACACCTGGGCTTCCCCACACCTGCAAGGGGTCCTTAGCCTCTTGCAGATCAGCTTCTGACACTTTGCTCCCGTTATCGGGTGATGTCTTTGTCTGCAGAGCCTCTGTTGCCAAAGCAGACAAGATGCACAGAGGCAAAACTTACGAAGCTCTGACTGTGGTTAATCAAAGGGGAGTGTAGGTGGATTAAAAGACGAAGCCAACAAATGGTGTGGAGCAGACTGCCTACATTGAAATCACTGCTCTATTACCCTGGCTAAGTCCCTCAACTCCTCTGTGCCTCAGTTTCCTCATCTGTCATATCGATATTCCTGGCACCTACCTGTCCTGGTTACAGTACTGCAAAGCCAAGCAGCCCCACACTCACTATCTTTCGTGGCTCCCATTGGTCGTGAGTGCACGAAGCCCGGCTCCTCCAGGCGGTTCTAGCTCAGAGTCTCCAGGAAGTTCCAGTCAGGTGGTGGCTGGAGCTGGCCGAGGAGGTGGTTGAACAGGCGAAGTGACCCAGGCCTCTCGCCCTTCATGTCCCCCGAGTCGCTCCAGGTATGGGCTAGCTGGGCTCCCTCCCAGCGTGGTGGCCCCAGGTAGCTCAGGAGTATCCTAGATGGCCAAGAGGAAGCGGCTTCGCCTGCTATGCCCTGGCCTGGGAAGTCACCTGGCATCACTTTGTCTTATTCTCTTGCTCAGTCAGTCACTAAGGCAGGCCCAGAATCAAGAGGCTGGAAACTGATACCATGTCTCAGTGGGGGGAGTTGTGAAGCGACCGCTCTACATCATGGGATAGTTATAAGGATTTTATGAGCTAATGGACATCCACGTAGGGCTTAGGACAGGACCTCACCACAGGAAAATTTACATAAGTATTAAATAAAGACTGCTGTCCACAGATGGGAAAAATCACATGCCCAAGAAGTCAGCTTCCATTTAAGCTCCAGAACATCCCTGCCTCTTCCTGAGAGTGCAGAGCCCGAGCTGACTGCCCTTTCACTGCATGTCAGTACAGGGGGAGCTGGAGCCAGGGGTCTCCAGCCCTCGGAGGCCTCCCGGGCAGTTCAGCGAATCCAGAGAGAACTGGGTCTCTCGTCCTCCAGGGCAGAGGGACAGATGGCCAGCTTTAAGCAGTGTGACCAGAGAGCAAATTCCCAGGAATGGCTCCACCTGTGCCATAAAACTCGTGCTCCCGATTGTAAACCTGAGAACAAAAAAGGGCCAGAAGAGATTGTGGCTCTCATCTGCCACTGCATATTCAAATCCCCCTGGAGCTCCCCCCAAATTTCCCAGACTGGTTATACCTGAAGCTCTGGAGCTGGGACCTGGGCATCAGAGCTTTAAGAACCTCCCCAGGTGATTTCTAGATGCACCCAAGCTTAAGAACAGCAGAAGAGGGCCTGCCAGGTCTAATGGGCCTATGAGACATGGGATCTGGTTAAAATACAGATTCTGAGCCAGCCGGCGCTGTGTGCCATCCAGCATTTTATTATTATTATTTTTAAAGATTTATTTTTTATGTATTTCTCTCCCCATCCCCCCCTCAGTTGTCTGCTCTCTGTGTCCGTTCACTGTGTGTTCTTCTGTGTCCGCTTGTATTCTTGTCAGTGGCACCCAGAATCTGTGTCTCTTTTTGTTGTGTCATCTTGCTGAGTCAGCTCTCTGTGTGCAGCGCCACTCCTGGGCAGGCTACACTTTTTTCACTCGGGGCACCTCTCTATACGAGGCGCACTCCTTGCACGTGGGGCTCCCCTGCGTGGCACGGCACTCCTTGTGCGCATCAGCACTGCGCGTGGGCCAGCTCATCACACGGGTCAGGAGACCCTGGGTTTGAACCCTGGACCTCCCATGTGGTAGGAGGATGCTCTATCAGGTGAGCCAAATCCGCTTCCCTATTATTATTTTGAGGTGCCAGAGTCAGGGATTGAACCCTGGACCTCATGTGTGGGGAGCCAGAGCTCAACCTCTGAGCCATATCGGCTCCTCTGAGTTAGTTTTTTCATGTGTTTTCTTACTGTTTTCTTTTGTTTTTAGGAGGCACATGGTTCCTTCCATGTGGGAAGCAGGTGCTCGACTGTTTGAGCCACATCTGTTCCCCATTCTCGTTCCTTCTTTTTTTTTTAGGAGGCATCAGAGATTGAACTCAGGGCTTCTACATGGAAGCAGGTGGCTCAAGCCACTGAGCTACACCCGCTCCCCCAGCCCAGCATTTTGCATTTCAACAAGCCCCCAGAGATGCTGCTCCAGGGACCACCACAGTTGGAGCAGTAGGAAAATAAAGCACGTTTCTCAGTCTTTTTATTTTGTATTCTATGCCAACCGCTGATACACATGAACAGCTTATGCTGTCCTGTAATGTGACTTGAAAACTGCACAGTAAATTAAGTACTACGAGGAAAAACAAGTGAAAGTCCAATAGGGCAAACTCTGTTTTGTTTTCAAGATATACTTCCACGTCCCTCCCATCTCATACGGGGCCCCACCCATGCTCACAGCCTGGCTCTGTGGTAAAAAACAACCTGCTTCGCCCAGAGGCCAAGGTCAGGCCCACGGCCCTGCCCCGCCAGCCCGCTCACGCTCTGTGGACCTCGCCGGCCTCATCACCCAAACAAGAGGGCGGCCAGGTGATCTCAAAAGGCACGTTTGACCTCAAATCACCATGTAATCGTTTCCTCTCACGACCCAAGGATCTTTGGCCTCCTCTGTGACTTCCAGGAAGGAGAAAGGCCTCCAAAGTACTTTGTTCCATGGGCCTCCAGCCCACCAGACTTTCCTGACAGGGGCAAATAGGTGTCAGCAGAGCCCAGTGCTGCCCTGTCAAGGACTGGAGCAAATAACGGCCTCCACCGGGGGTCCGCAAACTCGATCTGCAGAGAGCTCCCTGGCCCAACTCTGCAGGGCCACCATTTGTAGCATAAAAAGAGGCACAGAGGATATGTAAACGAATGAGCCCAGCATCGACGGGTGAAAATACGATGGGAGTCGCGTGTGGAGTTTAAATTTTTCTGTTAGCAGCATTAAAAAGAAGTAAAAAGAGACAGGTGAAATTAACATTAATGGGCTATTTCATTTAACCTAATATGCCTAATACACCCCAAATGTTATTTCATTGTGTGGCTCTAGCCACATTTCAAGGGCTGCTTAAGGTAGCCAAGTGTGGCCAGTGGCAACAGTGATGGGTCCTCCTTTCACGCAAGCTCCCAGGTGAGCAGGTGCCACATTTTCCAGTAAGAGTCTTGAAAATTCTATCTTCTACCTGAGCAGGTGAGACTATTGGGCAACTTTCACCCAATCTTCCTCTGGATATTTGATTTTTAAATGATGTACATGTTCTAAGATGCAACGAGTGCGTGAAGTTATTTCTTAGGGAACATCCAGCTCCAAGTTCACGGAGACATCCCTGAGCATGATTATCAAGTGATACTTCGTAAGTACTTTCACCTGTGGGTCCACACAAAGCCCAGTCAACAGAAGCCCTGCTTCCCCCCTCTGGGTCACACAAGGAAAGTAACCTGAACCATGCACTTCACGTGGAGTTTCTCGATGGAAGTTCACGGCTCCATGGGGTAGGGATTTCGGCGGGGGCGGGGAGGGAACACAGTTACATGTTGACAGAGCTGTGCCTGGAACCCAAGTCTATCCATTTCCAAAGCTCAGGGTCATAGCCAAAGTATTCCCAAGTGGTAGAGGAAGCAGAACCTGTAGACACTTTTATTTCAATAATTTAATAGCTATGTGTCCAACCTGTGGTATCTCACAAGGGAGAGGGCTGAGGTTTATTTTCAGAGTCTGTTTAAGAGCCATTTTTAAAGAAAACATTCAATCATGTAACCTTGTGACACAATTTGTGGAAATGGGACTCAGAAGACTGAGAAGTGTCGATCTAAGGGGCCAATGACCACGCTCCAAAGAACTGATGAGCCCTGCACCATGTCATCCATGTCCTCTTTTCTGTCCCCCAGTCCTCTTTTCTGAGCTCCCCAAAATGCACAGCCGGTTGTCTACTCCCTGTCTACACTTTCTCCCTGCCTTCCACCCTGCATCTCAACGCTGACCCACCCGAAGCGCACTCTAGAAGCGTCCCCACACTGGTCCTCCTCCCGTTCTCCTGGCTTTAGGAACCCACATCTAGGGTCTTCAGCCAGAAACCTGCCGGTCGTCCTCACCCTTGCCCCCTCCACGCCAGTTGCCAAGTCGGCCCTTTCTGCCCCCACCTGCCCCTTGCTGACCGAAGGCGCCCTGGTGACTCGTTAGCGACCGCAGGAGCCTCCGACCAGGCGTTCTGCTTCCACTCTTGTTCCCACCCAGCCCCTCATCTCAGCAGGAGCCAGGCAGGCTTCCTCACCACCCTGATGTAAAGCATGTGAACCCCATCATTAACTGCTCCTGCGCTCTATTTAAGACAAGAGGCCGATTCTTTGCCCCCTGCCTCCCGCTCTGACCCCTGGATCAGTTGACTTCCTGGTCCCTTTCTTGGCTTTGGACTTTTCAAAATCTGTGACCCTTGTCTCTTCACTGGGTGTAGGGGATTAAATCCCGTTCCCCACAAAAGACGTGTGTGAATAAGACCGTCAAAGACGTCACCATTCGCTAAGGTGGGGACTCCTCTGTGATGAAGATCTTTGAAGATCCTATTTCCATGAGGCCAGATGGAATCGAGGCAGAGGAAACTGGACATGGAAGGAGAAGCCAGACATCAGCGGAAATCAGAGGAGCAGACGCAAGGAGAGAGCAAGCCACGTGACGGCGGCCGGCCGGAACCCTGCGGGCCCTGGGAGAAAGCAGCCCCGACCAATGCCGTGGTGTGGGACGTCTGCCCTCCACGACCAGGAGACAATCGACTCCCACTGTCCAGGACAATCCGTAGCGTGGTATTCGTCGTAGCAGCCCAGGCGGACTGAGACACGGGGCTAGCTCACACGCAGGGTTTGAGCTGCAACTTAAATACCACTACCTCCGAGAAGCCTTCCCTCTACTTCTCTTGATTCTTTTGCCACCTTTTGATACCTACCTTGGTTACACTTCTCACGGTTTGTAGGCTTTGTTGGTATCTCCGGCTAGAATGTTAACACTACAGAGGCAGGGACCACGCTGTGACCTCAGCCAGTGCCTGCAGTGCCATCAGCCCTCAACAGACATGTGCGGAACAAATCAGCATACGAGTGAACGAATGGAAGGCTCAGAACAGAAGGCCACAGCAAGGGCGGGTCCCATCCCCATCCCAAGCCTTCCTGCCAAGACGAGGCCTCAGCCTGCTCTTAGAGTTTAACAGAGCATTTGGCAAGGCTTCGTTGCTGCTGCTTCCGATATAAAGAGAAAAATAAACTGAGAGTCCAGGGGCACTGGCTGCCGTTCCTGCTCGGGGCAACGCTGGGGCGGGCATCCCATCCGCCCAGGGAATTCTACACTCCATCCCAGCCCTGCCCGGGCCCTGCAGCAGCACGCCCTCCCTTCCAGAGGCAGCTGGGTCCTCCGGGGCAGGCCCCGTGGCCCACAGTGCTTCCCCCACTGAATCCCCCCAAGTCCCGCCCATGGGCCGCGCTGCAGCTGCAGAACTGCACTCTGCCCTCCCCCAGCCCCTCTGCCCACCCGAGCCCCCCTGCCTCGTGCACTCAGGGCTTCCCTTCATCTGTCTGGGGCCAGGGCTGCCTTCGCTAAGTTCTCCCAGAAGCAGACCCCGAGACGGGGTTTCATGAGGAAGCGGCTGGCTAAGAAAGGGCTCCCAGGAGAAACTGAGGGAAGTGGGCCAGGCAGAGAGAGGGGAGAGAAGCACGTGAGGGCCCAGTTCCCTTGCTGGCGGCTCCCGAGGGCTTCCCCACTCCCCACGAGGCGGAGCACCCTCGGCACGGGGCGGGGAAAGCGGGATGTCCTCTCCAGGTATTCCAGGGGTCTTCGCTTGCCAGGGCTGCGGGAGCAGAGCAGCGCTGACCCATGGGCTCACACAGGGAGAGCTGACGGTCTCCTGGCTCAGGCGTCTAGAATTCCACCATCAGGGTTTCACCAGAGCCGGCCTGCTCCGACGCCTGCAGGGTCCTGGTAGTGGCTGACAGGCGTCTGTGACTCCATCCGTCTGTCTGTCTCTCTGGCAAAATTTCCTCTCCTTGTACGGACGCGTGTGCTACTGTACAGGGGGGCCCTCTGCTTCAGTTTGGCCTCCTCAACTCATCACACCATCCAAGATCTCGTTTACAAATGAGCTCACATCCACAGGGCGGGCTGGGGCTTGACCCATCTCTTGGGGGGATGCAACTCAACCCACTGTGGTCAGGCCTCCCAAGACCGCCCATGGGGGCTGCCACGAAAACCCCAGGCGGGGGCAGAGGGCTCCGGGGAGCAGCCACCTGCCTCTGCCAATGACCTCATGACCCTGGGGCGCTCTCAGGACCATCCCACCAGGGTTCTCGAGGCCTGGGAGATCCACCCACTGGGGCCGTCAGATGCCACCTCCGCAGACCCCCGCCCAGCAGGCCCCCGCGATGGAGGTACGCGGTGCCCGGCCTTCGCGCCCCTCGCTGCCCGGCCTCGAGAAGCTGGCCTTTCCCTGTGGACCTCCCCAGCTCATGCCGCGCGGGCATCGGCCAGAGTGGGGCCCCCAAGGTCCTCACGCTTCGGCAAGCCGGCTCCGAGTTAGCTCGGCTTCATGTCGTCACACGTCTGCTCATCCGAGTGGAGGGCATCAGCCGCTGGGGGCAATTGCTCTTCAGGACGAGCGGTCACCCTGTGGCTGTCTCTGGCCGGGGGGCAGATGGGAGGATGCTTGGTGAGGGTGGTGGGCCGGCTGTCCCCGCGTCCCTGCTGCAGGGCGCTCGCTGCCCGCAGGCTGGAGGCCTGGGGCTCCCTGAAGCCAGCGGCAGGCGCGTGTACACGGCGACTCAGGGTCTCCGGGCGGCCCATGGTCCCGGGGTCTCTGCGGAAGGCTCGTTGATGTTTTCCGTGCTGTGGCCTCCCTCTTCTCTAGCTGCGCGGGCTCGGAGGGCTCGGAGGGCCGGCTGGGAGCAGGCTGGACAGGGCCGGCGGCACCAGGCTCCCAAGGCAGCGGCACCAGCTCTGGGCAGGGCCAAGCCCGGCCCCACCGTGCCCCTTCCTCGCCCTCACGATCGGTGCCGGCAGCAGCCGCCGTAGCTCCCACGTGCGCCCTCCCTGAACTCTGCGCTTGAGCCCACCCATTCCTGCAAGCTCGACATCCCCCCAGGAACCTCGCAGCATTCCGCGACCCCAGGGGAGCATGCCCGGTGGGAAGGCACCCCAAGTTCTGGCTCCTGCGGGGCGCCCCTGGGCCTGTCCCTGGGCACCCCGAGAGCCCCAAGGCAGCAGGCAGCCTGGAGACATCACCAAAGGCTCACGCACCAGCCAACGCACAAGACCCCCAGGCACGAGGGCGTGGAGGGGACAGACCCAGCTCGTGGGGCCCTGCACACCCAGACGCAGCAATGCCGGGCCGGCTGGGCACACGCTGCCCAAGACGCAGCCACGGCACTCGACGGGACAGGCGTGCCCCAGCGGCCCGGCCCTGCGCTCTGGCCCCCCGCCCCCCATCTCCCCGCGGGTACTGCTTCTCCTTGCTCTACTCGGGGTCTCTCTGGGGAGCAGCTCCTCAGCTGAACTGAGGGTGGGTTTGTCCTGTGTGTGCTACCAGCAGTCAGCCCTCAATACCTGGGGGTCACCGCCCATGCCTTCTAGTAACTCCCAGACCCACCACCATGGGGTTCTGACGAGTTGAGCCAGGAGCCAAAGCTGGGGAGGGGGAGTCAGGGCTGGAGAGAGCACCCCAGGGCAGGTGAACATGGCAGGGGGGCAGGTAGGGCTGGCGAGCACCCCAGGGCAGGTGAACATGGCAGGGAGGCAGGTAGGGCTGGAGAGCACCCCAGGGCAGGTGAACATGGCAGGGGGGCAGGTAGGGCTGGAGAGCACCCCAGGGTGGGTGAACATGGCAGGTGGGGCAGGTAGGGCTGGAGAGCACCCCAGGGCGGGTGAACATGGCAGGGGGCAGGTAGGGCTGCAGAGCACCCCAGGGCAGGTGAACGTGGCAGGGGGGCAGGTAGGGCTGGAGAGCACCCCAGGGCGGGTGAACATGGCAGGGGGGCAGGTAGGGCTGGAGAGCACCCCAGGGCGGGTGAACATGGCAGGGGGCAGGTAGGGCTGGAGAGCACCCCAGGGCGGGTGAACATGGCAGGGGGGCAGGTAGGGCTGCAGAGCACCCCAGGGCGGGTGAACGTGGCAGGGGGCAGGTAGGGCTGGAGAGCACCCCAGGGCGGGTGAACATGGCAGGGGGGCAGGTAGGGCTGCAGAGCACCCCAGGGTGGGTGAACGTGGCAGGGGGCAGGTAGGGCTCCGAGGAGGAACTGGAGAGAGGAGTGGCAGGTGAGCCGAGGCCTCCCACCTCCTTCTCCTGGGCACCCACCAACCCAGTTCACCAGCAGTCTGCAGAACTCAGAGTGCTGGAGGCTCCCAGACTTGCCCGGGGCCTCGTTTCTTGGGGGCACAGTCACGTGGTAGCTTTCAAAAGAACAAGTGTGACGTTCTGTGTGGGCAACAGGCTGGCAAGCCTGGGACATTGGGGTCTCGCAGGGCGGGCATCCCAGCCTGGGCAGCAGGGTTTCGTGTGAACACAGTAAAGACGCCCAATAAATGTGTGGGGTGATTGAACGAATGAATGGGCTTATGAAGGAGGAGGGCAAGCAGAAGGCAGCTAGCCTGCCGGGCCCTCCACGCGTGCTTCAGCACCCCAGGACTCACAAGGCACTTCTAGAACCACATCCCAGTAAGGACAGGGGGTGGTGTCCTGGGCAGACGCCTCAGGCTCCAATTCCTGCCTGAAAGCAGGTGACAGGTACCTGCACACCTGTGCCAACACACCTGCACGCCCAGTAGGATGTGAGAAGATGGACTCCACTCCCCAGTTTTTGTTTTCTTGGGTTTCATGACAGATCCTAATTATGCTGGTAAATGGCTCTCTGAGGGTAAAGCGCTCATTTCGTAGTGCCTGCCGATTCCCTGGGGGTCAAATCTTCCTGCCAGGTCGACATCAAGTAGCGCCACAGGCACAATCTGGAGGGTGGGCGCCCTCCATGTGCCCCAGGAAAGACCTGGGCCACCTGTGTTCCTGACTCATCCAACCCCACTCGGGAAAAACTTGGGTTGGACAGAAATTGGCTAGCCGGTACAGAATTATCGGGGCGTTATTTCCTCAAATCCAGGAAGCTGAGTTTTTCTCAAAAGTGAACGTCACTTCGCGAATTTGTGTGATGAAACCGCCCTGGCAAGTAGGAAAGTGATGGCCACCCACCCACTCCACTGGTTTCTCTTCCCTCTTGGTGACTAATTCTCCAGAAATGATCGTCTGAGTTCACCTCCCTGGCCATGGGAGGATTCAGCTCAGAGAGAATGCCAAGTCTTCCAGAAAGTGTGAGTCTGGGAAAAGAAGCCATAAGGATGCTGGTGGCGTTTCTGAAACCTGCGGGCAGGAGAGCTGGGGTGGCCCCAGGTTTGCTCCTGGCTCCCACAGTTACTACCGCTCTGCTCCTCAGGGCCACCTCCTCAGCGTCACCTGAGGATTTACTAAGTTAACCTACGGGTGAGCCAAGGAAGTGCTGGCGATGGAGCACTCGCCACGACGAGCTGCTTCTTACCTAGCGCAGGGTAGATGCAGAGGTAGATTCGGAACTATTTGTTAACGCCATTCGTTACACAAATCACAGCATCAAAAACGCTAATGGTCGTTTAGCTGAGCACGTGCTACGGGCCGGGTAAGGGGCCAAGGGCTTCACATACCACATGATGTGGAATCTTCATAAAATCCCTACGGGGAGGTGTCAGAATCCCCGTTTTCACAGATGGGACCACAACGGCTGTAAGAGGCTAAACACCTTAGCCAGGGAAAGCGGGGCTCGGACCCACAGAAGCCCGTTGTCCCCCGATCCGGCTCTGCCCCCAAGGCCTCCAACAGAGACAGGAGCGAGGAGCACAGAGGGAACTGTGCTACTGCCAGGTCAAGAGCCCTTTCTGCCTCACTTGTCTACACCCCCGCCCCGTCGCTTTCACGTGGAGAGTCCTGGAGGCCCGCTCAGGCTCACCAGTGGAACCGGTGCCGTGGACTGGCCCCTGTGTCTTAAGGCGCCTTCCTCCCCGCTTCGTACCGTGTAAGGAGAAATAGTGTGAACTTCAATTCTTCCCCTCCCCTCCCCTCTCCTCGTCGGCTCTTCTTCTCCTCTCCGGCCCTTGGTCCCTTTGCAGGGGCGGCAGCCTCAGGTGGCCCCTGCTGCCCGGTGCTCTGCTTCTGCAGCTGAGCAAGTGGGAGACGGGCTTCTGTTCCTGTGTTAGGCACCTCCCGGTCCTTCCTCACTTCCCTGTGAGTGTGAGCACAGCGTGGTGGACACCACAAACCGTCTCGGACCAGAAGGGGAAGACACTCAAGAAATGGGCTACCCCCCACAATGGGCAGTGGGTCCCCGCCTGCCTGCAGCTCCTCCTCCCGCCTGCCCGCATCCTTTGTTGTGCACAGAGCCCCCCTCCACAAAAGGCTGTTTAGCTGCAGCAACTTGTGTTGTGAAATGCCTATGTTAAAAGGGAAACTGAGGCCCAGTTCCATACACCCTCTGATAATGAACCACGATCACAGAAGAGAGATCAGGACATAACATGTCAGTATTGCAGAAGGGAGGGCAAAGCCCACACTCTAAAACCACAAGCCCTGTTCTAAGAGCAAGGAGATATATTTAGCAAAGCAGGATGTTTGTGGGTAAATCAACATTTCGCTGTAAATAAAATTCTGCAAACCAGGGAGTTTAGGCAAAGGACTGCAGAAATTTATTTCACTTGCACGTTGGCAAGAGAGGGCTATTTTCCTAAAATGAGCTCAGTATAACCCTTGTTTCAAGGATGTCTTTGATGCTGAGGACTTGGGTGTCTTTGGGGGAAGAGGTATCATCACGGGCTTGAACTGTAGCTTGAAGAGCTGGGAGGGTCATCTTCCCGGGTAGACCAGCAGGCTGAACCATCAACATGCTGGTATATTCTTTAAATCAAGAGTTCAAAAGCTAGCTGAACCCAGCCTAGGTGACTGAACCGGGATGTGTTTACTTCAAGCCTCATTACATATGAAACAGATCCACAGGAAGCTTTGATATATTTCCAAGCTGACCTTTCCCCCCACTTTCACTGAACAGTGTTTTGACTCATTCGGTCACTCAACAAGTATCTGTGAATAGGTGCCAGGCACTGTGTGGGGAAGGTTCAGGACTGGAAGCCGCCCTGTGGGGAGGATGGCCCAGCCTGCTGGGGAGGGTCCAGGTGGGGGGCCACCAAGACAGGGGAGGACACGTGGCAGTGCATGACAGGGGAAGGTGACGCACCTTCTCTGCAGCTCCTCTCACTGAGAGGTGGGGTCTAAGCCCCTTCCCCTTGAGTCTGGGCTGGCTTTAGTGACCAGTGTGACTACTGGAAATGCAGCCCAGGTGACGTGTGGGAATTCTGAAATTGAGCTCTGGGTTTAAAGAATACATTAGCCCTTAGGAATTCAAGTGTTTGACACGGAGCGTGTTCAAAGCTGCAGTCAGCGTATCAGGGAGCGTAAGTCAGGACAAGCTTTGACACTTCTGCTGCTTCTCTTGGAAGCCAAGCACCGTGCTCTGAGGAAGCCTGGAGAGACCATGTGAAACAGTCTACTCAAAGCCCTCCCTGGGCTCCCAGCAGCAAAGGCCGCCAGTGGAGTGCGCCATCTTGGATGCACAGCCCCAGCTGACATTCCACTCTGTCTGCACGGGAGACGCCTGAATTCTAGCAATGGTTTACAAAATCAAGACACAGTAAGAAAACAAATGGCACTCATTATTCCAGGCAACAGCAATAAAACTGGAATCAAATAAAACGTTTTATGACTGGGGTGGTATCGTTTTACCTGTGTATTAATGTTCTACTGCGGTGTAATAAATAACCACAAACCCAGTGGCATGTGTTCCCTCCTGGTTCTGTAGGTCAGAAGTCCGGGTGGGGTCAGCTGGTTCTTCTCTACTCGGGAACTCACAGGCCAAAGTCAATGAGTTGGCTGGGCCGGGCTCTTCTCTGGAAGTTGTGGGTAAGAATCCACTACCCAGCTCATTCAGATCGTTGGCCAGATTTGGTTCCTTGTAGCCGTAGGATCAAAGTTCCTTTTTTCTTGCTGGTCATCGGCTGGGGACGGCGGTCAGCTCCTAGAAGCTTCTCTCAGCCCTTTCCACAAGGTCCTCTCCATCTCAAAGCCAGCAACAGAGAACTTCCCCAGGGTTAGTCCATGGAAGAAGGCACGTGCATCTTCTGAGACCAGCCAGAGTAAATGCTCTGCTTTTAAAGTCCTCATCTGATTCGGTTAGACCCACCCAGATAATTCCCCATCAACTGATTGCTAATCATATTTATAATACATCTGCAAAATCCCTTTTGCCATATAAAATGGCATAATCATGGGAAAAGCACCAGGAGGCTAAGGACATGGGACCATCCTAGAAATCTGTCTCCCACAAGGTGGAAATGTGTGCCTCAGTCAAAAAGCATGCAACAGGAGTGCAAAAATAATTAAGCAACTGAAGTGGGCAATCATTCATCACATAATCAGAAAAGAACCAGAGCCCAAATTCTGATGCCCAGGATTTATGAAGAAAAGCTGACAAAAAGTAAGTTCTCTTAATTTAGCAAATCAAACTAAAAGTGCAAGATGAATTGGCATTATCCCTCAAAAGTACTGGGTCACACACAAAGAAAAAAATCTAGAAACATTGATTTTCTGTCTCCTGAAAACATTTCATCTTGGCAGTAACGTGTGTGTGTGTGTATTTTAGGTAATTTATAAGTACAAAGTAGACTCTCGTAAACCAACAGGTGGTGTTCCTTAGAAGATTTACTGTTGATTTTTAGCATGATGTCCTTTCTTCAGCACCCATATCCACAGAGGACAGAGCAAAGCTAATAGTGGCTTCCTGCCACCATTCCCCGAGATGGCAATTAAAAACTAAGAGACATGGATCGGATCTTTTCCTTGTTTGTTGGTTTGTGTTATTTTGAGCAAATCCAATAGATGAAACCTCAATTCAAAGGTTTCACTTTACAAAAAGATTACATGTCTTTGCCTAAGACATTTTGGAATTAGCCTCAGTCTAAAGCACCAGTTTGGGTTCCACTTCTGACAGCTAACTGGGATATTTTTTCTTTTTACCATTGAGGTCTGAATTCTGTGAAGCAAATAAAATGCACTAATCTCGAGTGACCAGCTCAGGAAATGTCTACATATGCGTATGCCCCTGTCAGCCCCGCTCAGAAGCTCCAGTTTCCTCATTCTCCGCCCTAGTCTCTACTCTCCCCTTCCTCCACCAGATGGTGGGATGCCTTTTAAAAACTTTATTGGGGGTATGATTTATATGCAATGAACTGCATCCACTTAAACTTTCCAGTGTGGTGCGTCTTGACATAAATAAACACTGACGGAATCACCAGCACCATCTGGATACAGAACATTTCCATCCCCCCAAAAGATTCTTTGAGTTCTTTTGAGGTCCCACCCTCCAGCCCCGGCCCCAGACCATCCCTGATGGGCCTTTGCATCCCTCATTTTGGTTTGCAAGTTGTTTAAATGTCAAAGAATTGAAATTGTCATGTTTGTACTACCAGGGCTGCCTTCTCCCATGTAGCATGATGATTTTGAGGTTTGTTCATGCTGGCGGGTTATTACTTTTATATTGATTGACAGATTGATTGCTGAGTAGTAGTCCCTGGTATGGACCTATCATGACATGGTTATCCTTTCACCAGTTGGTGGACATTAGAGATAGTGCTACGGTAAAAAAGTTCCCGCGCACGTTCATAGATGGGGCTTTGTGAGATCATATGTTTCCGTTATTTGGGGTAAGTACCTAGAAGCAGAGAGACCGAGCCTTATGATAGGTGTGTGTTTAACTCTTAAAGAAACTGCCTACCAATTTTCTAAAGTGCTTGTACCATTTCGCATTCCCACCAAAACAGTCCTTTTCACTCTAGCCATCCTTGTCGTGGTAGTCATATCTCAAGGTGGTTTTGATTGTATGACGCAGAAACCCTGAGCACCTCCTCATATGTTTATTAGCCATTCATCTCTTTTCTCGTCAATGTACCTGTTCAAATTGTGTTGTTTGTCTTTTTTAGTATTGAGTGTTCTTTATATACAGTGCATGCAAGTCATTTGTCGAATTCAGGTCTTGCTCATATTTTCTTCCATTTTGTGACTCACCTTTTCATTTTCTTCGTAGTGTCTTTTGAAGAGCAAAAGTTTTAAACTTTGATAAAGTCCAATTTATTAACATTTCATTTTCTTCGTAGTGTCTTTTGAAGAGCAAAAGTTTTAAACTTTGATAAAGTCCAATTTATTAACATTTCTTTTGGTTTGTTCTTTTTGTATCCTATATTTTAAAAAAATGTTTGCCCACCTTAAAGTCGCAAAGATTTTCTCCTGTATTTTCTTCTAGGAGTTTTAGCATTTACATTTTTACGTCTAATTTCAGGTTAACTTTTGTGTAGGGAGCAAAGCAAGGGTTAATGGTGGTTTTTTCCCCCATACAGATATATGGTGATTGACGCTACTCTCCTTTCCCTGTGGACTTGTTGAAAATCAATTGATTGCAGATGCGTGGATCTCCATCCTGTTCTAGCAGTCCACGTCTGTCCTTGCACCACCACTGCACTGGCTGGATCGCCGCATCGTTGTAGTAAGTCTTGAAATCAAATAGCAGCCGTTCTCCAATTTGATTCTGCTTTTTAAAAATTGCTTTGACTATTCTAGGTCTTTTGCATTTTCATGAAAATTTTAGCATTAGCCTCCCCATTCCTACACAAACCCTGCTTGAATTTTGACTGGGATTGCATTGAATCTATAGATGAATTTGAGGAGAGATAATGTCTTGATACTACTGAGTCTTGCATTCCAGTCACATGGTACGTCTCTCCATTTATTTAGGTCTTCTGAAATATCTCTCAGAAATGTCCCATAGTTTTTTGTGAAGAGGACTCATACGTCTTTCATTAAATGTACTCTTAAGTATTTTATGTGGTGCCATTGTAGATGGAATTTTTTTTTTAAATTCACTTTCCAATTGTTGGCTGCCAGTATATAAATATACAGTTGGTTTTTGTGTAATAGCCTTGTGTCCTGCAACTTGTACTAGTGGTGGTTTTGTCAATTCCTCGGGATGTTCTATGTAAACAATCATGCCATGTTCAAAAGAGACTTTTATTCTTCTTCAAAAACATGTATGCCTTTTACATTGTTTTCTTTTTTTATCGCCATAGCTAGGTTCTTAGCATAAAGTTGACTGGAAGTGATGAGAGAGAGCAAACTTCCTTAACTTGTTCCTAATCTTAGAGAGAAAGTATTCAATATTTCAACATTAAGTATTGTGTCAGCACTAGGTTTTGCACAGTGCCCTTTATCAGACAGAGGAAGTCTCTCTCTGCTTAGTCGGCTAGAGAAAGAAACAATTCCACAATCACAGGAAGAAATTTTAACACTCCTCTTCCAGCAATTCATCAGTCGATTAGAAAAGATATCAATAGATACATAATCAGGTCAACTCCATCAATTTACTAAACCTAATTCCCATTTCTGTATCATTACTCTTTTCAATTACACCTAGAAAACTCACCAAGACAAACTATATGCTGAGCCATAATACAAATTCAAGTCTCAAAAATTTTAAAAGATTGGAAATCAGACAGTAGGTTCTCTGACCACAGTAAAATTAAATTAGAAATTAATATCTAGGAAAAACCCCAATTAAACTATACACCCTTAAATAATCCATGCTTCAAAAAAAGAAAACAAAAGAATTTAGAAAATACTTGAAACTGAGCCACACTGAAAATACAACATATCAAAATGTATAAGCTATAGCTAAACCAGTGCTTAGAGGGGAATTTACAGCTTTAAATATATACATTAGAAAAGAGAAAATGCCTAAGATCGAGAAGCTAAAAAAAGAAGAGCAAACTAACCTAAAGTAGAAGGAAAGAAATTCTAAACATAAGAACAGAAATCAACAATTGAAAAAACCTTTAGAAAAAGTAAAAAAGTCAAATCCTAATATTTTAAAAATAGCGAACACAATAAATTCATTACTATACTAACCAAGAAAAAAGAAATCAGTAACAGGAACACAAATTACCAATATCAAGGATGAATGACAGGTTTTCACTTCAGATAGTACGACACTAAAAGGTTACTAAGCAATTTCAATACCAACTTTACGCCAGTCAGTTTGGCAACTTAGATGAAATGGACAAATTCCTTCTTAAAAAATGCAATTTAACAAAATTTACACAGGATTAAATAGAAAATCTGAATAGCCCTACATTCATTAAAGAAATTGGATTTGTTGTCAAACCTTCCCACCAAAGAAATTCCAGCCCCAGGTGGTTTCACGTGTGATTTCTATCAAATAGTCAAAGAAGTACTAATGTGGATTGTACACAAATTCTCCCAGGATATAAAGGAGAAGGAGACACATCCCAACATGTTTTATGAGACAAGCATAACCTCAATGCTAAAACACAACAAACACATTACAAAAAGGGACTGTTTTTAAAGCAGTAAAGTTAACAAGTTAACACTCTCAGGAGAATTTCAAAATTGATGCCGGTTCCAATGTAACAGGAATGACTAGTTTAAGTCAACGAGAACTAACTTCAACTCCCAACTGAATAATATTAAACTTCATTCCGGTCTGTGTTTTAAGAGCTTGTCATACTTGGCAATAAATGGTTTCTTTTAAAAGAAAACAACAATAACCAAAAAAAACTATCTCTGGACAAAGAAACACAGAGAACCAAATTATTGGGTTAGCAGAACTCCAAATACAGTAACAAGGACCCTTCAAAAAAGTGTGTGTGTTGGGAGGGGATTTGTGGAGGAAGAATGCTATAGCAAATCCAAGGAGGAACGTTTTAAGTGAGTGCAGTGCAATGTTTTATAAATGTGAATTCTTTGAAAGGAGGGACTGCAGTTTCTGTTTTGGCAGGCCTTCCTACTGAAGGTTTCCTTGGGTGGCTGTCACCTCCCTACTCGGAATACCTGAGAGTGAAAAATGAGACCGCCTTTAATTACTAAGAATCAGATAACTTGTTACCTGAAAATAACACTCATTTCAGAAAATGACTCTAACCACATGAGAATCCTGAGCACCCAAGTCAACACCATCAAGTACACCAGCAGAATACCTTCACCAGGAGTCCCCAAGGAACAGAGGCACGATGGTTGGAGAAAACCAGCGGCGAGCGTATTTCTGACCTGAAAATCAGGATACATGATCTGACAAAGGACTTTGGGGCTGGCAGGTTGACAGCACCCAATGGTTTATAAGAACAATAAAAGGATTGTTCAAGGTTGAAATAGGAACAAGCCTAGAGAATCTGGGCAGTGTGGCAGGCAGTACTAGCCCCGTGTAGCCCACAGACCGTGGCGTGTCCACAAACCTCTTTTTCCCACTCCACGACAAGATAATTGAGAGTACTTGAGGGTAACCACTGAGAACTCTCCTAGCAGGTTGACATTACTGTCCCGTCCAAGAGTGGGACCAAATCCTAATACTCTACGTTTACTGTATTTTACAAAAGTATCAGTCCAAGACCAACGGGGGGGAAGAAATTAAAAAGAACTGGTGCTTCTCCACGTGGCGTTTGCGATGCTGTGTTTTGAAACGCAGCCGTCCCTGGGGTGCGTGGCAGGTAGGTAGTTACTGATGAGACGTATGGCTTCAGCCTCTGTGGATGAGTTTTAAAACAGACTTCATGAATCCAAGTGGTTCCCATGATTAAATTATTCACACACCTTCACCTTCCAACACGTGTCTGGAATGAAAGAGAAGGGCTGGCGTCTTGGGCAGCGGGCCAGGGAACGCCGAGGTCGCCAGCGTGCCTGGGCAGCGCAGCGTGTGCTGGGGGGTCATCCAGGCACGATGGAGGGGGGCAGCGGCTCCAGCCACGGCTGGGAGGCGGGGGGCTCCGGGGGGCTGCCCCTGGTGTGGGCGCTCTGCCCAGCACTCCTGCTGGGAACCGAGGGCGCGTGGCAGCTACGGTCTTACTGGAGAGCTTGACACGTTTTTCTTCTGAGTCAGCTCCAAGCGTTCCTTAAATGTGGTTACGGACAGATTGAAACTGGAAATGACGCGGCTCTTTTCTTCTTCTGCAACCTCAAAAGTGAGTCTGAACCCGCCCCCGGTGCCCCGGCGATGCCATACCCGCTTGTGAGCCGTGGAGTTTTCTATTTCCCAGAAGTGTCCTTTCCCAAAGTGACCCGGCGGCGCTCTGCTCGCGCCTGCCTCGCCTGTTCCAGGAGGATGCCCAGCGGCCCTGGCTTCAGGATAATGTCGCACTGGGGGACAGACCCCTCCAGCCTGGCGCCCGCGCGGCGTGGGCCAGGAAGCACACGTCTCTGCCATGGGCTGGCCGGGGGAGCTGCAGCTCAGGCCCTGAGCGGGCCCAGCTGAATACAGCAGGGGACAAAAGTGACCTCGCCCAGCTCCTGGGGCTCAGAGGACGGCGGCCCACACGCGGGGCACCCCCCCGGCCAGGCCTGCCACGCCCCTCTCTTCGGCCCCCAGGGAAGGGGCGGCGGGCTGAGGGCCAGCCTGGGCTCGGGTGCAGAGTGGGTGGGAAGCAGCGGCCCCACGGCACGGCACCCTCTGAGCCCTGTGATTTGCCTCTCATCCTCCTGCACCCTCAGCGAGCACCCCAGACCTGTGGGGGGCCCTCAGGCCAGCATGCGGCCACGCACAGGGGCCCTCCAGGGACGGGGCGGGACGCCGATCAGCCCGTCGGCCACCGGTGCGTGACAGAGGAGGAGCATTTGGGGCACAGCCCAAGGCTCAGAGTCACCTGCGTGCAGTCCCGAGGCTGCCCTGAAACCAACGTTAGTTTTGCAAAGGCTCCCAGGTGGGGCAAGGGTGAGTGCGTGCGCAAGGAGCCTCGGAGCGGAGAACGCGCGGCCCTCAGCGGACCTCGGGGCGCCCTCTGCGCCCCCAGGTCCCTCTGAACTTTTACCCACAGGTCGCCCGGTCTGGCTGCCCGTTCGCCAACATCTCTAGGTGGTGGGACGGCAGGAGAGGGAGGCGTGGTGGGGACTGGACGAAGAGAGGAGTTAGTTTAGCTGGGGAGTGAAATTGTGACAGGCTGTTGTAGCACGAGTGGGAAGTGAGGAGGGTCAAGGGAGGACGCCAGAGAGACGGCCGAGGGAGGGGCGGTGTGGCCAGGCTTCCCGCTGACTCACGCGGCAGGGAGCCTGCACCCCTCCTCGCCAGTCCCCCCAGCTCCCACGTCTCAGTCCATGCCGCTGACTGAGTTCACGCTCGCCCGGCAGGTGTCCCCGCCCGGCCCCCTGCTCCTGGTCTCCCCGGGGCCCAGCCGCGCTGCCCACGAGCGTGAGCCCCCGCTGGCCGCCCGCCCCTGCTCCCGCCAGCCTGTCTGGCTCGCGCACCTCCACCAGGCCCCGCCGTCTGAAGGGAGCGCCCACGGAGGTGGGCAGCACTCCCCTGGAACCAGCCGGGCAGCTCTGGGCCAGGCGGCCAGGGGCCAGGAGCGCCGACCGGCCGGCGCCGAGGGGCTGAGGCCCCGTGTGCCCGGGGCCTGCTCCTGGAGCCCCTGCTGTGCCCAGGAAAGGGCCCATGTCCTTCCAGGGAGGCTGCATAGGAGGGACCACGAGCCCTGGAGATGCCCACATCTTCCTCAGTTGCCCGTGGCTGCTGCAGGAGTCCCGCAGACGGGGAGGCTTAGAACAGAAATGACCTTTTCGGGTTCTGGGGCTGGAATCACGCCCTTCCTTGGTTTGTGACCGTAGGACACCAGGCTCTGCCTCCAGCTCCCCGTGGCCATGCTCTCCCGGGGTGTCTCTGTCCAAACTTCCCTCTTCGCAGCAGGACCCCGCCATTTGGGGTGAGGGTGCCCCTGAGCAGGGCCTCTTCACATCTCCAGAGGTCCTGCTTCCTAACAAGGGCACACTGAGGGGGCTGGGGCACGTCTGTCTTTTTGGGGGACACAGTTCAACCTAAACAGTGTCCCCATCCCTGGAACCTGTGACTGTGTACCCTTCTGTGGCAAAGGGAATGAGGCGAAAGGTCTTTAAAAAAAAAAGATTTACTTTATTTATTTATCTCTCCCACCCCCTCGTTGTTTCACACTTGCTGTGTCTGTTCGTCTTCTTTGTTTCTTTAGGAGGCACGGGGAACAGAACCTGGGACCTCTGATGTGGGAGGGAGGGGCCAAATTGCTTAAGCCACCGCCACTCCCTCTTTGTCACGTCTCTCATTATGTTTTTCCTCTTGCCTCTCTTGTCGCATCATCTTATTCCGTCAGCTTGACACGCCTGCCCTTTGCGCCAGCTCGTGGTCCTGCTTGTCCTCCTTAGGAGGCACGGGGAATCTCTGTTCCCCACTTTGTTGTGTCTCTCATTATGTTTTTCTTCCTGTGTCTCTTGTTGCATCATCTTGCTGTGTCTGCTTGCCACACCTGCCCGTCGCGCCAGCTCTCTGTCTTCCTTAAGAGGCGCTGGGAACCGAATCACAGACCTCCCGTGTGGTAGGCAGGAGCTCAATAGCTCGCACCACATTTGCTTCCGTGAAGGGTCTTCTTTTTTTTTTTGAAGATTTATTTATTTTTGATTATTTCTCTCCCCATCCCCCTGCCACAGTTCTCTGTTCTCTGTGTCTATTTGCTGCGTCTTCTTTGTCTGCTTCTGTTGCTGTCAGCAGCACGGGAATCTGTGTTTCTTTTCGTTGCGTCATCTTGTTGTGTCAGCTCTCTGTGTGTGCGGCACCATTCCTGGGCAGGCTGCGCTTTCTTTCGTGCTGGGCGGCTCTCCTTACGGGGCGCACTCCTTGCGCGTGGGGCTCCCCTACGCGGGGGACACCCCTGCATGGCAGGGCACTCCTTGCGCGCATCAGCACTGCACGTGGGCCAGCTCCACACGGATCAAGGAGGCCTGGGGTTTGAACCGCGGACCTCCCATGTGGTAGACGGATGCCCTAACCACTGGGCCAAGTCCGCTTCCCCAGAAGGGTCTTGAGTTGGGGAGATTGTTCTGGATCACCTGGCCAGACCTCACTGTCCTCACAGGCCCCTGTGGGGGGCAGCTGAGGGGGCTTGGACTACAGCCAGAGGAGAACGTGTCCGGATGATGGGGCAGGGGTGGAAGTCGGCGGGCGGCCCTGAGCTGGGAAGACGGGTGACGGCCGGAAGCCGAGAAGGACAAGGAAACAGCTCCACCTGAGGGCCTCCAGAACCAGCTCAGCTGACTCCTCGGTGTTAGCCCAGCAATGTGGATTTCACACCTCAGGCCTCGAGACCGGCCAGGGCATAAAGCCGTGCCGTTCGTCGCCGCCGAGCTTGTGCTCCGCTGTCCCAGCAGCCGCGGAAGTCTAACACGCCGTCCTCCCCTCCCGCGGCAGGTGCCTCGGTCCTCCAGCACGAGCTGCTCTCTCCCCGGGGACCTTGCACCTGCTTGGGGGCACGTGCCCGAAACCCCCTTGCGGCCCAGGGCTGGCCCGGGCCCCACGAGACGAGGACGGGCTCTCACGGCGCTCACATGCGCTGGCAGTCGGTGGACATAGGGCGGACGCACCATTTTGTCGTGGATGCCTAGTATTTTGTTGCACGTTTGGGGAGAAGCCCCGATGGTTCGGACAACGGCTTCCCTTGCGCCGACCGCACGGCTCAGCGAGAGCTGCCGCGTTTGGACATGACCCCACGGGGGACCGGTGCCAGCCTGCGCCCCCCAGCCTGGCTGACCTGGCGCGGCGTCCACCCCGCCTTGGCCACAGTCAGCAGAGCACCCCAACCTCTTTCCTCGTGCATTTTAAATGAGAACTGAGAACAAAAGGGCCAGGCGCTCTGTGGTGTGGGATGTTCATTGCAACACACACGCGCGCACGGTATGGGGTCGTGTGGGGCCCTGCCCGGGTGCCACCCAGGGGGTCCGGAGGCTCACCTGCCCCCCTGCCCTTCCTGCAGCCCAGCCGGGGGCCCTGCCAGTCCCCACACTCAGCCATAAATTCCACGTGTGTGTGTGTACGTGTGCGAGCCGGACCCTGCCGTGCTGCGGCTTCGCACACAGAGCCAGGGGGCTGCGGCCGGGCCCCAGCTCCGCGCAGCTTCCTTCCCAGGAAGGCCGGATGCAAGGCCGCGGTCTGATGGCGCCCCATCCCCTGTGCGCCCTGGTGACCCTCGCGTCCCCATCTGGGTAGCGAAGGCTCGGGTCCTTCGGGTGCTGCCCCCCATCCTTCCCGTGGCCCCAGGGGGCAGGGAGTGCAGCCCGGGCCCCCCAGCTGCTGGCTCGGCAGGTGAGGGTGGCGTGGGCGGGGCCCGAGCCAGACACCCCTTCCAGGCGCGAGTTGGGGTAGACTGTCAATCCCAAGCTCAGGGTTTTGAACACGTGTCTGTTTATGAACATAACCCAAAGCTTAAACAGAATTAGGAATGGCAGCACAGGGAGGCCCGGGAGACATTTTTCTGAATAAATGATTTCACATTTAACTCTCTGACGTGCAGGAAGAGCGCTTCGAACTATTACAATTTTGAGCAATAGGAAGTTGCCAAATTTACAGCTTTCTCTTTACCTGACTGTGCGAATATGGCAAATTACTGGTGTGAATAAGTTGTGAATTGTCTACACACTTTTTTTGTTCGTAAAAACATGGTTGGGCTCTGAAACAAGCCAAGAGCAGGCCTATTCAGGCGTTGCTAACCGTGGTGGCTACACAGTGCACAAGGCGGATGAGAAAGCCTTGCGTAAAGAAGAGCTGCAGAAATGCAAATGACAGCAGGAGCGCATTCTTCCAGGATCCCCTTGGCCGAGTTTAGCAGCTGGGCCTCCCTGGCCAGGATGTGGAGAAAGATGCCCTCACACCGTCAGTGGGAACACAAACTGATGCGGATTTGGGAGCACCACTTGGCGGTATCTGTGAAAATCAAAATTGTGCATCACAACACAGAGCAGGTCCTGCAGCCACGTGCTTGTGAGAGCAAAGCCTCAGAGCAATTTCAAGTGTCCCTCAAGAGAAGAACAGCAACTAAGAATGGCAACCCGGAGGAAGGGGTGTATTTACTGACCGTGAAAATCTTTTATTATAGATTGCGAAGTGGCAAAGAGTTAGTTGCAAGCCTGTACATAGAGGATGATGTTTTTTGTTTGTTGGGAAAAAAGCATGTGTGTATTCTCATGTGTATGTGTGTGTGCATGTGAGTATAAGCATGCATGTGTGCAAAGTATGCCCAGGTGTGCACAGATGTGTGCATGTGTGTTTGTGTATCTGTGTGTGCACGTGTACCCATGTGTGCCCGTGTAAATGGGTGTGCACCTGTCTCTGTGCATGTCTGTGTGCATGTGTGCACACGCACCTGTGTGTGCGCATGTGTGCACATGCACATGTATCACTGTGTGCACACCATGTGTTTGTGCACATGTGTTGCGTGCATGTGTGTCTGTGCATGTTGCTGTGTGTGCATGTATGTACATGAGTGCATGCACTTGTGCCTCTGTGTGTGCGCTTGTGCCTGTGTGCGCACGTGTGTCTGTGTGTGTCTGCTTTTACTAGCATAGGAAGTAGTCAGGAACGCCCACGATGCCAGTAGTTAAACACATCGAGCTCTGGCCTGTGCTGGGCAAGCACTTACATAAATCAGCTCAGTCATCACAACCCATCCTTTGAGATGGGTTCCTCTGACCATTTCCATTTCACAGGTCAGGAAACTGAGGCAGGGAGAGGCAGCATGACCCCCCCGCAGGTGGCAAAGTTTAATTCTGAGCCCAGGCAATCTGGCCCCAGCAGCCCAGAAGCCTTCCACCTGCCACGTGCCCAAAACACAAAACCGCCGCGGCCCTCGTGAGGTTTTCAAGCGGTGGGGCTAGAGGTGTTCTGGTTTTGCTTTCTTTTCCAGTGTTTTTAGAATTCCAGTTAATAGCTAGAAAGTTGAAAGAACTCGCAGCTCTCCCTTTGGGGTCAGACTGCTCTGTGGGATTTCTCCTTCTGAAATGGTAAGTGATCTGGATGGAGAAACGCAGGGACAGCCCGAGTTATGCAATCGCGGGTGTGCATTTCACATGAATTACAGCGCACCTGTAGACGCTGATGAAATCGTGGGTGCCTGGAGCTGTCAAGCACAGTTCAAAAAAATAAAGGGAATACACCCAGCCCACACCCTGCCTGTACAACCTATAATTAATGAGGGGAAAGAAAGAGGGAGCTGTCTGGTTGCATGACTTCAACTTCCCACCTGGATATAGAGTTCCAGGTACACCATCGGGCTTTCCTCCCCACCTCCCTTCCCTTCGCTCTCTCTTCCAGCCTCTTTGATTTTGGTTTTCAGTCCTTCTCCTAAAATGAGAATGCAAATATATTCTGTGTAACCCACAGGATGTATCATGAATGCTAAAGCGCTACTACTTGTATCACCGTCACAAATGCACGCACGTGTCTTCCGAGAGCCGCTCACTGCCGGAAGCTGAAGCCAGAGCCTCCTCGTCTCTGACTGCATGTTTATTTAATTCATGAGAGAAGACTGGGGTGGTCAGCTGATGTGTTGCTTCAGCGTGAGTGTTTTTTCTAGGAAGCCTGGCTTCTGGCAGCCCTGGAGGCCAGCCCCTGCCCGTGCACCGCCGTGGTCTGCCGGGCAGCCCCTTTCTGGCCTCTAGTTTGGGTCTAGATGTGTTCAGTGACTTCTGTTCACCCAGTCAATGGTTCTTATTTCTGCCAGTACCATTAAAACAACTTGGAGGAGGCAAGCGGTTGTGACTCAAGCGATTGGGCTTCCACCTGCCACCTGGTTCACTTCCCAGTGCCTCCTGGAGAAGACAAGCTGGGGCAACAGGCAGGCGTGACGGGTAGGCGCGATGGGCAGGTGTGGCGAGCCGGCACAAGATGACGCAACCAGAGAGACACAAGGAGGAAAGAGGATGAGACTCACAACAAACCAGGAAGCCAAGGTAGCTCAACTGCCTCCCTCCCACACGGGAGGTCCCAGGTTCGGTTCCTGGTGCCTCCTAGGGAGCAGATGAGCAGACACAGAGCACATAGCAAACGGACACAGAGCAGACTGCGAGTCCAAACGACAAGGTGTGGGGTGGGGGAAATAAATAAAATAAATCTTAGAAACATAAACACATAACTTGGAGGAGCTTTGGAAGAATACAGTTGCCTGCGCCCCAGCCCCCGAGATGCTGCGTGAATTGGCGGCGCTGGGACTCGAGGGGTTGCAGTACGCGGTCAGGGTTGACAGCCTCTGCACCCGGGCTGGCCAAGGCCATTCTCGCAGGCCTGCTCATCCTCGAGGCAACTCCCTTCTCTGGGTAGCCGGCCTCTGCCTGCACCGGCGGTTTGCCTGGCTCTCCCGCCCTCCTCCTTCCCCAGCCTGAGCAGACCCGCTTCCTCTGGCGCAACGCCCTGGGCCCCCTGTCCGGGTTAAGCTGCGCCGTGGACGTCTCCCCACCCCGCTGCACTGGCTCAGGGTGGACAGCTCACTGCCGCCAGCTGCCGCGGAGCCTTTCAGGTGGGGGCTGGGGCGGCGGAGAGCCCTGCCTTCGTTCTGGAAGCACAGGTGCCAGGACGAGCCAGGGGACGGAGAGGGCATCCCTGGAAGTGCTGCTGGCGGTGGGCACGAGAAAGCATCGACCACCCCGCCCGGCGGGGACTTGAGGAGGTGGGGGCAGAGAGGGTGGAGGGATCTGGGATGCTCTGGGGGTGTGGAGTCGGGCCCCCCGTGGCGAGCAGGAGCCCCTGGGGCGCCCCAAGTGGCAGCACGGCCTAAGGACTTAGAAGAGCCCGGGCGCCTACAGGCCCTTCCTCTGACGTGACTGCAGCTCCAGCCTCTGCAGAGTCCGAGCCATTCGCTGGACTGGGGGGTGCTGGGGAAGGGGCTGTGGGTGGCAGGTCCAGCTACCGGGCTGGCCACAGGGCAGTGCTCCTTCAGCCTCAGGCAAACCCTTGGCCCCCTGCCGTGGAGAGGGGGAGTGGGCTGGCATCGGGGGCCTGGCGGAGGACCCCGGCGTCTGGCCGAGGTGGTGCGGGCCGTTGAACCCCTCCGGGAGAGCCGGGGCCCTGCACCGGGCCGGGGGCATTCTGCAGATGCGTGGCCGGCCCCAGCCCTCCTCAGCGGGTGCGGCTGCCGGCCGCTGCTCTGGGTGCCTAGTGACCGGCAGCTGCCACCGAGGCCTGGCCGCGCCTGCGGGCTGCACCGTGCGGGCGAGGACCCCTCCGAGGGAGGTGCTCAGGGAGCCCCTGAAGGGGCAGGGTGGGGCAGGGCGATGGGAGCAGCCGCCGCCTGCAGAACCTTCTCCCAGTCCCAGCTGTGCTGGCGCCTCGCACGTTAGCCCGCGTCATCCCTGCCGTGCCGCGAGCTGCGCGCCGCGTGCAGCCCAGCCCCGGGTCTCGGCCGCGTTCTGGTGGGAGCGGGCCCGGGGGCAGCAGGAGCTCTTCGAGATGCTGCTTCACTGGAAGAACCTGGAACTGTACAAAGGCAGTGGCCACCCGAGGTTCTGAGGAGGGGGAGACGGGCGAATAGGGGTGACACGGGGCATTTTGGGGGACACTGGAACTGTTCTGCGTGACACTGTAATGATGGATACATGCCATTTGGCATTTTGTCAAAACCTATAAAATCATGCAGTGCAAGGTGTGAACCGTCATGTAAACTCTAGACCATGCTTGCAGCAATGCTTCAACATGTGCTCGTCAATTGTAACAAAAGTAGATGGGGCCACGTGCATTGCCACGTGAGAGGAAAGTCAAGGACCCCGGGCTGCTGGCGCCCAGCCCAGAGCACCCGTCTTCTGGGGAAAACATCGCCTTCCTGGCACCTCGAATGTGGACTTTGCATCAAAACCATTAGCTAATAAATTCCCGTTGTTTAAGCCAACTTACTACCTGGTGTTTGTTTTAGCAGCCGGGAAATGAAATCGATCCCAACCGCAGGTTGCGAGGCAGGCACTGACGTCACATATAAGGAAACTGAGGCTCTACTGGTCAGACTCACACCCACATGGAACTGACCGCAAAGCCCTTACCCCTCACCACTCGTGGCAAATGAAGTCGCCATGGGTCCTTTGCTCTTCTCTCATCAAAGGGAGGATCTACTTTCTCTCCCCTTGACCCTAGCCTGGCCATGTGACTGGCTTTGACCTAGAGAACATGGTGAACTTCAGAGCCAGTCCTTGAGGGGCGTGGAGTTCTTACTCGGCCCCCATTGCCGCCCGGCTCCTGGCTGGGGGGAAGTCCAGGGCGGCTAGCTCAACGAGCCGAGCCTCGTGGAGAGAGGTCCCAGGGAAGGAGGGGCCGTGTGGGGCATTTCCGACCCCATCAAGCTCCAAGCTGAACGCAGACACATGAGACCACCGCCCTGTCCAAATTTCTCATCTAGTCAGAACTGCAAGAAATTTTTTTTAAATTGTATTGTTTTATGCAACAAAATTTGGAAGTGTTTGTTACACAGCAATAACTAAAACACAACTCATGCTCCTCTGTCTCTAGAGCCCAAGGAAATCATCTCGGCACCCAAAAGGTATTCAAACCACCAACAGGGTGTCTCCGTGATGGTCTGGAGACCCCGTGGTGTCCTGGGGACTGCCTGCCTCGTCTTCGGGGTTAAATCATGGAAAGCACACTCTCACGCTTACTATGATTGAAGCTATGGAAACATACTACTTACATGTTTAAACTCTGGGTTGGAAAGAGAAAAATCCCAGTACTTTACTTTAGATATATCATTTAAAATTTTTTTAAAAAATACTCCCACGACAAAACCTAACCAGAATCTGTGATTCACAAAGCCATTTTAAACTTGGAATTATCTGCGCTCTTCAATGTTTTATATGACAGCCTTGGTTATATGAATCAACCTGTCCTAAGGACAAGTGACTAACCCCATGATCTCAGAAAATATCCTGCTGGCCAATACTCAGAACACCACTCTCTCCTCTCTACCTTCCAGGCATCATCACAGAGTCTCTAGAAGCTTCTTTTCTCATCACAGTCACTGCAGGCTGAAGGCATAGGCCATCTTTGTTACAGATGGCCTTTTACCAAGAATGAAATGCTGGTCCCAGGGAAGAAACCTGCCTCAGACCTGCGTCACAGGTCCAATGTGTTGAGGTTTCTCAATCCATCTAGAGAAGGAACTATGCACTCAGTAACGAGGCAGGAAAGAGGATCCCAGCTCCTTTGCTTAAACACTCACCTGCTCCAGGAAACTAACATTTAGTTACATAGTGTCTACAAAACCTCAAGTAGCTCCAAAGCAAAATCCTTCAGAGACAGGGCTTTCTACCTAGTTGGAAATCAACATGGGAGTAGCCTTGCACTTCCACCCCCGGAGACTAGAATTTTAAGACATATTGCTCTATCAGGAAAGTGAGAAAGGAGAAAACAGGGCAGCTTCAGGCTGGAGAGATGACCTAGGGCAGGGGTTCTTGACCTTTTATGTACCACGGACCCCTTTGCCAATCAGGTGAAAACCACAGACCCCTTACTAAATCCACACTATACTGTGTACTATTTAATAATACATCACACCTGCACCAATATGTCCTCACAAGAATAATGGTGTTTTTTTTAATTTCAATTCAAGCTCACAGACCCCCTGGGTAAGAACGCCTGATGTAGAGTCATTGGTGAATTCCCCATCTCACATGGAAGTACTAGGTCAGGCCAAATGCTGGCACCTTGTTGCACAGAATGACCTTTTGTTAGAAAACTCTCAACCTGCTCTTAGGTGACACATCATTTCCAGACAGCAGCCTCCCTCTCCAGGAAGTAACCCTTATGGGCAGTCATCGGACATTTGGGAAAGATATGGTTGATCTTCATTATTTGTGGATTCCATATTTCTGAATTTGCCCATTCCTTAAAATGTATTTGTGACCCCAAAATCTATACATGCAGCATTTTCGCAGCATTCATAGACATGTGCTGATAGACCAAAAAAAAAAAAAAAAGTGTCATCCATGCTCACATTCCCAGCTGAGGTTGAACAAGGCAAGACTCAGCCTTCTTGTTTCGGCTCTCACACTGTAAGCGTGTCTTTTTCAAAAAATTTTTAGGGCCACGTTTTTCACATTTTGGTACTTTTTGTTGGTGGTTTAGCTGTTTAAAATAGCCCCTATTATATCCCGCCATAACCCACTGAATGGACTGGGGGAGAGCATAAACTACAATGTAAACTAGAATCCATGCAGTGCAGCAGCGCTCCAAGATGTATTCACCAAATGCAGTGAATGTGCCATGATATTGAAAGAGGTTGTTGATGTGGGAGGAGTGGGGGAGTGGGGCGTGGGGTATGTGGGAACCTCTTATTTTTTTTAATGTAATATTAAAGATCTATGTATCTTTTTTTTTAAAGAAAAAAATACAATTTAATTTTTAAAGAGAGAGAGAAAAAATAGCCCCCAAATATAATGCCGAGGTGCTACTAATGTTCCTAAGAGAAAGAAGACCTGAGGTGTCTTAGAGAGAAAGTACTTGTGTCAGACAAGCTTCTTTCAGGCATGAGTTCTAGCACTGTTGGTTGTGAATTCAATGTTAATGAATCAACAATATGCATGAAATAAAGGTGTCTTTAAACAGAAGCACATAAAACAAAGCTCTGTATTGATCAGCTGATAACCTCGTGACCAGAGGCTCCCAGGAGCCTGACCCAGGATTTGCCCTAGGGGCAATGGTTCAGTATTTGCCAACTCAGGGATCACAATAACGTCACAGAAGGCAAATAACAAGAATTGACTCTGCGCTAGAGGAAGAGACGTCAGCTCTTCACTGGATGCACTGGGTTTTCTCTGATTGCTCCCTGACCCCAGGCCCATTTTCTCTCCTGCTTTGCATCCTCAGAGGCTGACTGTAGATTGTATCACCTGGGCTCCTGTGTCCTCTGCCTTCCAGGTGAGGTCAGTGAATGGCAGGTATCAGCAGGAGATCGGAGGTGCCACCACCCATGAAATGACCGTGTCCTCTACAGCTGTAGTTCCTGTTGCATTTTTTGGCCACTGCTCCAGCTCTCACCGGGTCCCTTCATACCCAGGGTGCCGAGAGTGGTAACTGCTTCTTTGTGTTTTTTTTAAGATTTCTTTTTACATATTTCTCCCCACCCCCAGTTGTCTGCTCTCTGTGTCCATTCGCTGTGTGTTCTGTGTCCGCTTGCATTCTTGTCATTGGCATCGGGAATCTGTGTCTCTTTGTTGTTGCATCATCTTGCTGTGTCAGCTCTCCGTGTGGGTGGCGCCGTTCCTGGGCAGGCTGCACTTTCTTTGGCGCTGGGCAGCTCTCCTTACGGGACATACTCCTTGCGCATGGGGCTCCCTACGTGGGGGACACCCCTGCGTGGCAGGGCACTCCTTGCGCGCACCAGCACTGCACATGGGCCAGCTCACCACACGGTCCAGGAGGCCCTGCGTTTGAACCCTGGACCTTCCATATGGTAGGCAGACGCCCTATCAGTTGAGCCACATCTGCTTCCCAGGAACTGCTTCTTGATTGCTGTGGATGTGTGGTGTGCAAGCCAGGTCCCCCCAGCTGCTGGGAGGGTGGTAGGCCCCTGCCCTCAGGGGTTAGCCTCTCTGGGAGTTGGTTTTGCCCCGAGAGAGGTACCTTGTCCATGACCACGTCCCCTTCCATGGCTCACGGCCAACTATTTGTCCATGTGGAGTGGAAAGCCTGAACCCCTTACCCAAACTCAGGAGGCCTCTGAAGGGCCAACCCAGCTCAGAGCTCCCCGTGGACGTGACCGAGGCCACCACTGTGACTGCACTGCAGCTCAGCGTCCCCTCTGCCCCATCCTGCGCTCCTCCTGCCCTCCCGCAGGCCTGGGTCCTGCACATCCCCGTACTACGGGCCTAGAGCTCCAGTTATCATCACCGCTCTCTTAAATGAAGAAAGGAGACTCAGAGGCAGGAAAGTGACTGAGTCACACCATTTGTGCAGGACAGAGCCAGGCTTGACTTCCCATCTGTCTGATTCCAAAATCCATGTTGTAACAGCACTTGCTTGATTGAAAAGAAAACGTGCTCTCATTAGCCTGCCAACTGGGGGATAGAGTTCTAAATATGTGAGGTGAAATTCATTTCTAAATGCAGTCATAGGAAAATAATTTTTAATCTTCTTTTCAATACATTAGAAAAATGTGACATGAGTGGAGGAAATGGGAAGGAATAAAATGTCAACAAAAGATCTACACAGAGAGCTGGAAAGATTGAGTTACTGGGAAAGTTCAGCAAGGGAGAAATAAAAAATCCTGGGGGAAATGCCCAATCACTGAGCTCACCATTTACACTTCCCAGATACGGATTTTCCCAGATATCAAAACCCCAACCTCCGCCCTGGGAAACTTAAGCATAAGCTCTACTTTCAAGTTAAATTAGCCTTCCAGGAAAGATGGAAGTTTATGAAACCTTCTCCCTCCCTACCCCGACCTTATAAAATAAACTTCCACCGAAAAACAACAACAGGAAAATAAAATACCACATACACAAAGATCAACCTCACACCATAAATCTGGAGACAACCTGCCTGAAGAGTCCAGGACTCTGTGTCTGGCCCCCGATTCCCTTCCCTCGGCCCCACGCATACTTGAGAGCCTTCCACTGGGACCCAGGGAGGTGGGCCTGCATCTGCCAGGACTGGGAAGACCACCTTGGGGAAGAGACCCCCATCAGGTGGGGATGTCCCTCTCTCACACCAGGGACAAGTCAACGAGCCAGGACCCACCGTTTAGCTTTCTTTGGTGAGAAGGACTGCTGGAAGAGATCAAGAGAGCTCCTTGGGTCCAGCCATAAACAGGGATCAACCAGCGGAAAAGAGAAGAGAGAAAGAAAGCAAGGCCAGAAGTTCTGGGTGGCCCAGGAAAAATAGCACACCAAGCACCTTGTTTTAAAGGACTACCACGGATGATCCATACCTGGGAGGAGAGCCACAGGACACCCCTGTCTCTTCCTCTTTGGGCTGGAAAGGAAGCGGGAGGAGCAGGTGAAGCACAGACAAATCCCCAGGGCTGGTTATCTCTCAGAAAGAAAGGCCTTGGTTCTGACCCTGAAATGGGTGCATAATTTGAACAACCTAAACCCAGTTTGGAATACGATTGGGCTTAGGCAGAGGGGAGTCCCGAATGGGTTATCAGCAAAGTGACTATATTAGATTTTTATTGCAGCAAACTTAGTGGCTTAAAACAACATGAATTTATTATTTCACGGTTTTCTTGGGTGAAGCTTCTGGGCATGGTGTGACTGGGTTTTCGGCTCAGTGTCTTTCACAGCTGAAATCCAGGTGTCAGCCAGGGCCGAGGTGCCCCCTAAGGCTCGGGGTCCTCTTCCAAGTTCATCCAGGCAGAACTGAGCTCTTGGTGGTGGTAGGACGGAGGTCCCCGTTTGCTCGCTGGCTGTCATCCGGAGGCCATTCTTAGTGCCTGGTGGCCGCCTGCCACTCCACAACGTGGCAGTTTCCTCCTTGAGGCCCAGCAAGGAGATCTCTCTGCTGCTCTGGATCTCTGACTTCCTCCATCTCTGAGCTCTAGACCCAGATGTAAAGGGCTCATGTGATAAGGTCAGGCCAATCCTGATCATTTCCCTTTCGAGTAACTCAAAAATGAACTGATTGGTAAGCTCAATCACGACTGCCATATTCCTTTACCAGGTAATGTAACATAACCACAGGAGTGAAATGCCATCATTTGCAGAGGCTCTGTCCACACCCAAGGGGGGAGGTGGGGTTTTAGTCAGCTGGGTAAAATACCAGAAATGAGTCGGCTTTTACAATAGGGATTTATTAACTTACAAGCTTACAGTTCTGAGGCCATAAAAATATCCAAATAAGTCATCATCAGGCGATGCTTTCTCCCTGAAGACCAGCTGCCATTGACCCTAGATTCCTCTGTCACATGGCAAGGCACATGGCAGCATCTGCCAGATTTCCCCCTCTCCTGGGTTTCACTGTTTTCAGCTTCTGGCTTCTGCGGCTTTCTCTTTTTCTCATCTGTTTTTTTTTTTTTTAAAGATTTATTTATTTATTTCTCTCCCCTTCCCCCCCACACCCTGGGGGTCTGTTCTCTGTGTCTATTTGCTGCGTCTTCTTTGTCCACTTCTGTTGTTGTCAGTGGCACGGGAATCTGTGTCTCTTTTTCTTGCGTCTTCTTGCTCTGTCAGTTTTCTGTGTGTGCGGCGCCATTCCTGGGCAGGCTGCACTTTCTTTCGCGCTGGGCAGCTCTCCTTATGAGTGCACTCCTTGTGCGTGGGGCTCCCCTACACGGGGGACACCCCTGCGTGGCATGGCACATCTTGCACGCATCAGCACTGCGCGTGGGCCAGCTCCACACGGGTCAAGGAGGCCCGGGGTTTGAACCGCGGACCTCCCATGTGGTAGACGGACGCCCTAACCACTGGGCCAAGTCCATTTCCCTCTTTTTCTCATCTGAATTTCATTCTTTTATAAAGGACTCCAGTAAGAGGATTAAGATCCACCCTGGGCCACACCTTACTGAAGTAACCTAATCAGAAAGTCCCACCTACCATAGGTTCACACCACAAAATGGGTTAACTCTAAGAATGTACTTTTCTGGGGTCCATAGAGCCTTAAATCAACACAGGTACATCATTATAAGACACATTCACCAGGGGCGAACTCTTTGGGGCCCTCTTAGACTCTTGCCTACCACGGTGATGATAAAAAGGAGGGAAACCAATGCATCAGTTTTGACTAGCCACATTCAACACTCTCGTTTCCTGTCCTCAGAAACAGCCACAGGTGAAAACAGGGCCACAAACAGATACTTGTACACCAATGTTCACAATCACCAAAAGCTGGAAACAACCCAAATGTCCATCAACAAGTGAACGCATAAATAAAATGTGGCCCATACCCACAATGGAATAGCATTCAGCCATAAGAAAGAATGAAGTTGTGGGACACGCTACAACATGGTGGAACCTTGAAAACACTATGCTCAGTGAAATAAGCAAGACACATGAGGACCAAGATTGCATGATATCATTCATAAGAGCACATTTGCAGAGACTGAAAATGGATTATGGGTTACCAGGGAGGAGAAAGAGTCAGGGGGAGGAGGAGTGTTTATGAAAACTTTGAAAATTTAAAAAAGAAATAGTCATGGGAAATAAATCCAACTGTAGACAAATTAGAATGTATATGTGTAGCAGTTTGATATTATTGATGAATTCCAAAAAGAAATATTGGATTATGTTTGTAAACTGATCTTTTCCTCTGGGTGTATTAGATTACATAGGATTCAGAGGTTTACTTGATTAAGTAATTATGTAAACCTCTTATGCCAGTAGAGCACTGAGTTCCCACCCCTTGGTGGGTGGGGACTTGCAGATAAAAAGCATGGCAAAGGACAGAGTTGACGGCTTTTAACATTGGAGTTTTGATGTTGGAGTTTGATGCTGAAGCTGGAGCCCCAGGGAGAGAGACAAAACCCTTCATCTGATAGTCTACAGCTGACCTTGTGGAGGAAACAGAGGAGCTGAGCCCAGAGGAACCCAGGAAGCCTGAACCATCACAGATATCAGCAGTCGTCTTGCTCCAACATGTGGAAATAGACTTTGGTGAGGGAAGTTACTTATGCTTTATGGCCTGGTAACTGTGAGCTCCTACCCCAAACAAATACCCTTTATAAAAAACCAACCAATTTCTGGTATTTTGCATCAGCACCCCTTTGGCTGACTAATACGTGCATTGTGTGAAAATAGGATTATATCATGCCTACTGTATTATAACTGACTTTTTCAGCAAAACAGCACATAACAAACATTTTCCATGACAATTGTACTTATGCTTCTACAACATGATTTTCAATTGTTGCACAGAGTGCATGCATTTTAACTTATTTATCCCATCTCCCCTACTGTTGCAGTATTTATATTCAGGGATTAACAGTCTGTGTGCTCATCCCTGATTAATTTCTTACCACAGATTCCTAGAATTTAAATTGCTTTACTAAAAGCTAGGAACGTTTTTTATCATATGGTTTCGATATATAACATTGAGCCCCCTTCCAGCGACTTAGGAGAGGGCCCACTGCCCTGGACCCCGACAACAAAGGTCACGGCCAGCACCACCAATACTTTTTTTATCATGGATGTCAATGTTATAGTTTCTTCTGAGGTGGGTTCTTTCTCCATGCCTCTGTACAGTGTGGACATTTTCCCTTGAGACTCACATTTTTGGGGGCAGGTAACAGTTCTCCTCTTGCAGGCACACTGAGCTGGGGTGTACAGTTTCTTTTGAATCACAGGTAGCAGCCTAAGTGTGCTAAGCCTTGACAGTCATTCCCTAGAAGGGTTCAAAATCTATTGAAACGTCATTGATCTGTTCTGCTTTAGAGTTTTTAAACTTTTTATGGTGATCACATATATACAACTCAAAATTTTCCATGAGAACCTCTTTCAGCTGTACAATTCAGTGGTGGTAAATATAAGTACAATATCGTGCTACCATCTCTACCCACGCATTTAATCTTTGAAGAACTAAGTCCTTTTTATTCCTTTTAAAAAATTCATTTCCTTTATTTTTCTAAAGACTTAATTAATTAATTTTTTCCTCCTTAACCCCCCCTTCCCCCACCCCCATTGCTTTGTGCTCTCTATCTAACTCTGTGTCCATTTGTCTTCTTTTTAGGAGGCATTGGGAACTGAACCTGGGACCTCCCATGTGGGAAGGGGGTGCCCGATCACTTGAGCCACCTCCAATCCCTGCTTGTTGTGTCTTTCACTGTGTTTCCTCATTGTGTTTCCTGGTTGCATTGTAATCTTGTTGCATCGTCACCTTGCTGCGTCATCATCTTGTTGTGTCATCATCTTGCCGTGTTAGCTTGCCACGCCAGCTCTTTGCATCAGTTCTGTCTTGCTCATCTTCTTTAGGAGGCCCTGGGAATGGAACCTGGGACCTTCCGTGTGGTAGGTGGGCACCCAACTGCTTGAGTCACATCCACTTTCCTCATTTCCTTTAAAGACGATGCATTGGCGATCTAGATGTGTTGATAGCACCCTTTTAAATGATCTTGAAATACTTGCTTCTTCGGCGTGCTTTCGAAAGCCCTGAAGGAAAGAGCTGGCAGCTTTCTCGCTGATTCACAACTGTCTTCTTTATGCCTCCTGCTAGAAGCCTGGAGTGTACAGAACACACCTTCGTCTCCTCTGGAATCTGGAGCTGTTTCTGACAACAGCTAGTGTCATCTCCCTGCAGACATGCCAGCTTCAATCCCAGCTCAGCCTTGGGGGTAAGTTCTCCTGGTGGTAAGCACACGCTTCCCTCAGTGCCCTCTACAAAGGGGTTACATTGCTCCCGGGACTAACAGGACCCCTCCAGGAGAGGGTGAGTGCTTCCCACGTGACCAAGCAGAGCGGGCACCTCCCACACCCTGTATGGGCCTGCAGTGGCCTTTGCCACGGGCCCTCTTCTGATGGTTTATTAGAGGGTGGCTGGGGTGAGGGGGTGCTTCCTGCAATTAACTAACTTAGGCCCAGCCTGACCTTTCTTGAGGCCATCCCAGCCCTGGGCATCTAACTTTTCTACTTTTTTGTTTTCCAATATGTCTCCACCTCCCACCAAGAGAAATCACTCTTGTCCTCAGCAGGTGTGTATGTGTGTGTGCTCCCCATTATTATTGAGAAGGCATAAGAAGGTTAAAACCCAGCGGACACGATGGAGAACACCTCTCAGCAGCAGGTGCCAAATCCTATTGGTAAAGAACTGGAGGGTTGTTTGTGTGGGCAGCGGGGGCAGGTAAATAAGTTTGGTCAAGCTGCCTGGGGTCGGGGGGGCATGCACAAGCAAATACAGAGGGTGCGAAGGGCTTTCTCGGGGGAGCAGGCTGTAGGACTTGGTTTTGCTGGGTGTCATGCCCTTTGGTTCCCTCTGCTCAAGCTGGCCAGCGCCGCTTCGCCTGCTGGAACACGAAGATCCTCCCTGGGAGCCACCGAGGGCTGTAAGCCCACGAGCAGCCCGAGGACAGCCCGGCTAGCTTAGGCCTCCCAGCCACGTGGGAACTCCGTCTGGGGGCCACCGGCACGCACCTCTCCCTCCAGAAACGCACCGATTACGTCTTCATTCGGTTTTCCCTAGTCAAGCGAGCCCTTCTCCAGGACCCAGCAAGGGCTCCTTTCCATTTCCGAGTCCTCTCTAGGCTTCCTATCGCTCTGTTAGCCAGTGAGTCTTGAGCAGGGATGATTCCACAGAAAACACAGCGTTCGAAGCCAGGCGCAGAAGGCTCTCTATCGTCACGGCCACACGCTGTTTTCCACACACAGGGCGGCGTCGGGTATGGTGGCAGCTCGTAAAGGAGGGGACGCACAAGTCCTCGGTTTCCTCAAAAGCCCGCGCTGTGGCCCACTGCTCCGCCCTCAGCCCCAGATGCTGAGATTCACCACACGCCTCCCCAACCTGGCTGGGGTTGCCTAGAGAGCCCCTGCACCAACCTGGCTCCAGGCCCTTCCCTGCACAGGGGTGCCCGCCTCCCCCACAGCCTGGCTCAGGTCACTCCCTGAGGAGACCCTTACCACTGCCCCAGGTTTTCAAACCCCGTCTGCCAAGAGGGTCCAAGGACTGCTCCCCAACGTCCAGCAGTGAGCAGGGCTCATCCACCTGAGTCTGCAGAACACCAGATGGCCATTTGTTGACATGTAAAGCTTTAAGGGGACTCACTCCCAGTCCTACCGACAAAGCTGGTCCTAAAATAAGACAGCATACAGATTCCTCAACATCCAGAAAATGCTGACAGCTTTGTTTTCAACCCAGCAGGAGTAAAAAGAAGCTGACAACTTATTTTTGCAGGTTAGGCTCATTCAAGTCTATTTTTAGAGTTTTTCTTAAATATGTGCCCCAGAATAGCATTCCACTTGAAAATCACCATCTGTTCTTAGCCATGAACTCAATCTCCCCAGGGTTCCGGGTGTCCATTCCCGCCAATCCCAAGGCAACATTCCCCGAGGACAAGAACAGAAGGGACATTTTTGTGACTCTATAAATGGTGTTTATGGAATGCACTAAAACGGTCGCAGGCAGCCCGCACTTTAAGGACCACTAAAAAACTATTAATATATTTATAGGTTGAGAGCCACAATAAAGATGTCCTTGGCTATTTAATCCCTTGTAGTTAAATGGCTTTCTTATAACAAGGCACCCCGATCTTATCTCGGTCAAGATAAAAATTAACCTGTAGAAAAAGCAAGCCAGCTCAGCATCCTGTGAAAGTCCCCTTCCCTGGGCTGAGGCCCGGCGCTCCCTCTCCAGCCGCGCTCTTTCTGGAAGCCGGCAGAGCGCCCCACCCGTGGAGTGACTCATGCTTTTCCATGGAACTGCGATTAGTGCACGAAGCACAACCTGAGAACGCGAGTGTGACATATGAGAAAGCCGGCCGCGCGGCACGTCTTAGGATCGGCGTCCGCGCGTAGGTTTGCGTCGCGGGCGCGCTGGGGCCGGCGCAGGGCGGTGCTGACCCGGCCTATTTTTAGCCTCGGCTAAACTGGGAGCGCTCCGCCCTCGGCGTAACCCAGATCTTAACTGGCCCTTTCTCCTCCAGGTCAATGGTTTTTGCAAGGGACGCCTGCAGATTCGGGTGCTGGGGACAGGCATTTCAAGTTTTACAACCCGGATCATAAACGCGTTCCCAGGGCACCCCCACCCCCACCCCCCGGGGCAGGTACAGCCCCGGGGCCTTCCCCTGGCAGCCCTGGCCCTGCGCCCGCCGGGGGAGCAGGGGGCGCTGCGGGAGGGCGGGGGCGCGCGGGCCTGGGGGCGCTGCGGGCGGGCGGGGGCGCGCAGGGGGGCGCTGCGGGCGGGCGGGCCTGGGGCGCGCGGGGAGGCGTCCTCGCCTCTCCTGTATTTTTGGCTCCGCTGAACGGTTTTCAAAGTAATTACCAAAAGGAAATACACGCAGACTCAAACACTCAAAATACCAAAAAAAAAAAACAACACAGTCCTTGGGAGAGGCAGGGCTGAACACGGCACCTGAAGTGAATTCGCGGCCCGGGGCTCTAACCCGCGGCGCGGTTCCTGTGAAGCTCGCGCACAGGCGCGGCCCCTGACCCGCGCCCTTCCGGGAAGCGCGCCCCGCGCGTCGCCAGCGCCGCCGAGGCCGCCCGCACGAGGCCCCGGGGCAGGCCGCCGCGGCTCCCGCGCGGGCCCGCGGCTCTGCGGTGTCGCCAGGACGGGATGCGGCCCGGCCCCCACGCACGGTGGCCGCCCGCGCGTCCCGTCAGCGCGGCGGGGCCTGGCCGGGAGCGAGGGCGGCGCCGGCGGGGGGCCGGGGACGCCGGGGTTCACCGCGGCCAGGCCCTGCTCCCCCGACAGCCCGCCCGGCAGCAGCTGTGGGCGCGGAGCAGGCCCCACGACCAAGAACACGGGGCTGTCTACCGCCCAGTAGAAAAACGAGAGCGCAGCAGCGCCCCGGTAGACGGGGCATGGGAGGGGGGCTGTGGGCTCCCGGGCCCCCTCCTCTCACCGTTACCACTGTCCCCCAGAAGCAGGCATGGCAGTGCTGCAGCTTACCAACGCTACCTAGCCGCAAAAGGCCCATCAGACAGCCAAGTGTGGCATCGTGCGCACTGTTCAGAGGAAAGCAAGCTAGTGTTCTTTAGAAGTTTTATTTAGGAAACAGGATGTTTCATTTAAGAAAAGTGCACTGGTGTTGCCTGGTCGTCTTGCCTCAGAAAATTGGGCAACTGTGTAACTGCTACACATTAAACAAAAAAACGGGGGTTCCCATTTCTCTGAGCGTGAAGAATCTCTTTAACATCAAAAATATTTTGAGGAACCCTACACGAGGGTCACTGGACATTTATCACCCCTGAGGGGAAAAAAAGAAGATAAATCACAAACATGAATTAAGTTGTGACCAAGTGAACCAGTATTTTGTGAAGCATGAGCAATCTTAGGACATCTGGAAGTACTGGAGCATTTATTCAGTTGGTGGGGCGGTGAATTTGAAGAACCTGGTAATACTGAGTGGTTTCCTGGGGGGCGGGGGGGGGGGGTCCACGAGGCACGTGTCGGGGTGCTAACCCCACTGACTGCAAAAGTGAACGAGAGATATGGGAACGATAGGGCAGAGCGGCAAAATTGGTGATCTAGGAGGGTAAGGGGAGGTTGGGGTTTTCTATGTGGGATCTGTATTATTTTTCTGTTATGTAGGTTTGAAAGAATTTCAAAATAAAAAGTTTAAAATTAAAAAAAAATACATTAGTAACATTAGAGATATAAGGACATGGTCAGTAACAGCGCAGACGGCCATCTGGTGGGATCTAAGACCTCAGGTGGACTGGCCAATCCGTACGCCCACTTGCAGCCCCAGGGAGGGCTGCGGATTTACAGCACTCAGCCCCTGCTGCATGACCAAGTCCTTCCCCAAAGTACTTCCAGACCGGGCAGAGGCCTGAGCACCCTCCTCTCCAGGGGGGAGGCTGGGGAGAGGCAAGCCTGCAAGCTCCCAGGGGCCCCGGCAGGGAGGAGGGAGGACGGAGAAGCAGCTGACACCAGGGTGCCCTGACGTCACCAAGCCGGTGGATCCCCCTTTTGGGCCGGGTTCAGGGCAGGTTGGGTTTTTGTCACTTGCCGCCAAGAGCCGCCCCCCCCTTCCCAGTGCCCTTCTCCTGGCCCGCCGTCCACCTGATGACCCACGTGCCTGACAGAGCAGGGAGTCCCTTACCTGCCCTGGCTGATGGGGTTCCTGCTGATGAGGGGTCACGTTGCGGAGCAGTTAGCAACGCCTCCTCTCCCAAGGCCTCTAACTCCTGCTGTACCGTGACAGATGGATGGCTTGATGCATCTTTAGAGAGCCGAGCAGAATCCCAAAGCACAGCGATAAAAGGCAGAGGCCGGTGGTGGAATGTAGATGGAGAGAGAGTAATTTGACAAGAACCCTGTTGGCCACTATTAGACAACAGACAGCCCCCAGCCCCTCCATTAACTCTGGGGGGCGGGGGGGTGCCGACTGTGGTTCTAAGGCACCGTAATGCCGGAGAATCTCCCTTCCTTCCCAGCCCACGACCGCCGCCAGCACCCCACACAAAGGCACCAACAAAAAGACCCCGGGGATTCTCTCCACGGTCCCTTCATGGGAAAGTCCTACCAGCAGGAAGCCAGAGTCGCTACAAGGGCCAAGGAGCTCCAGTCAACAAATGGATGGAGAGCAGCCAGCCTTGCCATGTCACTGCCCATTCCTTGGTTGCTGTTGGTCTAGGGGCTTCAGAAGGCTTCCTTCCTTGAATATGGGGCTCCCGAGGCAGCCACCCTACTTTAGCCGTGGCTCCCTGGGTGCAGAGGACAGGCAGCGTCCCCGGGAGGCGCGCACCCAGCCCCGGGGAGAGCTGCACCCAAGCCGGCCGTTGTGGCACACCCCTGGGTTTCCTACTGAAGAGGCCTCACTGCATTTGTGGGCGGAGACGGAGGGAACGCTCTAGGCCCAGCGGGAGACACCTTGGGAAGAGGATGGCTGGCTGGGCCGTGAGCCGGGCTGCGGTGGCTGCCGATTTGCTCGGCTCCCAACACCCCTCCCTTCCCTTGGAGAGGCCGGTCCTCCAGGCATCTGACCGCATCCCCTGCACCCAGGGGGAGTTTACGGGGGCCGGAAGGGCTGGGATCCAAGCTAAGCCAATTCAGAGGCCTGGCTTGGGCTTCTTTTGCCTTGTAACTAAGAAAAAGACTACTCCTTCCCCTCTGGTGGCGGGATGTGAGCCAGGGAGCTGCCACCAACTGAAGCCAACTAAGGACCAGAATTGGGGACGGAGTCTTGCCCTGGAGAACACCCGGCCAGGAAGGGAGCCGGCGCCTGCGGCCGCAAGACCCCGGCTCTGGCTGGGCCTGAGGACGCTGCCCCCGTTCGCCTGCAGTTTGGGGCTGAGTCGACAACGTTCTCTCTTGTCAAAGCTCCTTGGGCTACTCGGGCCAGGAAGAGCCCTAACATACCAGGCCTCCATGTGTCAAGTGCCGCCTGCCCTCAATGCCAAGATTCCAAATCTGTAATGAGATGCAGCAGCTTGGTTTACCTCCTGAGTGGTATGGAATCACGAATCCTCACGGTAGCTTTTCCGGCACGGGGGAGGGCAGGAGAGGGTCACTGTAGCCCCAGTTGTGTGCACAACAAGCAGCTAGACATTTGATATTTGCTTCCTAAGACGGACCTCTGTAAACTAGATCTGATGTTTTCCAAAAACTAGGACATATAAGGTCAAATTAAAATCAGAAGAGGCTGTCCACACACGAACCAGTCTCCTCTGAAATGCCCACTCCCAAGAATAAAACAAATGCCCAGCAGTGTTTCACCGTGGCTTGAAAATAGTTGTTAATCGTGCACACATTAAGAAGCCGACCCATTTATTTCTGAAGCGTCTTATTTTGAAGCTCTGTTTTGAGCCATATTTGTGTAATGAGAGTTATGTCACAAAGTTAATCATTTCCAGCATGCTTGTGTTCGGGTAATGAAAACCTCCGTGTGCAGGCAGCCACTAATCAGGGAGGGCTCCGTTGCGTAATACGTTCTGCAGCATGAGTTGTGGGATTAGAGTACAAGGTTGCTTATTGCAGGCCAGTGTTTGTGCCTCATGCTGACCTTTTCTGAAACAGAACTGGAACCGTGTGATGTGTGCTTCTTGCCAACAATTAAGTTGGATGATAGGAAAATTAGAAAATTAGAAATTTTCAGTTCTTCTGGAGTGCTGAGATGAAGATGCTTTGAAGTCCCTGGATTCTGGCACAGCCTTGTGGCTCGCTTGGCTCTATCACTCTTGATCATTATAAGAACACGCCATTAAAATTGAAAGCAAATATTTTGCTCAAGTGGTTCCTGGCATTTGTGTTAGAAACAATAGACACAGCTCCACAGTAAGGTTAGTTTATACATAAGAAAAGCAAAAGGTCAAAGACACTGGGAGCCAAAGGCCTCCGCGTAATGCGTCCAGTCTCCATCCATCATGTTTGATGTTCTTGAGCAATGTTAACGAGAAGCCATTACTTAATCTTGCCAGTATTATCCACAAAGAACACTTGCGAAAGACTTAAGACAAATATGCTGCAATTATGACATGAATAAAAAGCTTGTGTAGCATAAAGTGTTTTTGTAACTCAACACAAACCCTAGTGGAGCAGACTGGTAATTAGCCATGATAACAATGGGCACTGTGTTTGAGAAGCTTCCATGAACAGTTCTGCAGCGTCAGTGCCGCTGGTGGGGTGACTGGATGCCAACCGCAGGCTCACGTGGAACTTCTACCCCCAGAGTAACCTCAGTGTGTGTGTGTATGGGGGGGGGGGAGCGTGGGGATAGGGAAGAGTTGATCATGACTTTTCTTCAACCACAACTTAACCTAAAGTTTTTTCTCTAGCCTAACATTCTAACCGACTAGAAGATATTATATCTTGGAAATAAAAAAACATCAAATTTCATCTTGATTGTTTTCTTTTACTTTTCTTTTGGGGCAGGGGGGAAGGACTCTTGGATTCCATCGCTAGCAAACTCTCACTGTCGTTGCCCAGGGTTTGACAAATTCGAATTAATAACAGTTTTGCCACCCTAGGCTAAGTATCCAACAGTGGAACTTGAATTTAACAGCAGGGAAAAAAAGTTTGTACTTCTCCTAAAAGATAAAGGACTTACAATGCTGGGATTTCAAGAACCAATGTTCACATTTTACTACTTGGATGCTGTATTTATGGATTTCTTTGCTTCGGTTTATGACTGTCGTTTAGCCACTGGGATTGAATGAGCACAAACCAAACCAACTTAATAAGTCAGGGTAAGCCTCAGCCAGAGCACAAAGGCCTGTGTCCTGGGCCTGTCATTAGAGGGCACATTTAAAAGAAGTCAATCCTATTGTTTTTTTATTGCAACTAAACATGACATTTGAGAAGCAAGGTATATGAAATCTTTTGGGCAATTAATAATGATAATAATAATAATGTGATATTTCAATAAGCTTGTTTCATGTACCCGAAGTCAGGAAGTTTCTCTGAATATCTTACTGATCAACAACATCCCGTTATACACATGGTTGCTTTAGAGCCACCTGAGCAAATGTCATCAGTGGGAATCGTGCAGTGAGGACCTCCAAAAACCTGTTGTCCCTACAAGCAATGAGAATACTAGCAAAAACGGTTAAAACTGAATTCTCAAAATTAATCAAACACTTGCAATAATCTGAGAAGCATTTATTTGAGAAAAACTGGCTCAATATTGATAAGAACAGTAAGTTTTGTGGCAATTTAGCTTGCTCTATTCCTAGTCATCTCTTCCCAGCTCCATATTTATCTTTAAAAGCCTTGTATTCACATTACAGGGAAACTTAGAAGATAAAGAGACAAGAAAGTCTGGCCTGTACACAGGAAAAGAAGAAGCCCAAAGAAACCCAGAATTTGAACTTACTAAAAAATATCTTAAATCAGTTTATTTTAAAATATAAACTAAGAACTAAAGGGAAATATGAATGATGACTTACCAAATAAGGAATATCAATAAAGAGAAAGAAATAGTGGAAAAAAAAAAAAAAAAAGAACCAAACAAATGCTGGAGTTGAAAATACAATAACTGAAATGAAAACAAAACAAAACACTAGAGGACCTCAACAGCAGACTGAGCAAGTATTGGAAAGACTGCATGAGCTTGAAGACAGACCAGTTGAGATTACCCAGAAAGAAAAAAAAGAATGAAAGAAAATGTGGAGGGCCTCAGAGACCTGTGGGATGTCATCGGTACACTGACATACACAGATGGAAATACCAGAGGTGGAGGAAGAAGAAAGATTATTTGAAAAAAATAGTGGTCCCAAACTTTCCCAATTTGATGAGACATGAATATCCACGTCCAAGAAACTCAGTGACTTCAAAGCAGAATAAAATGCACAGGAACATACACTGAGACACATTATAGTCAAATTGTCAAAAGGCAAAGAATCTTGAAAGCAGCAAGAGAGAAGCAACTCATCATGTACAGGGGATTCTCAATAATGATTAACACAGCTGTTAATCAGAAACCATGGAGGCCATAAGGCAGTGGGATGACATATTCAAAATGCTGAGAGAAAAAGATTATCAAGCAAAAATTCTATATCTAGCAAAATTATCCTTCAAAAATGAAGGAAAAATTAATACATTCTTATATAAACAAAAACTGAGAGAATTTGAAGGGAGACTTGTCCTATAAGAAATGCTAATGGTAGTCCTCCAGGCTGGAATTCAAGGACACTAAAGAGAAACTCAAATCCAGATGAAAAAATAAAGAGTACTGATAAAGACAATAAAAATGTATTTTTTTTTCCTATTGGAATTAAATATAAACTGCACAAAGCAGAAATTATAAAACTGTGTGATAGACTTAAAATATATAAACATGCCATTTGTATGATAATAAAACAAAGGAAAGGGGAGGAAACAAAGCCATATAGGAGCAAAGCTTGTATACTATTGAAATTAAATTGTTATTAATGCAAAATAGATTTTAAAATGTAAGATCATAATTTAATCTCAATGACAACAATTAAGAAAATAATTTAAAAATATATAGTAAACTAAATTACAAAGAATTAAAACGGTACACTTATAAAATATCTATTTTACAAAAGAAGGCATTAATGGAGGAATAGAGGAACAAAACACATATGACATACAGAAAAGGTGCAAAATGGCAGATGTAAATTCTACCTTATCAGTATTTACATTGAATATAAATGTTTAAAAACTCCAATCAAGAGGCAGAGATTGGCAGAACAGGTTAAAAAATAATCTTTATCCAACTACACACTGTCTACAAGAGATACATATTAGAGAGAGTCATATTTTTCAAGAAATAGGCAAAAGCATGAAAAAAATTATCATGCAAAAAAGTAATCAAAAGAGACTTGGAGTAGTAATAACCAATATCAGGTAAAATAGATTTTAAGATTAAAATGGTTACAAGAGACAAATAAGGACATTTTATAATAATAAAATGGTAACAGTGTTAAGCTGTCTAGAAGACATGATGTTTATAAACATATATGCACCTAATAATATAGCCCCAAAATATATGAAGCAAAAAAATGGACAGAATTAAAGGGAGAAATAGGCAATTAATAACAGTTATGCTCATCAATACATCACTTTTGATAATGCCTAGAAAAACTAGACAAAAGATCAATAAGGAAATAAAAGACTAAAACAATACTATAAGCCAACTAGACCTAACAGTATCTATTGCACATGTCATTCAACAACAGAGAATACACATTCTTCCTAAGTGCATACAGGAACTTCTCCAAGACAGATTATATGTTAGGCCTGAGAACAGGTCTCAGGGAGTTGAAAAGGACTGAAATCATGAAAAGTATGTTTACCAACCAGAATGGAAGAAAATTTGAAATCAGTAACAAAAAGAAATTGGAGAAATTTACAAATATGTGGAAATCAAAGAACAAAACCTTAAATCTCATTTAAATCAAATTTCAGTGGGACATGGGTTTGGTCCATTCTGGAACAAAATTCCCCTCTATCCATAGACATGCAAAATGTAGAAAATAAGTTATCTACCTCCAAAATACAATGGTGGATGGACATAGAATAGACATTCCCATTCCAAAAGGGAACCAACTTGGCACCAAAACTATCTTTTAAACCATACTTAATCTCTAAATAAAATAACAATAACAGTCATACTTTTGCCTAACATAATTCAACTGTCCTGTGTACCATTGGAAACACACTATCCCTTTCCCTAGAAGAGGCTGCAGATCCATGGGTAATATTCACTTTTAAATTTGATATCCTGTAACTTAAATATTATGCCATCAAGTTAATACAACTTATGTTACATGATAAGAGGATAAAAGAGGGAAGAAAACAAAGATATTTGCTTTATGTATATATACCTATTCATACCACAAGGAAGAAATACTCATAATCATCTCACCACATGACCAAGCAATTCCACTTCTAGGTATAAACCAAACAGAACTGAGAATATGCCCATGCAAAAACTTGTACTTCCACATTCATAGCAGCCAGAAAGTAGAAACAACCCAAATGACCACCTACTAATCATGGACAAATAAAACATGATATATCCATACAATAGAATAGTATTCAGTCATAAAAAGGAATGAAGTAATCATATATGTGGCAATATGAATGAACCTTTAAAGTATTGAAAGTATTATGCTAAGTGAAAAAGGGCAGAAACGAAAGACTACAGTAAGTTGTATGATTCCATTTATACGAAATGTCCAGAACAGGTCAAACCACAGATAAAGAAATCAGATTAATGGTTGCCAGGGAAAGGGGAGGGGAGAATGGAGGGTGGCTGCTAACGAGTATGGAGCTCTTTCAGGGTGATAAAATGTTCTAGAATTAGATAATGGTGATGGTGGTACAACTTGTGAATATACTAAAAACCACTGACATATTCTTCAAAAAGGTGAATTTCATAGTATGTGAATTATGGCTTCCCCCACCTTCACCCCACCCCCACCCCCACACAAAAAGATAATCACCCTGGTGGCTTTTTCTTCAATACTGAGTCCAGGACACCAAACTCTGAATCCTGATTGAGAATGAAAGGCAGGAGCCTAAGAAGGTACCCTGGGGATACCTTTCCCAGGTGCCGACAGCTTTGAGAATCCCTGCACTTGGACTTGATGAACAGAAGAGGACTCTTTTCTAGACATAGCCTCCATTCTGTGTCTGCTTATGGTCGTGGAGGAAGAGGCAGGACTGGGACCAAGCCAGAGCTCCACCTTCCTGCCCCACCCCCCGTACCCTTAACCACTACCCTGCTCCAGGTTACTTTCTAAGACAAGCTTAACCAGGGAGGGAAATGGTGATACTTTTCAATTTTAGGCCTGTCTAATTTCTGGAAGTTCGACATTTATTTCCATATCTACACATATTAACATGTTTAAACATTTTTTTTTTACTAGAGAAGTTGTAAGTTTACAGAAAAATCATGCAGAAAATTCAGAGAACCCATATATATCTCTCACAATGCAGTTTTCCCTATTATTAATACTTTGCATTAGTGAGGTACCTTTGCTACAACTGATGAAAGAATATTATTATAATTGTACTATTAAGTAAACTTCATAGTTCACATTAGGATTCAATATTTGAGTTGTACATGCCTATTTTTTTTAAGTTTTCATTCTAGTAACATTTGCACAACCCAACTTTCTCCCTTAATTGCATTCAAATATATACTTCAGTGGTGTTAATTACATTAACAATGTTGTGCTACCATCACCATCATCCATTACCAAAACTTTTCCATCACCACAGAAATTCTGTACCAATTAAGCATTAACTTCCGTTCCCTACCCATATCCCTGTCTATTAGTTATTAATTTCCTAATTCTAATTATATCACAACAGTGAGATAATACCATATTTGTCCTTTTGTGTCTGTTTTCACTCAGTATGAGGTCTTCAAGGTTCATCCATGTTGTTATATGGATTAGAATTTCACTCCTTTTCACAGCTGATACTACCCCATTCTGTATATATGCCACATTTTGTTTTTCCATTCATGTGCCAATGGATACTTAGGTTCCTTCAATCTTCTGGCAACTGTGAATAATGCTGCTATGAACATCTGTGTGCAAACATGTTAAACCTCCTATTTTCAATTCTTTTGGATATATACCTAGATTTGGGATTGCCAAGTCTTATGGTAATTCAGTACTTAACTACCTGAGGAACTGCCCAACTGTCTTTCACAGCAGTGGTACCATCTTACATTCCCACTAGCCATAAATGAGTGTCTCAATTTCTCCACATCCTCTCTGACAATCGTTATTTTCTACGTATTTTTTACAAGTACCCGTTTTAGTGGGTAAGAATAGCTAATGATGCTGAACATCTTTTCATGTGCTTTTTGGCCATTTTTATACCTCCATTGGGGAAAAGTCAATGCAAGTTTTTTCCCATTTTTAAATTGGCCTGTGCATCTTTTTTGTTATTAAGATACTGTATTTCTTTATATATTCTGGACATTAAACCTTTACTGGATATGTGCTCTCTAAATATTTTCTCCCATTGTGTAGCTTGTCTTTTTATTTTTGTAATGAAGTCCTTTGTGGCAGTTTGAAATTATTTTATGAGAGAAAGACTATGTTTGTAAACTAGTCTCTTCCTCTGCGTGTGGTACTCTTTGATTGCATTAAATTCAGTCGAAGGGCCTTTGATTAGATTACTTGATAAGACTGATTTAGGGATTTTGATTGGACTACATCAGGGAGGCATGACTCAGGTTGATTCTCCATACCTTTGCTGGGTCTGATACAAATGGACACCATAGACAGACACACACACAAAAGGAGTTGACAGGTTCAATGCTGCCATGTGAGGAAGGTTTCACCCATAGCTGAACTGGAAAGAGGGAAGCCTCCATGAGGCTCTAGGAGCTGAGGCCCAGAGAGAGAAGGCTCAGTAAGAGACAAGCTCTGTGCCAGGCTTGCCTACAGCTGCATAAAAGTGGAGACCTTGGCAAAGATCAGCGGCCATCTTGTTTTGCCACTTCCTGGACACCAGAATCAACAGTAGCTGACTTTGCTAGGTGCCTCGTTTGGACTTTTCATGGCCTTAGAACTGTAAGCTTTTACCCCAAATAAATCCCTTTTTAAAAAGTCAATCCATTTCTGGTACTTTGCATTGGCAGCCTTTTGGTAAACAAAAAACCTTTGATGCACCAAGGATTTTAATTTTGATAAAATCCCATTTATTTTGTCTTTTGTTGCTCATGCTTTTGGTGTAAAGTTTAAGAAAGCATTGCCTAACACCATTTTCTGAAGATGCTTGCTGATATTTCCTTCAAGTGTTATAGTTTTGGTTTTTATATTTAGGTCTTTGATCTATCTTGAGTTAATTTTTGTATATGGTGTGAGATAGGGATCCACCTTTATTCTTTTGCATATGGATATCCACTTTTCCCAGCACCATTTGTTGAAGGAACTATTACTTCCCTATTGAGTAGACTGGGAGGCCTTGTCAAAAATCAACTGACCATAGATATGAGGGTTTATTTTGAATGCTTAATTCAATTCCACTGGTCTATGCCTGTCTTTTTACCAGTATCATGCTCTTTTGCTTACTGTAGCTTTGTAATAAATGTTAAAATTGGGAAATGTTGAGCCTTCCAACTTTGTTCTTCTTTTTCAAAGTGGTTTTGGCTACTTGGGGCCCTTTACCTTCTATATATATTTGCTGATTGGATTTTTCATTTCTACAAAGGCACTGTAGTAATTTTGATTGGGATTGTGTTAAATCTGTAAATTGCTTTGGGCAGAATTTACATCTCAACAATATTTAGTCTTTCAATCCATGCACAGAGAATGTTCTTCCATTTATTTAGGTCTTCTTTGATGTTTTTTAATTCTTTGATTTTTTTAAAGCAATTTTTGTAGTTTTCCATGTATAAGTTCTTTACATCCTTGGTTAAATTTATTCCTAGATACTTGATTTTTTAAAGTTGCTATTGTAAATTGAATTTTTCCTTAAATTCCTCTTCAGATTGTTCATTAGTAGAAACACTACTAATTTTTGCATGTTGATCTTATACCCTGTCACTTTGCTGAATTTATTAGCTCTAATAGCTTTTGTAACAGATTTTCAGGATTTTCTATATATAGGATCATCCCATCTGCAAATAGAGAATGTTTTAATTCTTCCTTTCCAATCTGGATACCTTTTATTTTTGTTTCCTAATTGCTCTGGTGAAAACTTCCAGCACAATGTGGAGTAAGAGTGGTGACAGTGGGCATTCTTGTTTTGTTCCTGATCTTAGGAGGGAAAGTTTTCAGTCTTTCAGCATGGAGAACGTCAGCTGTGTTTTTTTATATGCCTATCATCATGTTAGGGAAGTTTCCTTTCAATCCTAGTTTTCTGTGTTTTTTATCAAAAAGGGGTGCTGGATTTTATTGAATGCCTTTTCTGTGTCCATTTCTGAGCACTTAATATTACTGGGACTCCCTTGCACATAACACATCGCTTTTCTCTTGCAGTTTTCAGAACACTCTCCTTGACCCTGGCATTTGACAATTTGAATAGTATGCTTCTGGGTGTGGCTCCCTTCAGGTTTATCTTGTTTGTGGTCCATTGGGCTTCTTGAATGTGCATATCCATGTCCTCTTGAAATATGGTAAGTATTCTGACAATTCTTTGACTATTCCTTCTGACCCCTTCTCTCTTCTCCTCCTGGGACACCCATTATGCATATATTGGTACACTTGATGGTGTCCCACAGGTCTCTTTGCCTCTGTTCACTTTTTAAGATCAACTTTTCTTTTTTCTTCTCAGTTTGAATCATTTTGTTTGTTTTGTCTTGGAGTTCACGGATTCCTTTTTCTGCCTTCTCTAATCTGCTGCTGAAACCCTCTAGAGAATTTTTCATTTCAGTTATTATGCCTTCAACTCCAGTATTTTTGTTTGGTTCCTTTAAAAATTCTATCTCTTTATTTCGGTTCTCATATTGTTTATTCATTTTTACCTGATATCTTTTAGCTCTTCCTTGGTGTTTTCCTTTGTCTCCTTCAGCATATTTGAGGTAATTTTTTTAAAGTCCTTATCTCGTACATCCACTTTGTAGGTGGTTTCTGGTTTATTTTGTTCCTTTTAATGGGCTCTCATTTCCTGTTTCTTTGTCTTATAATCTTTTGTTGCACAGGACACATTTTGGTGTTTTAAAATGTTACCTCTGGGATTGTCTCTAAGCTGTCTGTTCCTTAAGTTTGTATCTGGCTAGCTATATAACAGTGTTTTCCTTGATTGCCAGGTGCTAACAAAAACAAAGCTATGCAAAAAAACCCAAACCAAACCAAAACTAAACAACAAAAAATTTCAGAGTCTTTGCAAATGAGTTTAGCCTTCCTATGAAGATTAGCCTGAGGTGAATGTGCCATACAGGGTTCTTTTCTTTTCTTGGCCTGTGTCTTATCCTAGGCTTGTGTTTGCTTAGGAATTGCCCCATTTAGAGGAATTCAAATGCTCCATCTACAACCTATGATATAGACTTTCTCCCTGTATGGGGTGTTTTACGACATGGTTTAAGCAGGTAATCCTTTTCCCCGGGCCACTTTGCCTTAACTGTTTCTTACACTGCTTTAGCTATTTCCAAGCTGCTTGGCCTCCGGTGAAAGTTCCAGGAAGTAAAAGACCAGAGCCCCTTCCCTGTTCAGTCTTTCAGGCTATCACCCAGTAGATGGCCTGCTACCCAAGAGGGAAGTCTTTCAGGCTGCCAGTTGATACACTGGCACCAACATACAGGCACTCCGTGTGCGCATAGGGTTACTGCTCCCTCCAGAACAGGGCATGGACCTAAGGGGGAGCACCAGCCAGGGGTTGGGAAAGGGGCCAGCAAGGACGCCACCGTTTTTCCTACCATTTTTAAAGCTGTTTTATTGATTTGGCACTTGCCAGTTACTGTAGCACTTTGTTTTCCAAAGTTTTGAGGAAGGCTCTGTCAGGTTTTGCTAGCTGTTGAGAGAGTCCATGGGGGAGTGGAACCTGGAGCATCTTAAGCTGCTATCTTGGTCGACTGGAACTCTTCTTTTACCCAAACATTGTTAAATGTGGGTGTCAAGTACCTGGGTATATATAAACTGCTGGTTGTGGTAACTAAAGGGACCAAATATTACTTAGAATTTTGAGAATTCTAAGCATGGACCAGCAGGAAGTACTTGGTACATTTATACCATCCTCTACATAAATGAACTCTGAGCACACAATACAAGTGGTGCAGAGAGGGCCAGGGTAAACACCCCTTTTGTTAGTCTGCCTTTTTGAAATATAGGTTTTACAGTCACAAGTCACACTACACATTCCCATAAATATAAGAAGAAAATAACTTTTCAACTTTATGTGCAGACCTATATTGATGTTAAGTAAGCACCCAACAGTGCCAGTGACAGGTATTCAGAATAAATATACTAATCCTACCTCTCCAAAATTAGAATTTCTTTCCACCAGGTCAGATTTGGGTTGTTATTTTCTGTTTCCTATGGCATGTCACACATATTATATATTTATATTTCTCAAGCACTCAGATTGTGACCACTCTTAAACAAGTCTTAGGCTTCATAAAAAGTGTGTTTCAGAAAAGTGTTAACAGGCAACAGAAAAGAAATGTTACTCAACGCAGAAGAGGCTATTAGGAGTTTGAACTTTTCTCACTTGCCAAAAGTTCTTCACTTTCTGTAAACTGCACAAAGGATTCATTCAGAGGCTGAAAGTGAAAGTGACTCAGGGCTATTTTTGAAAAGGTCAGGAAAGTGCACTTGCCAGTTTTCAAATTCCTTTGAAACCTCTCCCTGTGAACATCACAACTGAAAGAATATAATCCCCGAGCGGCAACTTGATGATGTGGTGATTTTAATATTTCTTTCAGAAGTGTCCAGGTAGCTGCTCTGTGAAATGGGTTCATGAGAAACTGCGTTTACAGAACATTTTACAAATCACTCTTTTTTAGGGCATTAGGGGAATGAACCATTTTAAAAGACCCTTGGCAGCAAGAGTTTGCTGGGCTGGCACCTGGCAGGAAGCCTGCCCCACTCTGGCTCGCAGTGGGAGGCTGGCGTCCCCAGGACTTCCTCCCCGACCGGGGATGAGTGGATGAGGATGATCGGGTGGGCCTTCCCGTGACACTTAACAGGGTGGTGAAAAGTGCAGCCCCTGGGCATGGTCCCCAAAAATGGCCCTATAAACGTGGAATTCAGGCATGATAACTTTTTAAAGAAGATTAAAGGAACTCAGTAGTTACCTCTGGGGCAGTCATCTATTTTCTTTGCCTCTTAAGACCCAAGTTACCAGAGGGGAACACTTGCAGTGAGACCCCACATTCCCCCCTGAATCAACCTGTCCGTGCCACTTGGGATCTGGTGTTCTTTCACAAGGACCCTCCCGATGAGAAGAGCTCACTGCCCACTGCGGTCGCCCTGCCCATGCGCCCAGCGTCTAACACCCCAGGGGCAGGGAGCAGCTCTGGAGCTGACGTCTAAGGAGCTTCCCTGCTGACCTGACCCCTCACCCCTCAGGCATCCGGGTGGCTCAGCCTCTCCCCTGGACATACCGCTGAGTCCCAGGTGGAGCTGCTGGAGAAAGCTGGACATGGGACATCCACACGGAGCTGCAAGCCAAGGTGAGGAGGGCGCGCGTGACCGCCTCAGCTGCCCACTTGGCCTCTGCTGCACCGTGAAGATCCCAGTTTCAAGGGCAGTTCTACTGAAGACAGCCACTGCGTTTCCGGAGACTTCTTTTTTTCCCAGGCTGGATAGCCCAGGTTCTTGCACTTGCCCCTGAGCTGGAGCTGGTAGTGAGGAGTACTTCAATGTCCCAACTGGTCTCCCCTGAAAAAATGGAACAAATAAAACACACCGCCACATCTGTGCAAGGTGTCACCAATCAGCAAGCATATCTGTACGTGTCACATCCACTCTGAGTGGATCTTTGCAACGATTGTGAACCACTATCGGATTCCGTTACAAATGAAGCAGCAGGCGGAGAGTGATCCAGTGCTTTGTCCAAGGACCCAGTGCGTTTTGGAGGAGCCGAAACTTGACCAAGGAGCTGCTGTGTGCTTTCCAGAAAACCACAGAGTGGATCGATGACTATCCGAAATCGTGATGCTGCAAACTGAGCACTACACTCTAGCTCTAGGTGAGTCGGGACAACGCAGAAGGTTCCGCCCCACGAAAGCAGCCCAGATCACAGCGCCCTTAGAATGTCCCTCCTGCTCGCCACGGACATGAAGCTTACCCTTGCCTTTTTGCAGGCTATGGAACCCTAAGCCCCAAGTCCTCAAGTTACACCCCTGCTAGCGGGGTGTGGGGGAGCAAGGCCACACTGGCCACCACTGACCTCTTGCTGATCTGATGTATCGTTCACACACACTCGCTTCAGACTCTGCACAGTCATGGAAAAGAAGGGCCTGAATACGGAAGGCCAATTCTCTGCCTCAGTTTTTTAAACCGTACAATGACAAATCTGTATTAATTTCCTAAGGTCTTTGGACTAGACAGGAAGATGCACGTGCGGTGCGGGAACGGGGCAGGTGAGTGCTGCTGCTGTGACCTGCCTGGTGTGTGTCCTCTGATAAGCCTCACAGTATCTCTCCAAGACACGAAGAAATTGTCAGCAACTCAGGGCAAAGGACACTCCTCTCCCTAGACCGACAAAAACATACATCGGTAACCTCTGGTCATGTTATTAAGCTGTTTTCAAGCTGAACGGTGATCAAAAGGTCGAGACCCAGGTTCGAATCCCCACTTGGCAAGTCGGCACCCCGTGCTCCAGACCCTCTTATGTGAGACAGGGTCGGGGCAGGGCCCAGCCTGCAGGGCTGCTGAGGACCCCCAGGAGAAGGCGGTGAAGCCCACCGAGGAAGGGCTTCCTAACGTCGGGCACTGCCGCGACGCCCCACCCTTCCTCTTTCGTCTTATTCATCAGAAGGTTATCTTCAGTGATCTTGTCAAACGTTCCTTTAAATCAAAACAGTTCATAGCACATGTGTTTTCTACACTGGGCTTTCTGAAAAGGAGGAACTGAGACGGCTTTTTCCTGTGAACTGGCTCTGCCGCCGGCCCTCCCCCCGCTCGCTGCTGTGTCAGCCCCGAGCCAGGGGCTGCCCTCCCCTGGGCTCCTAAGCCCCAAGGGGACGGCGCTGAGGCCCAGAGCGCGCGGGCTTCCTCCCGCGTCCCGCGCCGCACCAGAATTACTCTAGAAACCACAGGCCGCACACCAGGCTGTTTGGAGGACGAGATGCTATCCCTCTAACTGGCAACTGAAGTTTGGGAGATCCCCAAATAAAGAACTATGACAATTCAAAGGAAGGCATTGGAAACTGGATTTTTAGGGCCTGAGACACACAGGTATTTTGAACAGAGGTTTCAACAGCCTCCTCCCCATATTGCCCCAAATCACAATCTATACCCTATTTCACCTATGCAGTAAAGTGGCCCTGATATATATTTTTCATTTTATCAAAATGTAAACCAAGTAAAGAACTTCAAAATGCTGTATGCGTATTTTTTTTTTCGTGACACATGTAGACATTTATTCCTTAATATACCGTGAGAAAGGAATTTTCATTGCTATTTTGATAAAGCCCAATAAAAACTGACATAAGCATTAGGTAATATTTAACTAGGTTGGCAGACAAACAATAACAGCATGATTAAATATTAAAAAGTGGCTGCCTGCCATGTTTCTGACCGCAAATAAGACTGGATGTAGTGCCTATCACCAAAAGTGGGTGGTAAGTCAAGTGAGAAGAGGCGTAAGTGGCCAGCCAGCCCCAAACCTGCCTGAAAAAACATGCATTTTTCTATAAATATCATATCCATAAATTGATACTCTGCTACTTTTAACCCCCTGTACAAGCATTTTCTTCTAAGCATTGTTAGACAAATAACACTTCGTGACAAGCCATACATCTTTTGGTAGCTAGAGGACAGAGGAAAAAAAGGAGTTGATTCACTGGAAAACCAGATCCACTTATTGAAAACAAACACAAACTTGAAACGATCCTTTAAATCACAGGATTGAATCACAGGAAATCCAAGTCTCAATTTGGCAATTATTAGAACTTTCCCCGTGTTCCAGAATGTAACTGAGAAACCTCCTTTTGTTTCCTAGAAAAGGTATAAATTACCCAGCACTGAATCAAGATCTGTACGTCGCCATGCTGAGATAAAGGAGATGTTTTCCCTCTTTATTTTACTGTCATCTACGGAGTTGTACTGTGCTCGATTAATTACCCTCTCTTTCTGAGTTTCTTCAGCATCTTCTGAGCACGTGGCTACATCCTCAGCATTTCCAGCGTGTGTCTGTTTTCTGCTGTGGTTTCGGCATGAGGACGTGCTGGAGGGGCAGACAAGGGGGGCGGCTGGGGCAGCTGGGAAAGAGGTGAGGACTATCCCCCAGCAAGACAGTGATCTGCTGAGAGGAAAATCAAGGGGAAGGCAAACGTTTATAGAGAGAACTGGGCAGATGCTTTTCTCTTGCTGTAATATTTGAAGTCATTACAGGATGATGTCTTTGTTTTCACAGACACTCCAGTGACTTAATCGGAACTTGTTAGGAAATTAAATGCGACTCAATCAGCAACAGTAGACTAGACCACAAATCCAAGTTAGGAGAGACAAGCCGTTCACCACGCGCTTAACGTTTTCTTTCTTCCCTTTTACGTAATTATTTCCTACTCACTTAAAATGGAAACAGCATTTCAGCATGTCACACACAGGACAAAATGGCCCTGAAACCGTAAAAGGACTATCAAAACAAGTACCAGCACTTTATTTGCAAATTATCAGGCATGAAATGAACAGCTCAGCAAGTTTATCAGTAAACAAAGTGCGCACGCCACCAGCGATAATCAGCAGAGAGAGTCTAATGTGAATTTTAATAAGCCCCTTTTATTTATGCTGATCAGCTGAGCAATCATCACAAATCTGCACCGTCTCCACAGCTAAGGTGATTATGAAGACAGCGCTCTCAGTCGACGCCCATTAGTGGAGACAACCGCCCCACTTTTATTAGGCTAGACACCAGCTGATGACAGGTCCACATGGGCCTCTTCTAAGGTTTCAAGAATTGAGTTTGACAGCCTAATTTCCCAAATTAAAAAAAGAAAGCTTCAGTGATTTTAAAAATGAAAAATCCATATGCTTTCAAACAGCAGTGAAATCACCGTGATGAGTACGTAAACATGCAATAAAATAGGTAGTTATTCAGTATGCCAGAACCCGAACGGAGGAGAATGACTTATGGCTGTGCTTCACTGCACTATAATGAGCACAGCTGCAGCAGGGACAGTGGACGGGGCGACTCCAGGGCTAACGGAGGCATCAAGTGCAGGTCTTTGGAGAGCTGCCGGCCTCAGAACCCTCAGCACTGGACAGACGCCGCAGAAGAGAGGCTGGTTTGAGAAAGTGAATATAAAATAAGGCTACCCCAAATGATTTCAGAGAGTTCTAACACTCTCCGTCCTTTCCACCCTGAATTCTACAATTCACTCTTTCCCACACAGTTCACATCTACCCCCCACCCCTGTGGACATAGTTGCTACACTCAGACGTGCCCACTGCAACCTTCCATTTGCAGTCCCTTGCCAGCACAGGGGAAGAAAGGCGTATTTCTGATAAGAGGGAGAAAGTGTAGTTGTCGTCACCTCCTTCCCTCCTGAAGTCAGATGCAAACAGCTCGGGGAGAGGAAAGAGAAAGGTACCACTTCACTCTCAACCCATGACCCCAAACCATCCCTTCCGATCCGACCTTGGCAGCACCGTTTTCCTTCTTCCTTTTTGAACGAGCCCAGCCCGCGTGTAGGAAGAAGGCCTGAAGTCCAGCAGTCCCAGGGCTCTGGCTGGCTTCCCAGCTCAGGGCCCTGTCTCTGGCCGGACTCCTCTCTCGCCAGCCACCCTGCGGTCTAGGGCTGGCCTAGCAGCACCTGGCAGGGGAAGGGGCATGGGAAGGCTGCTGCCCCCAAAGCCACCATGCAAAACAAACAAGCAAAAAGCCCGACGTACGGGTAATCCGCCGCCTCCGGAGGCAGGGGGGACTTTCACGTTAGTTTTCTCTTCACTGATTTTATTTATACTTGGTAATTTTCAGATTATCTGTTGACTCATTTTTCAGGTTAAGATGTCTATATTTAACGTGTGTGGATGTGTATAAATCCTTTATAAACTTTATTTGGTATAACTTCACATTTTTGGTTACAGAAATCATTTTATTTTCTTAAAGCAGCACAGAAGACATACAATCAATATTAATTCCTACAGTGGGCAATATATAAATTATTCACATTTTTAAAAATTAAGAATGGAAAACCTCCTATGCGATAATGTTTTTAAAATGTACAACTAATTTTGGATCTGGGTTTTTGACACTATATACTTGTAGCTTTATACATCTGAATGAACATGACATGATATACATTTGAACAAAGTACACAGATGCATCCATTCCAGATGCTGAATACACTATATAAGTAATTTGCTTTTCACTTTGGTTCTTGAAATTCCATATGCTGAGGCATACAGTGCATTTGAAAGATACTTTCAGAAGTACCTTTATCATACTGGTATTTTAAATGTTTGTCTCTTATTCTCCTTTATAGCGAGGTGGTCTTTTCTCCTTAAAAGCAAGAAGACCTTCAAGTCTGTCTTTCGTTGGAATGGTCTAAGAAAAACAAAGTATTATATTATTTATATCAAAATTTAAACAACTGTAAAGTTTAACATGCTTCATCTGAGAGAACTAATCAGAAGCATGTTCTAAAATTCTAAAATCTACTAGTCATTTGAACAATGTTCCTAATTATGTGTCTAAATCTATATCATCTGACTCCCCACACTCCTTAAAATTTTTTTCACCATGGAGGTTGTCCCCCATTTCTGCGGTGCTTGTAATGGCACGTGCTCATGAATGACAGGCAGGCGAGCAGAGTAAACTAACCCTCTACCACTATTCAAGTTCACGACATCTCCATGCTTGAGTGGAAAATCGTGCAATTTCCAGTTCTCAAGAAAAGTGGAACAGAACTCTCCTGTTACTTTATATGCCCTAAAACAAAGTTATATCTTTCAGGGACCCCCTCCTTCCCCCAAATAAAAAAACTGTTCCTCTCTAGAAACTTGTGTCCTCCTAACTGTGTCCAACAAAGTAAACTGTGTAATTTACTGAGTGAACCTCCAGTGGGCAGGAGGTGAGGCTCCAAACGTTAGTGAAAGCCGAGGACCTGCCAACACCAGTGCACACACAGCAGGCTCACAGCCCACCACCGCGCTCCCACCGCCACGCAACAGCCAGCCTCAGGGCCCGAGAGCACCCCCACCAACACAGCCAGGAGCCGAGAGACAGCTAGTGTGAAGGCACTAACTTGCCCGGAGAGTCCTCGATTACGTGGACAGGAGGCACTAATCCCGAATGTGGGGCCGAGTCGGTCATAAAGCAGGGAGTCAAGCAGCAGCAAGGACTCACTGACGCTACATGCGTGAGTTTAGAAGGGACGAGGGCAGGTGTGCTCAGGGCTGCACACTGCCCTTGAGTTACGGGAAGGTAAACATCATTCCTAAGAGTGCACCCGCATTGAATTTGTGATTGTTTTACATACCTGAGCATAACAAGCTTCTTCTATGGCTAACCCTGTCACTAAATCGACCTAAAGATAAAAACATAATTCATTTCAGCGGAAATTACTTTTAAAATTGTGGAACACGTAACATAAATTAAAATGCAATAACCCTGTCCCCAAAGAACAGAAGCCTTTGATGGAGCACGGCAGATCTGAAGTATGTGCAGCAAGAGACCCTGAGCCAGGCTGCCTGGCTCAGATCCTGACTCCACCACTCAGGGGAGGGGACGCTGGGAGGCCGGCCTCTGTCTTTAGAGGGGACCTCTGCACTCAGGAGATGCTGGGAACCGGCCTCCGTCCTCAGAGGGCACCTCTGCACTCAGGGGACGCTGGGAACCGGCCTCCGTCCTCAGAGGGCACCTCTGCACTCAGGAGATGCTGGGAACCGGCCTCCGTCCTCAGAGGGCACCTCTGCACTCAGGGGACGCTGGGAACCGGCCTCTGTCCTCAGAGGGCACCTCTGCACTCAGGAGATGCTGGGAACTGGCCTCCATCCTCAGATGGCACCTCTGCACTCAGGAGATGCTGGGAACCGGCCTCCGTCCTCAGAGGGCACCTCTGCACTCAGGAGATGCTGGGAACCGGCCTCCGTCCTCAGAGGGCACCTCTGCACTCAGGGGACACTGGGAACCGGCCTCCGTCCTCAGAGGGCACCTCTGCACTCAGGAGATGCTGGGAACCGGCCTCCATCCTCAGGGGGCACCTCTGCACTCAGGAGATGCTGGGAACCGGCCTCCGTCCTCAGAGGGCACCTCTGCACTCAGGGGACGCTGGGAACCGGCCTCCGTCCTCAGAGGGGACCTCTGCACTCAGGAGATGCTGGGAACCGGCCTCCGTCCTCAGAGGACACCTCTGCACTCAGGGGACGCTGGGAACCGGCCTCCAGCCTCAGAGGGCACCTCTGCACTCAGGCCAATCCCTGGACCTTCCAACAGGGACCGGAACACAAGGCTTACACGAGCTCATCTCGGTAAAGCACTTCCCAGACACACATAAAACTTGGCAAAGAGTAAGGACTGAAAGGGGTGTCTGATATTGTTGTTACTGTTCTAAGAATCTTCTGAAAATCAACCAAGTATGTACATTGTGAAAACTGCCTTCCCTGCCAGGAAACCCAGTCTCTCTTCACTACTAGGGAGCCCAGGAAGACACAGTGGCCCCAGGTCTGGAAGGAAGAAGCACCTTTTCAACATTCCTCTAATTCGGTCAATAATTTAATCAGAGACTGTCACTAAAGCCCGGGATAAATGAGTGCCTGCACCGCTTCCTTCCTCACTACCCCACCCTGGCCTGCGGCCTCCACTCATGGGGAATCCTCTACTTGGGGTAACCCTACAGACTGATTTACCTTCTTTATGTGCATCTCACTGCAGAAAGCACAGTGAGCAGTTAAACGTGGAGAGAGCCAAGGCTCAGCATTGAGCTAGGAATGTTAATAATATGATACCGGTGCTGAGAATGCACAAGAAAGTCATTTTCTTTTGGCTTTTATATGACTTACTTATCAATAAATCTGTCTATTAACTCAATGGCAAAAATAACAAGCATGTTACAAGCTGCAGGGCACTGGTGAAATTACTAAATTCTGATTATGATACTGAATCAGCAACAACCAGAAAGCAGAATGAATCAATGTAGCAAAAAGGAACCTCAGTGGCTTTCAGTAAGAGTAGAATTCAAACAGCTTTATTTTAACACTTGAAAAAAATAATGGAGAAGTCTAAACAGGGTCCATTTAAATGAAATCTCCACTACAGCTGTGCTTAGACTGCACAGCTGCAGAATGGACACTGGACCAGGGCCAACAACAAAAATCAAGTATTTAGGCAACTTACCTCCATCCCTTGATTAATTGCTAATTTTGCCACTCTCATTGCAACGGGTCCCTAAAATTCAAACGACAGAAACAGATTTCAATTACTATTTATGCAAATTATGTTGTACTTCCAGTATATCTCAGAAATGCCCACTGCTAGACCCATGGGATAGAACCAACAACAGTTGTGAGATAAGAGGCGGAAAATTTCTTTCTGGCCTTGTAAGGTCTTAATTACACTGCAACTGTAATAACCATACTGTACTCATGGTGACCTGCAGATTTCTGAAGGTCAGCAGGTCGTGTGTGTCCAGTAGAAGGCTTATCAGTCAACAGTTCCCCCAAAGGTGGGGGAAAAGGAGATAAACTGGTTGCTGGCTCAGCACCACATCCATCAGTGGTTGTGGCAGGAGGTCGGCTGGAGACGAGGCTGCTGCTGATGATGACTGTGGAGTCCAGGGAGCATCAGCTTCTGTTGCTGGCTCTGCCCCTTTTCTAGTTGGCACTGGTTCCTGACTGAGACGACAGTGTGTCAGTGAAGACGTGTTCCCTCGGCAGCACTCCCCCATCACAAGCAGCTAAGAGTGCAGAGAGACAAGCCTTTCAGAACGCATGCGAGAGGGTCCAGCTGGGGAAACTGGGATATCCTTGACGGGAAGGAAAATGTCCATCCTGTCCCGTGGAAGTCAAAGGCTTACCAAACTATGCTACAGAAAACCACAGTCCTCCAGAAGGTATTTATGTCTTTGATCACATTTTTAAATTCCCAAAAAAAAAGTTTATGGGTAATGAATTTGAATTCAATGGCATGTTTTAAAGAATCTTCAAAATTAAAATGTAAGGTAGCTGGCTAAATGACAGGTCAACAGAGGACTCTAATAGATACTAGTTGAATGGATAGATAAATGGATTATTTTGTTTGTTTGTTTTGCCTATTTAGGGGTTCCTATTACCAAATTTTCCAGGGCTCTATCAATTAGACAAGCATCTTAGTTATAATTCTTCCAAATGTGAGGCATGCACACTGGAACCATTTAGTTCATCCATCATCAATCCATTTTTGTAAACGGTATGCTCTTCTCGGTGAGGTCTCTTATTTCTTCACTTTTATCTCCAAGTAATCCAGACAAGGGCTAGTCAAACTTTCATACGCACAGGAATCCCTAGGGCCCCTTGTTAAAATGCAGACACTGATTCAGTAAGTCCGGGGTGGACCTGGGACTCTACAGGTCTAACCAGCTCCCGAGGAGGCTGAATTCGGCAGCAAGGTTTAAAAATCTTTGAAAAGAAAGGAAAATGAAAAATGCTGTCTTGGAGCCAATGCTTAATTTAATTAGCTTCTATCTGAAAACATAAAACAAACGCCCCTTCTTTTCTACAAACCTTTTTTCTCACACAGAGCAATGGAAGTAACATATAATACAGAAGTCTTCTGGAAATACTAATTTTTACAGGAGCATTCCAGTTACTTGAAATAGTAATCATTCAGCGACCAGTGACAAAATAAAGATGGTAAAAGTGAAGACTCCATCACTTTGTAACTTTTGCGTGGAGCTTCACAGTTGTATGTTGTCTGAATTTATTCAGCCTCTCCTTAGGCATCTGTCTGTCCTGGAGAGACTTTCATTTCAACAATGCATGCTCTCAGAGGGATGAGCACCCTTCAGGTGGCATGGTGACAGCCCCTGAACCGCCGGGCGGAAGGCAGTGGGTGCCAGGTGAGCCGAGGGGGGGGAGGCAGCGCAGATGGCGCGGCCCAGGGCTCTCAGCGGGGTCGGTGTTGACAGTGACGTCGTTACGTGGAGGATCCCGACAGGAGGAGCAGATTCTCAGGCATGAAGACAAGGGGTGGGCGGTCGGAGCTGCTGGGGGCTAACGAGCCACCCCGGGGCCCTCTGACGCAGGGAACTGAAAGCGCCACCTGAGGGTCAGGAGGAGCCACGGCATCACCACTGGGGCAGGCTGCTGTAACTGCTCACATGCACCACTTCATCTCAGCTGAGGCATGCCTGCTCATGAAGCTGACTGTCAAGGGAAGTCATTATACCAATATCTAAACGATTACTTCTCCTGACAGTTGTTCCTTTAATCTCTTCTTAGATAGGTATAACCCTAATATTACGGGGGGCAAGACTAATACCAAAGTCACAACGAGTCTTTTTTTCTAAGGCAGTAAAAAAACCTGTTCTTAAATTAGCTCTCTTTATGTTAATTCGACAAATATTTACTAAGCCTTGACTAAGTGTAAAGTTCTGAGTTAGCTTATATGGGAAATAATTACAAAAGGGCCCTAAAAGAGGTTATAGTGTATAAGTCAATTACAAAGGAACAATGGAATAATAATACCTAGCAATTCTTCACAATAAAACTACTCAAAAGCACTTTTTAAAATTAAGGATGTCATGAATACTCAAACATGTTCTACAGCAATACTGAAAGGTTTATGCCCACCAATGCTAAGTCAGCTTAGTTTACTGAAAAGTCATAAATGCAAAACTGAATGTTAACGAAGGAGCTCTAGCTATTGGTGTTCCACATACAAGGTATCAGGAAAAGGGGGAGATCTACCTCCTAAAAAAAATTAAAAACGGAAACCCTGGGCTGTGCTCAGGCTGTGGTGTGGGAAAGCAGCCAGGGCTGGAGCCCCTTCGGTGGGCTGCGGCCTGACCGCGCTCCCTGATCCTGAAATCGGGGGAGAAGGGGACAGGTTTCCTTTTTCAGTGAGCCTGGAGTGCCAAACAGGATGCTGTTTAGCCATTACTCCAGTCAAATATTTCTCTCCCTCCAGAATATGCCCCAGACCCCGTTCCCATCAATCCTCACCCCCCTAAAGATTAACCACTGTCCTAATTTCCATCAGCACAGATGATTTTGTCTGCGGCAGGTTTTGGAGAATAGAAGTGGCGTGATCTGCAGCAGTGCTGCAGGGAGCAGTTTGACAGGAGGAGACACAGGAAGGGCTCAGGCCAGAGAGCAGAGGTGAGCTGGGGGCGACCGGCGCGGGCCCAGTGGGCAGGGAGCACCTCCGGCCGCCTGGAGGACACCCCCTGGGCACAGCCGCTGCGAGCGCAGAGCACGGCTGCCCAGGGGTGAGCTGGGGGTGAGCGGCGCGGGCCCGGTGGGCAGGGAGCACCTCCGGCCGCCTGGAGGACACCTCCGGGCACAGCCGCTGCAAGCGCAGAGCACGGCTGCCCAGGGGTGAGCTGGGGGCGAGTGGCGTGGCCCGGTGGGCAGGGAGCACCTCCGGCCGCCTGGAGGACACCCCCCGGCACAGCCGCTGCGTGCGCAGAGCCTGGCCGCCCAGGCCATGGGCGTGGTCTCCACCCCGATGATGCGCCTGGGCACGGCACCAAGGACCTAGGCCCAGGCTGGTGCCTCAGACACAGGAACCCAAAGAAGACCCAAGGGCTTCTGCGGAGGCACAGGTCCCCACAGCGTGAGTGCTCTGCGGTCCCGTCCCAGCACCTCGGTGCCTGGGAAGGTTCTCAGGCCCAATGCCAAGAAAACCCTCAGAAACAGGATGCGACCCTGTGAGTGACTGTGAGTGGGGACGTGAAGTTTTCCGAGGAAGGATTTCATTAGATTCTCAAAAAGATCCATGGTCTAAAAAGGGGCTATGAATTCTGTTTGAGTTAGGTGACCATGAGTTAGAGAGGAAGGTATTTTGACTCCAGAATGGCTAGGGGGTTTATAATACTTCAAACTCCGTTAGGGGTGAAGAGATGGGGCTAATTGTTTTTATAATGAAAAAAAATTCCTCCTCTCAATTTCAAATCCTTTAATTCATGATTTCAGACCAAAGTAAAATTTGAAAAATACACATGCAAGAGTGAGAGAACAAAGAATCCCTTAGAGCAGGACCATGCTATCACTATTACTCGTTAGTATGCTGACACTGGAGTACGCGGGCAGTGCACTTCAGATTTTCAAAGTATAAAATGTGAGGGAGTACATAGCGCACAGAGGAGCTGATACAATGCCTGTATCACCATAAAAACAAACACATGCAAAAAACCCAAACAACGGCTGCATTTCAAAGAGGTTACCTCAAAGCTGAGCTATGAAAATAAAAGACCAATTTGGCATACTAAACTGCAGCTTTCTTCATTATTAGAGGTTTCAGCTGGTGACCTACTTAAAATACTTTGCTAGAGGGTTTCGCCATGTGTGACAAATGTGGTTCATGTAACGTACCATCAAAGTATGGCTACAGAAACCTTCAGATCATCACCGTCTCCACGCTCATTCTGAAGGCTCTTAATGTCCATCTATACTCCTGCCATGTTCCCAGCTTTAGTACTGCCATATGGCTCTTTCCTTGTAAAGCAAACCAAGGACATCTCAGGTATGTGGGATGACTGCTTCTGTTTTCTGTCAATGTGTGATAGCGTTATTATCTAACAAGAAGGAAAGGAAAATACAGTCGAACACCTGAGGCAGGAACTCCTTGGCGAGGTCCAGGGCCTTCCTGTAGGCGGCGTCCCCCTCCTCGTTCTGCTGTGGGACGTGGCTCACCAGGCCGACTGCCTTTGCTTCCTGGCCATCGAGCACCCGGGCCGAGAAGATGAGCTCCTTGGCCAGCGACATGCCAATGGCGCGAGGCAGTCTCTGCGTGCCTCCTGCAGAGAGGACAGAAGGGCGCGATCAAGCAAAGACGTCACACCCGCTTACTTTAACACTTCAGTGCTGCAGCCTTCATCTCTAAACCTAAACCAGCAGGGCCAGATGTGGTTAGGAGTCGAGACTAGTAAGCTGCAAACTGCTTCCAAAGAGAATCGCCCTTCTTAAGTCAAGCTAATAAAATGAGTAACACCCCGAAAAAATAATCTGGCCTCATTACCAAATGACTGGTACCTGACTAGTCTACCCCTGAATCGAGTCTACAACCTCCACCAGGCCAGGAGCCATGAGATGGACAGCAGTGGACAAGCAGTGCTGGCCAGGAAGCACATTTACTATAGGAATGCAGCAGCCATCACACTTGGCGTTTGTTTTTGTTTTTGTCTTTTTTTTTTCCTTAAAGATACACAGATCACACAAAATGTTACATTAAAAAATATAAGAGGTTCCCACATACCTCACCCCCACCCCCCACCTCCTCCCACATCAACAACCTCTTTCATCATCTTGGCACCTTCATTGCATTTGGTGAATTCATTTTGGAGCACTGCTGCACCACATGGATAATAGTTTACATGGTAGTTCACACTCTCTCCCAGTCCATTCAATGGGTTATGCATCTGTCCCTGCAATATCATTCAGGACAACTCCAAGTCCCCAAAATGAAACTTGGCGTTTTTAACTTTTCAAATCCTAAGAAAGTTAATTCAAATAACTTTTGAAAGAGTAATTTATGGTGAATGAATGTAAATTAGTTTAAATTTAATAAAAATAAAAACATAATTAAAATTCAACCCAAATCTGGGCTTTGTCTTGGTCCTATGATGTACTACTCCACTGGCCTCTCTACTTTTGAAGATGCTCTCTCACACACAGATATACCCTCTTTTCCTGTTTTAGGGGAAAATCCCGAGTATGGAGTCAGAAGCCATGAATTTGGTTTTGACTTGGCCACGTACTATTTCTGGGACTTTGGAAGTCGTTTAGCTTTTAGCTCAGGATTCTTATTTGTTGGACAGGGACTGTAACCCCGTTAAAGGGCCGCCGCGAGATCAACTGAGAATGTGGGCTACGCTTGGGCGGCACTACATCAATCGATGTCAGGCCATCCTCAGCACAAGTGTGACCACACTCAGTTGCCCAGATCCCCTCCACTGGCACGGTGCCTGAGTGCTTCTGAGTTTGCCTAAAACCGCAAGGTAACACAGTGGTACACTGCACGACCTAGAGTCAAGTTAGGTCAGGGTTAGGTCAGGGGGGTTCTGGAGCAAAACACGTCCATTCTTTTGAAGACTGGCTAAGTCATTAGGTCCACTGATAGAATCACTACGATATCTTCCAGGCTTGAGGTCAGGATTTCAGCAAGCAGAAAACTGCACAAAAACAGGGAATGCAGGTTGAACCTCAATTTCCACCAATAAGAACATGGCAATAACTACCACCTTAGGGTTAGTCGAAGCCTCACCCCTGAAATGGCTGCTGCGCTGCCGGGGCCTGGGCGGCCAGGAGGCAGGGTGGCCGTCTGACAACATTCTCTACTAACCCAACGCTTTAGAATGAGCAGTTTTGCTTTCCTTTAAGCAGCTTTAAGAGGAAAGTGAAGTTGTTTTTTTTTTTTAATTCACATCTCTATCACAAGAGAAAATGAAAAATAAAGACCACAAGTTTCAAGAAAGCGTATTTTCTTTCAGCAGTAAAGTCTATTTCTACATGTTTAACCAAGTATGCCTGCATTGGGCAGTATTTAGAAAATATGGGTGAAAAAAACAAAAACAAAACCCTACAACCTCAATAACTTGGAAAAGAGCTGATGTTTTAAATAGGGATTGTTTTCAAACATACATAAAATGAATGATGCTTCTATGAAATGCAGGTTTTGAGTGCAGAAACTACCCAAGCAGTAAGAGATGGTGAGTTTACAAGACTGTTGAGCACAGACTGTTTCTCTAAAAAGAAGGTAGCATTTACAAATTGAAACCTAACTGCAAACACTAATGCCACTTAGTGTAGTAAAGATGTCTGAGAACTTTTGGCACAAGTTGCATGAAAACCATAGCTATTAATGATGTTTCTAATGTCAACGGATGAGAATCCAGATAAAAATAATACAATCCAGATAGCTACATTTATTCACAGAGGTGATGGCAACGATGAAGAGACTGAAGAATGTATGGACATAGTATTCATGTAAGCACAAGGTTAGGAAATGATTCATTTCCGTGTGCTGTGAAAAGTGCAACGTAATGTAGGCTGGTCAAAATTCATAAATGTGACCTTCAAAGTCACTGCTAATGTCACAATTATTATACAACTGAAACTCAACATTTTGCCAGTCCATGAGGCTTAAGCCTATTCACCGTATCATTCCATTTACAGCATCACTCTCCAGGAGTGAAGATTTTACGAAAAGTTAACAAGGGACGGGGTCATGCAGGTGGTAAGAACTACCACAGAAGAGATCCACTCTCGTGAGCTGACAGATACAGAGTTCAAGGCTTTGCTTGGTGAATGGAGTGCGGAATGCTGCAGTCTGCGGGAGGACATGGTGTGGAAGGGACCCAAGGAAGAATCCTCTGCTTGGCTCGCCAGTTCACACTGGATCCAAGACTTGTCCTTTTGGTTGACATCATTAAGTCATCTTATCATTTCAAACATTTCTCTGCATTCTTGAATAGTTGCACAAATATATGATATGATTCACTCATTCCTCCTGAAATTGTATCTATAGGAAACTTGCTTGGTATAGCAAAGTTGTTGACCCATTTTCATATGCTGAAATTAGTTAGCAAAAACCAAAGACTGATTGTCTGAACTATATTTTTATATTTGAATTGAAAGCTGCCTCCTCCCACCCTTGCACAAAATTTGTGACTTCAAACTTTGTAAAAATAATCTGTTCTGTTTGCCTTTCTTAACTGAGAATGGGAGTTAAAAGCTACAAAAGGAAGTTACTGAACTGCAGTGTGATGTGTCACAAAAGTGAACATGACTGATGAGGAATTCTCAAATTTCTACACATATCTCAGGAATGGCTCACCAACATTCTATTACAGTCTGGAAGTGCATATGTTTATAAACAGCTATTTTCCATTATGAAATTAAATAAAACTAATAATTACTGCCCATTGAGGGAGTCAAGGTTCAATTCAGCTCTGCATACTACACCATGAAGTATAAAATGTGACACTGAAGGATTGGTATAGAAGGAAAAAGTGTGGATATTTAAGTTCCAAATGAAAGCAGCAGCAGCAGAGAGAATTTAATTTATATTTTATTGGCTCCAGCATTAGTTTATAACTAGGCAGAAATGAAGACAGTACAGCATGCCACGTTTCTGCAGTTGGCATTCTAATGTAGCAGGCGTCCTTCACGGATCTCATAACCTGCTCAGTTCTCAGGGGCATTTGAGTTTGGTATCCCTAAACTTCTACATCTAGATATGGTTTTTGGGACTTATGAAATTAAAACAGTGGAATTAAAAATAGGGTTGTTCCCAGGGTGCTAAGATCAGTTCAAATACTCACACTACTCTGCACCCCAACAGCTTCCAACATGGAGCACTGACGCCTGGTCAGGCTGGTTCTGTAGACTTTATGTTGTTGCCACAGGATAATGTGCAACCCTATTTTACAGATAAAGAAACTGAGGCTCAGAGGGTTTCCATAACTTGCCCAAAGCAAAAAAAAGTGCACATGTGGTGCACATAGGTAGGTATGGTAGGAGCAGGTATATCAAATTTTTTAGAAAGTGCACGGGTGATGTGTATAGGTAGATGCATGGTATGAGTCATCTCAGTGGAGGAGCCTGACACCTGATGTGCTCATTACCGTTTTTCCTTTGCTGTATTTTCAAAATTTTCTGCCATGTATAGATTTTCTACAATGTACAAAGTTTCTGCAACATACAGAATACTGCACTGTAGTAAGAATAAAAGTAGTATTTCTGAAGACCACTCTGCAGGAAGACAAAGAGCGAGCCCCCAAGGTAAAAAGCATTCCAAGCAAGTTCACACCCACATTCCAGAAAGTTCTCTAGGCTTCAAGAACCCCCCTCTCCTGGATGTAGTCACAGCACCGAGTGATCACGGCACAAGCAAGCAGCACGTTTCCAGGTGCGCCATGGCGTGTGAGACCAGAACTCTGGCATGTAATATCACCGCACTCACAAGGAGTCTGCACAAACAAGTAGTTCACACCTGAGCTCAGTGCGTACAGCATGTTCTTCCTCAAAAAGCAGCTGCATGAGTCACTTCATCACCTATCAGAAAAGGCATCCTGTGGTATTACATGACTCTGCAGGAGGGTCTGGCCAGACTAACAAGCTGAAAATGAGTCCCTAAGGTGTATTACTGTCTGAAGAAAATGAAAGATTGTAGCCACTAAGCCCTCCCTTCATAAAGGGGAATGCTCAGAAAATGCCAGAAAATGCCTAAGGCTTTCTGCCTTGGCTCTGCTAAGCCCGCATCTTGTTAGGAACGTGCTGATTCAGGAGGTCTGAGATCAGACCTAGCTTCTCGCCTTGGACCACACTCTGACTACGCAGACTCAAGAAGGCAGAGCTTCAGACCGAGTGCTTGTTTTCAGGGCCGTACCAGGGAGGGAGACCACAGAGAAAACTCACAATTATTAACCACTCAGGGTTCCAATAAACTGGACTTGCAGGGGTGTATGTTAGGAAAGGTGCAGCTGCCAACAAGGAGAGCAGCCTGACCAGGTGGGAAGGGCGGGCAAGCCACCAAGGGGCGCCGCGCTGGCGGCGTGGGCAGCTGGCTTCCCGTGTGGAGCGGCGCTCCTGGAACCTGAACGCAAGCTGGCGGTGGCAATGATGGCACTGCTAGGGAGGCTCCCATCAACGTTCAGCCGAAGAGGCAGCGGCATCTTCCAATCTACTGCCATAAAACACGCAGTGGGAAATGATTCTTTCTGAATAAAGCAACAGAATTTACCAAGTCAATAAGGATTCATCCTTTCACAACAGTCAGCTTAAAAGCTGTTGTTCTGGACCACTTTAGAATTGCTCTGCTGGAACTAATTTCAAAGATTACGACGCATTTGCCCATTCATTCAGCAAGTATTTATTGAAAAATCATTAACCTTGGGCTAGGTATTTGGACTCAGCTGTGAACAAAACAAAGCCCATACCTTCCTGGAGCTTATACTCCAGTGGGGAAGCCAGACAATAAGCAAACAGACACTGTAAGGCAGTGAGAGAGCAGAGAGTGACAAAATGTGGGGACGTTTTCTCAAGCCTGTATGATTCAAAGACCACAAATGAGGTGCTAGGGCTGCTCTCCGAAGTCAGTTCTACTCCCTCTATCTTTCTCTCTGCTGTCCTCCGGCTGTATCTTCCAGCCTCCAGGTCAACTCATGGTCCAAAAAGATTGCTGAGGCCTTGGGCATCGAGCCTGCAAACGAGGCAGCAGGAAGGGAGAAAAGGGGAAGGGAAGTGGTGCTGGTTTGCGGAGCTGTTGAGTAAGTCCTGGCCAACAGCTTCTGCTTCTGTCTCACCGGCTAGACCTTTAGTCATATGTAATTGAAGGGAGGTTGGGAAAGACAGTTTTGCTGACTGTTTTGCCTTGGCATAGAGAACAAAATTGAGATTCTATTTTTAAGGGAAAATGAAAATGGGTAGGCAATTAGCAGGCGCTACCATAAGTGGTAAAATGATTTTAATCACATAACAAAATGTTTCCACTTCAATGTATTACTTGGATAGAGTGAAAATATATATTTGAAATTCCACAGTTCTGTTCATAATGTTTCCATCATTCAACTTAATATTGTGAGAAGTCATCAGGAAAATTGTTTCCCTAGACTGTCCCCTGGGATTATACTACCGGCAGTGCAAAATTACTGTGAAGTAGAAACCTATCTGTCAGCAGAGCCTTAAATATTAGAAGCCTGTTTTTCCAGAAAGGCAAGAAGTGAAAACGTTAACTCCTCGGCGATGGATGTCCACTAGGTGCGGCGAACCTGGTGACTGAGCCCCGTGCCCAGTGACCTTCATGGCCTCAGGAGAGGCTGGACGCCACTGGGCCTGCCTCCCTCCTGCTCCCAAAGTTCTACACTGAAAGTGTGAATGAGCCCCAAACACAGATGCTGCTTCCTTGTTATATATTTACATGGAGTAAAAGACTTTCATGCTAATGTGCTGGAGGTGCAGTTAGTGTTGGGGTTTAAGATATACTTAGGGGATTTGAATCTCTGGACTGACAATGTGATAGCCAGGTCCTGAGCCTCAACAGACTCCAGCACCTACAATCTGATTTATTGGACTTACCACACTCAGCTAAGATGGAGTTGAAGAAGGACAACCACCACACCATGGAGCCTAGAGTGATTACAACTGAAAGTGGGAGGATTGCATCCAGCATCCATGTGGAATCTGAGCCTCCTCTTGACATAGAGGTGCAATGGACACAACCAATCCAATGTCCACATAGAAGAGGTGGCATTGGATTGGGAAAAGTGGACATGGTGGCTGATGGGTATGGGGAAAGGCAGGAAGAGATGAGAGGTGGAGGCGTCTTTGAGACATGGAGCTGCCCTGGATGGTGCTTCAGGGGCAATCACCGGACACTGTAAATCCTCACAGGGCCCACTGGATGGAATGGGGGAGAGTATGGGCCATGATGTGGACCATTGACCATGAGGTGCAGAGGTGCCCAAAGATGTACTTACCAAATCCAATGGATGTGTCATGATGATGGGAACGAGTGTTGCTGGGGGGGGGGGGGGGTGGGGTGCGGGGGTGGGGTTGAATGGGACCTCATATATATATTTTTAATGTAATATTATTACAAAGTCAATAAAAAAAAAATAAGATAAGGACTATGGTTAGTATTAGATTTTGACAGTGTTCTTTCATAGTTTGTAACAAACGTCTCATGACAATGCAAGGTGTTGGTAGATGTATGGGATCCCTGTATGATGTTATGCATGTTTGCTTTGTAAGTTCACAACTTTTACTATACACTTAATTGTTTATGTATGTTCATATATAAATGATATAAAGATAGTAACAATCGGATTGGTTAGGGGAAAACTGCTTTATTTAGTAGTAATATTTTGACAATGCTCTTTAATCATTAGTTTAAAAACTTTAAAAACAGTGTAAGTTATTGGTGGTAGAGTGAGATGTTATATATGTTTGTTTGATGTTATATATGTTTGGTTTGTAAGTTCACAACTATTATACACTTATTGTTTATGTATGTTTATTTATGAGTGATATATTTCAATAAACTTAATAAAGAAAAAAAAATTCAAGATAGAAACCTACAATTGATTGATGATGGTGAAATAATAAATAAAATGTGTCCACTCTGTGTTCCAAAAAAAATAAAATAAAATAAAAAATAAAATAACTTAAAGAAAGCTTCATTTCACGTTTCAGAATCAATTATAATATGGAGATTACTGAAGATAAATTATGATTTTGGATTAAAGATTATGTTTTAGTAACATTTATAAGGTAAAATGATTTCAAGATTTTTTTAAAACCTTTGTCTTTTTCCTTCTCTTATGACACCATAGAGAAAGAAGCCATACCAATAAAGGGAATCCCTTGTAACAAATCCTTCAAGTTGCAAGTGATGCAGATACCACGTTAAGGGTATTTATTCATATGATCAAAAGTGAGCTCTGGCTTCCAGCAGTAAATACCACTTCTGAATTACTTCTAAATCCCCTCCTGTAAGGAGAAAGTCCCACTAAAGGTTATTCTCTCTTGAGCTGTGGAGGAAACACTGAAGTAAAATGTTAGCTCAGGATTAGAGTGCCCTTTGCAAGTGATTACTGAGGAACTCTGTCAGAAAGCTTTAACAAGACCTTTCTTGATAGATTGAGGCTGGATGTTTACAAAACTGACTCTCCTGCTTTTACAATGAAAGCTTCAGGGTAAAAGAGGAGGTGGCTTATGTGAACAAACACGGCATCTTTATTGGTCTCATAACAAATTGTGTAACAATCATACAAAAACCATAAAAACATTTATCCTTAAATTTGTGACTGATGTTTAAAAGTGTTGCAATATTTTCTATTCCCTGAGGCTTTTCATGTGCTTTAAGCACTGAAAGTAGACATACCCAGACAAAAACAGCACAGGAGGAATATGTGAGGAAAAATACTTAACTGCTTAAATCCCCAGAGGAACCTACCCAAAATATGCTGATTTAAAGCTTTCAAAATAGAATTGAAGCTGGGGGGAAAGGCTGGACTTCAAAACATTTTTCTAGAGCAAAATAAGCTGACAACAAATTAAAACCTTTGTGACACAGCTTTCATTAATAATTGTTATCAAAAGCTTTCTCAACTATTATTCCATTTACGATAAAGAGAAACAGGTTAAATTTATTCATTAAACAGAAAATTACATTTATTTTAAAAATATTTATATGCACTTTTTATGACAAATACTTGCCAAAGCATTATCTTTTTTTAACTAAAAAATATATTGTCACATACTGGGCAAAATATTTAATCTTATTTTTTCAAACTGTCTTCAAGACTACCAGGTCCCTGTCCACTCTGGGATCCCAGCATCCCCCAGCAGCTCTCCCCCCGACTCTGCCACTGTTTGCGATTTTGGGCGGGAGCTGGGAACACAGGTGCTCACACCCAAAGGGCCACCGGCCACGTCTCCTGCAGGCTCCTCTCTCCCAGCACCCAAGGAAAGGCAAAGAGTGGACAAATACTTAAGCCAGACCAATCAAACTCTCTCTTGGCACTTGGATCCTGAAGTTTGGAAGAAATGGCTGTGGTTCACAGTTCAAGCAAAGGGGCCCAGAAAGACTGTCCAGAGCAATGCTGGCACACAGAACTTTCCAGGAAGATGGAAATGTTCTGTATCTGCACTGTCCAATATGATAGTCACTAAGCATGTGAAAAGTGACTAGTTTGACTGAGGAAATGAATTTTTAACCTCTAGACAGCTGCAAGAAAAGTAGTATCTGCAAACCTCATCTAAACTTAGATCTTTCTAATAGCCTTCATTACAAACCTATTCCAAATTTGCTTGAAGTTAAATATGGTAACTTACCAAAGAAAACATACTTTACGTAGTCCGACTTTTGTCTTGTGGCATACATGTATCAGGCAAATAGAATAGAAATGTCCTACAATAGTAAAAATTTTGTGCCATAATATGCGTTTACTACTATGTTTGTTTTGTTACACATTTTCCCTTTTAATCCCTAATTACTTTTATGAATAAATAAGATATGTTGCATAATATATATAATAAATATATAAATGACTTAAAGTCATATTAGTATCTATAAGTATATCACAAGAATGACGAATAGGGTGGATATTTCCTCCCTTTTGAGATTACTCATTTTTGTTTGTTTTTTACTATAGCAGTTGTGGTAGGTTTGCAGTAAAACTATGCAAGTAGTACAAAGTTCCCATATATCTCCCAACACACAGTTTTCCCCATTATCAATATTTTGCTTTAATGTGGTACCTCTGTAACAACTGATGAAACAATGTTATTATTGTATTACTGTAACTACAATCCATAGTTTAGATTAGGGTTCACTCTTACATGTATATAGTCCTATCATTTAAAAAATGTTTTACTCTGCTAACAATAAAATTTCCCTAAGGTTTCCCATTTTGTATACCTTCATTATAAAACTCAGTGATGGTTACCTTCACAACGCTGTGCCACCATCAGTCACCACCATTACCAAAACTTTTCCATCTCCTCAAACAGAAACTCTGTACCAATTATGAATTAGCTCCCCATTCTCCACCCCCACCCCACCCCCAGTAACCACAATTCTAATTTCTGACTTTATGAATTTGCATATTCAAATTATTTCATATCAGTGAGATCACGTGGATTTGTTCTTTTGTGTCTGGCTTATTTCACTCAACATGATGTCTTCAAGGTTCATCCATATTTTTGCATGCATCACAACTTCATTCCTTTTTACAGCTGAATAATATTCCATTGTATGTATATATCACATTTTGTTCATCCATTCATCCGTTAATGGACACTTGGGTTGCCCATCTTTTGGCTATTGTGAATAATGCCACTATGAACCTCAATGTGCAAATATCTGTTCAAGTTCCTGCTTTCACTTCTTTGAGGTAATATACCTAGCAGTGGTATTGCCAGGTCATATGGTAACTCTATACTTAACTTTCTGAGGAACATCCAAACTATCTTCCAAGCAGTAGTACCATATTACATTCCCACCAGCACTGTTAAATAACTCCTATTGCTCCTGTTGATAGAAATAGTATTTCATTGTGGTTTAGGTTTCTATTTCCCTAATGGCTTATTGGCCATCTGTATATCTTCTTTGGAGAAATGTCTATTCAAATCTTTTGTCTATTTTTTAATTGTTGTTGAGTTGCAGAAATACTTCAGATATTCTGGATATTAATCGCTTATCAGATATTTTTACTTTCTTAATAAAGTCCTTTGATGCACAAAGTTTTTAATTTTGATGAAGTCCCATTTATTTATTTTTTTCTTTCGTTTGCTTGTGCTTTTGGTGTAAAATCTAAGTAAACACGAGATACTGAAGATGTTTCCCTATGTGTTCTTCTTCTACTGGTTCTTATATTTAGGTTGTTGATCCATTTTGAGTTAATTTTTTGCATATGGTATGAAGAAGGAGCCATCTTCATTCTTTTGCATGTGGCCATCCAGTTTTTTTATCACTGGAATTACCAGATTTTGTGGTGCAAATATGTATACATAATTGTTGTATTAAATGAATATAGACGATAATCTTACAGAAAATTCTTGATTGATTGATTTACTAGAAAAACCATGTTGTGTGTTTATCTCACTGGATAAATCATATAATTACTGAACTTGTCAAAACTAAACCACTTGATATATGTAACTATCAATTGTTTCTACCTCATTACAAGTTGCATTTGCCATTTTTTCTTTCATTTTTAAACAATCTCTCTTAATCCACTCCCTCTGTCAATTCAGCCTCACTACTGTTTACAATGGCATCGTTATTAGGAAATTTGAAAACAAGTCAATTATGCAATAATATTTCCTAGCCCAACTGGACAGTGAAAAGGGTAAAGCATAAACCATGTTATTCTGTGCTTTAGAAAAAAACAATTTCATCATCTCTAATGAATGATTAAATAAATAAGGACTGTATTAGTTATCTATTGTGTCCTACAAATTACCCCAAACATAGTGCCTTAAAACAACAAACATTCATTATTCCATGGTTTCTACGGGTAGGACTCTGGGAATTACTCAGCTGGCCCTTCTGGCTCCAGGGTACCTTAGGAGGCTGCAGTCATCTGTGTCCAAGCTTACTCACATGGTCACAGGCGGATCTGCCTGGTGTCTCCCCACATGGGCCACTCTACAGAGCTGCCTCTTGACATGGCAGGGGGCTCTCGCCGGGGCAAGCTACATAAGAGACAGAATGTACAAGACAGAAGCCACAGTCTTTGAAAGGCTTGTCTGAGAAGGGGCATCCCATCACTTCTGCCACATTCTACTAGATAGAAGCAAGTCAATACGTCCAGCCATCGCTCAAGGTGGGGCCCACACAGGAGCACAGACACCAGGAGGGCACGTGGAGGCTACCAACCACAAGGACTAAAACTGACTATGCAACAGGCACTTTATGGGTCATCTCTTCTCCTTCTACCCATCTTTCTTTTACCAAAAAGCAGTTTTTCCCAGAGCACAATCAGAAGAAACTTTCCCCAAAGTTCAACATCATCTTTCACTCTTTCAAAATGAAGGAGGAGATAAACAGAACATTTTAACCATTCTCTTAAAAAAAAAAAAGTGAAGGGAAAGTGGGGAGAGTATAATACAAAAGAAATTCCTTTTGGAAAACTTAGCACACGAAAAGCATACTGTCCTAGCCAATGAAAATCAGAGGGAAAGGAAATGGCATCCAGTATCAATAAGTTTTGTAGCCTTTCTAAAATGTATTAATTGTAACAGCAAAAGGGATGGACAGGGAAGTGGCCGGGGCTCGATCCGTTGGGCTCCCGTCTACCATATGGGAGGTCCTGGGTTCACATTCCAGGACCTCCCTGTGAAGGCCGGCTCACCCGCACACTGCGGAGCACCGCCCAGCCCATAAGCACTGCAGAGAGCCAACTCAGACGGTGACGCAACAAAAAAGGGAGACAAGCAAAAATAAAAACAAAAAACACAGACGAGCATGCAGCAAATGGACACAGAGAACAGACAGCAAGCAAAAAGCCACAAGCGGGGGGATATAAAAAAAAAAATAAAAAAGGAATGGATAGACTCTGATAGTATTTCATTAAAATCAGATCTTGATAATTTAGCTAAATGAGGGGGTTTAATAAAGAGTTTAAGATATAACTGAAAAATCCTCACTATGCAGACATCCTCTTTTGGCTGTAAACACACAACATCTGGATAAGTATTTTTCACTATCCAATTGTTACCATACAGACATAGTAAAAATTATTGTAAACAATATGTATAAATATTTGATATTACAGAAAAATGGCCAACCAAAATAGAGCTGACACGAAAATAAAAATTAGTCACATGATGAAAACTTGATGATTTGGGCATAGCAACACCATTATCAATATATAAATAACCATCATTACTGTGTACTTATTATGTGCTAGGTAATTCAGCATATTATTTTTTATAATTTTTGCAACATTCTAATGAGGCGACTACTGTTAAAATTTTGCAACTCAGAAAATCCAAGGTTCAGAGAATTAAAGTAACCAACCCATGTTCACTAGCAAACCAGGCTGTGAATCTAGGCGAATCTGAAGCTCCCACATTTCTTCTAATAGCAAGATACCCATCACTAGAGGATACCAGAGACTGTGTGGCTCCTTAACTATCATTTACATTGAGCAAAGCCTTGTTGGGAGTTACCTAACCTAAGAGAATACAATTGGGTAAATCAAACAAAAGGAAAAGGAATTATTTCTCATCTTGTCTGGTGTCAGAGGCAGTGAACAATGGCAGAAAGTCTCAAAATAAAAATCACCCAGTGGTCAGTAGTGTGGAGAGAAAGTAATTATAACCTAAGGCTCAAAAGCTGCAAAAGCAGATACCCTTTTTCAGTCTGGCAGTAGATCCTCTTCGTTCTTGCTCTCTGCTGCTGACCCATTTCCATTATGCCCTTTGGTTTTTAGGGCTAGTACTATAGGAAAAGGCCTGAGGCTGAACAGATGTGGGAATGACCACATGGGCACAAACATCTATTAGGAGGGGCTGGGTCACGAGGACCAATTCCCACCTGGCGTTTTCCAAATGTCTCCTCGTGGAGACTGGCCCTGGGTGATAGAGTTCACTTTCTTTAACTTTAAGCCAAAAAACAAAAAGCAAAATGAAACAAGCATGATATTTCACAGGGACTGAAACTATAAATACGAAGAAGGCTTACTGGAAGAACTACCGAACGTTTTGTGAGAGAACCTTATAAGAGGATTTCGTTATTTAGGGAACTAGTGAACAACTGTTTCACATTAGAAAGCAGCATCAGCCATTCTTCAGGTCATATCCAAGCAAGATGAAGCAACTCTAACTTACTGGAAACAAATAATTCTTGTAAAATATATTCAACATCCAGTCAGTTTTTCAAAACTCTAAGCCTTTTCGCAAAAAAACCCAGAAAACCCATCAAAAACAAATAATCCCCCCCATCCCAAACAAAATAAAAATAAACACACCATAAAACAATTAAAATCCCAGGAAGCGGATTTGGCTCAACTTATAGAGCATCCGCCTACCACATGGGAGGTCCAGGGTTCAAACCCAGGGCCTCCTGACCTGTGTGGTGAGCTGGCCCACGCTCAGCGCTGATGCACGCAAGGAGTGCCCTGCCATGCAGGGGTGTCCCGGTACAGGAGAGCCCCACGTGCAAGGATGCGCCGCACAAGGAGAGCTGCCCAGCGCGAAAGAAGTGCGGCCTGCCCAGGGTGGCACCGCATACGTGGAGAGCTGACACAACAAGATGATGTAACAGAAAGAAACACAGATTCCTGGTGCCTCTGACAAGAATACAAGCAGACACAGAAGCAGACAACTAGGGGGCGGGAGAAATAAATAAACAAACAAATAAATCTTCAAAAAAAAAAAAAAAACTAAAATCCCTGCTTGATCAGCAAAAAAACCGACCTACAAAATGTTATGTAACAACGCACATATATTCACCCACACTGACCATTCTTAAATGTTCAATTGACTAAGCACCTGGTATGTATTTTTTAAATGTTCACTGTACGGTTATTAATAGAGTAACTTAAAATAACCTTGGCCAAAATTGTCATAATAAACCCCAAAACACTGGCCATTTGCAGACTTCCTTGTTACTCCAGTTTGCTCATAAATGAATAGAAACTTAAGCTTCAGGTTTAATATATATTTTAGATCTTCATATTTCAAACTACTTTAAAAACACAGCTGGAGGTAAAATATATTTGGAACTGTTTTGTCTGAAAGCTGATGCTGTTTTTCCCTTCTCACAGCAAACTTAAGAGTGGTGAGTATGTGGGTAAATAAACAGGGACAAGACAAATTCACCCCTGCCTTTACTCCTCTTGCCAGTGTCCTGATAACTGGCAGACCTGATAGGGGCCACCACTGCCCTCTGCCCCTGTTCTTTCAGGAGAGCATTTTAAGGGAACTTCTAGACAAGACAGGAATTAACCATTGCTGCCTGAGCAAGAACACTGGAAGTCACCCATCACCACTATATAATATATGGCTTACGTCAAGAATGGATTTACAAAGGTGTTCCTCTGAAGGGTTAAGTTTGAGATGCAGATATTAAAATTAAGCCACATTATCAGTATTTTAAATGGAAATGATCTAAACATGTCACAGTAATGACAAACTTAAAATGTATATTGCAGATTTTTCTGCTTAGCTAGTTCACAGCTAATTCCTACATCTTGCTTTAAATCCAATAAAAGCAAACAAAAATTAGTTAAAAAAACCAACAGGAGGAGGGAGAAGCAGGGGTGCAGGGTGAGGAATCAAACAGAGGAAGCGGCCCAGACCTGTGGCAGCCACTGAGCAGTGGGCCAGGACAGCACGGGGGCACCCGGTGTGACCGAGCACCACATACCACCCGAAGCCTTACGGAGCCAAGGGGTGAACGGGCAAATCCCCAAAATGTGTCACGACTACCACAAGCCCCTTCCCCATCTGAAGGGGAAGGAAAACTGAAAAACTGTTAAAATAAGATACTTTTTAGGAGACACAGCCTCACTTCTTATTACATCGTCTCACAGACCAGGGAAATAATCATTTTTGTTTTTGTCTTGTAAGAGGAAAGCTGGAGAAAGAAGGCAGAAATATCAGAATCATCTAGTCAATAATCTCCCCACAGATTTAATAAAAAGGAAGGCAAAAGGGAAATAAATAAGACTGGCAGCTCAGGACAATGTGGTAGAAAAGCATTTAAAGTGAGAGCTCTGTGAAATACTCAGGAGCAGAGCCAACACTTGCCTAGAGTAGGTGATTCACAGCTAGTATCTCACTCAGTTCTTCCAAGCACCTTATGAAGTAGGGACTAGACCACATTCAGACAAGGAAGTAAGGCACAGAGAAGCTAAGGTTACCAAAGTCAGGGCCAGAACGGCATGGCGCCAGATTCAGACCCGGTGGGCAGGGTGCTACAGGGCCCGCTCTCCTGGGCGTGGCAGGCTGAGCACCCCCGACTCCCAGCCTCTGGGAACAGACAGTAAAAGGCTGCTGCAGGTGTGGGAGGGGAACGGAGCAGGCCCCTGAATAAGGCAGACCAATCATCCAGACAGTCCCCGCCCCTGTGCTAAGCTGGAGACTAGTGGGAGGTGAAGGGTAGGTCTCCTGGGAAACGGATATGACCCTGACTGGACGGAGGGGTCATAAAGAAGCACAGGGCACTGCCTCCCACCCCCGCTGAGTTATTCTTGCCTCCCCTCCTCCCATTTTCTCAGACTAAGAAACAAACAAGTAAGACCAGCCCTCAACTCGAAGCTCACTTCCGGTGTGATGGAATGAGCAGAATACCCTGAAAGACGTGAGAGATAAGAAAGACCTGACATGACAACTCTACAAAGTATGCCAGCTTCCCACCCTAGTGACCATCAACCAATGGATGGATTTTAAAGAGTGGTACAATGGGAATATTTATTCAGCTGTGAAAACGGAATGAAAGTTCTGATACAAGCAACAACATGGGTCAATCTTGAAGACATCATATTGAGGAAATAAGCCAGACACAGGAGGTCAACTATTGTATTATCTCGCTGATAAGAATTAATCAGAATATAGGCTAGCAGGGGACAGGCTGGAGAGGGAAGAGGGAGTTAAGGATTAAAATGGCCACGGTTCCTATTTGGAATGACGGAAATGTTGTGGTAATGGATGGTAGTGACTGCAGCACAACACTGTGAATGTAATTAGCAGCACTGAAATATATATTTGAATGCGGCTAGAAGGGGAAAAGTTAGGTTGTTTATATGGTACTAGGATAAAGATTTTTTTTTTTAAATCCATGGACCTACATAACACCAACAGTGAAACCTCGGTTAAACCATCAGCTATAGTTACCAGTACAATTATACGAGTGCTTGCATCACTTGTAATAAATGTTCCATACCAATTCAAGGTATTAATAAAGAGATGGTATAAGGGCCTCCTCTAATTTATACCTGATTGTTCTGTAAACCCACAACCTCTCTTATTAAAAAAAAAAAAATTTTAAATATGCCGGCTTCCTCCCTCCTCAATACTAAACGATGACAAAAGAAACCCACCAAAAAAACCAAAGGCACATAAAACACTAAAGACACAGTCCATTATTTAAGGAAGAATAATGCAGTAATTGAAGAAGTCTCCGGAAGTGCTTTTCGTTTTAAAAAATGTAGGGTATGTGAAATCAATACCTAAGGAGCTCCAAACGGTGATGATAAACTAAGGGACTGAAATGAAAGATTGTGAAGGTAAAATAACTGAGAACTAAAACAACATTATTACAGAACTAATAAAGGAATTTGAAATAGCATTATAGAAGAAATAGGGCTAAAGACAGAAATCATATAGGCAAAATACTTGTTTAAAAAAAAAGGTAATGTATGTACAGGAAGAGGTTAGGAGCTGAAGCAAACGTAAGAGAGCCGGCAGGGAGGGCAAACACCTGTTCAGCAACAGCTCTGAACTGTCCTGCAGTAGAAAAGGCAGCGTCTTAGGAGTGTGAGATGACAAGCCACAGACGAGGATGACCAAACAGAAGGCTGAGTGGGTCTGGGTGCTTCAGGGTCAGTCCTAGGCACCTGCCTGAGGGCCAGCGACTGCCCTGCACAGACTCAGGCGGAGGGACAAGCCCTCCTCTAAGCGCGGTCATGGGGGCCTCTCGTTCCCCACAAAGACTGCCCCCCGCTGCCCGCTCCCTGCCCTCGTCTGAGCTGGGGTGGGCACCCGCCTCCCTTCCCTCCCAGCCACTCACTGGCACGGGCGGGCGCCTGGCCCATCCCTCCTCGCCAGTTGCCTGCCTGCCTTACACACATGCACCCCACCTCCACCCCAGCTTCTCCACCTCCACAGACGGCCTCTGCTCCTGCCCCCTCACGCTGCCGTCTCAGAGAGGGGGTGTCCCTTCTCCTGCTGTAAAACCTTCCTGTTTCCTCCAAGACTGGAGACCTTGGTTCCAACAATATCACACATTCCCATTTCTAAAGCAAGCTGATTTCACAGAAATTAAATTTACCTTTTTTATTATTTTTATTTTAGTAAATGATTTGTCTAGATGACAAGACACATGAGGTGTTTCAGGTTAATAAAAAAGAATCTCTTTGGGGGGGGAATGAACATATTGGGTAGGAAATAGCTGTTTTCTCTACTTAAACTTCTCAAGTAATTCTGAAAAGTTTTCCCTCAAACCAAAGAAATATAACAAGAGCCAATCTTTTATCCAAACCAAGAATGGTGTAAAGAAAGGGACACTTTCCGTAAGGTGTGATGAAGTAGAATAACGGGCTGCGGCTGGCTGGCTTTCCGACCCCCAGGTCGGGAGCCTGACTCCTCGGCCCACCGTGGTGCCATATCCCTGCCTGCATGTTTTCCTAAGACATGCAATTTAATTTCATGAATAGGTAATTCTTGATGAGGGATTAGGCTTATGAGCAGCTTACTATTTTCTTCTTTTTTAGTTCAGGAATAAATGCAAACTGCATTTTTAGAAAGACTTGAATCTTAGAAATACACCGATGGTATATCAGTTTTATGAAGTCTTAAATTATAAAGCTTATATGACAAAAGAAGATATAAAGTGGAAACGTTTAGTTCTGTGCACCTAAGGTCCAAGGAAGGAAGGAAAGAGGAAAGAGAGAAGAAAGGAGGAAGGATGCAAAAAAGAAAGGCTACCATGAAAACACAAGCAGGAAAACACTTCAGGAAGCCAGAGGCAAAGAAAAAACTCTTTCAAGTAATTAGGGAGGAAAAACTGACAGATTACCTTCAAAGAAACAAAAGTTAGACAAGAGTCAACAGGTCTGGATCAATTAAACAATTACATATGAACCTAACAGCAGGGCCCCAAAATAGATGACACAAACATTGACAGAATGAAGGGACACAATAGATAGTTCAACAGCAATAGTTGAGGATTTCAATATACCACTCTGGAGGCGGGATAGAACATCTAGAGAGAAGATCAACAAGGAAACAGAGGACTTGAACACCACCATCAACCAACTAGATCAGACAGACACACACGGAACACTTCACTCCACAATAGCAGGATACACATTCCTTTCACAAGCACATGGATCATTCTCCAGGATAAATCATATATTAGGGCACAAAAGAAGCCTCAATGCATTTGAAAATATTGAAATCATATAAAGCAACTTCTTCAAACACAGTGGAATGAAGCTAGAAACCTGTAAGAAAAGGAAAACTGGAAAATTTACAAATATGTGAACATTAAAGAACACACTATTACACAACCGAGAGATTAAAGAAGAAATCACAAGGAAATCAGAAAATACCTAGAGACAAATGAAAATGAAAACACAATATATAAAAACTTATGGCATAAGGTAAATGCAGTACTCAGAGGGAAATTTATAGCTATGAATGCCTATATTCAAAAAGAAGAAAGATCTCAAATCAAATCTAATTTCACATCTTGAGCAACTAGATAAGGAAGAAGAAATAATTAAAGTTAGACTGGAGATAAATGAAATATAGAAAAACAGCTCAGAGAAATAACAAAGCTAAGAAGTTGATACTTGGTTTAAAAAAAATCCATAAAATTAGAAAACCTTTACTAGGCTGACAAAGACAAAAAGAGAAACCAGGCAAATATCTAAAATCAGAAATGAAAACAGTAATATCACTACTAATAGTAATTATCATTACTGAAATATAAGAAAATATTGTGAACAACTGTATGCCAACAAACGATAATCTAGACAAAATGGAAAAATTCTTAGAAACCCACAAATGACCTAAACTGACTCAAAAAGAAATAGAAAACCTCAACAAATGTATAACAAGCACAGAGAATGAATCAAAACTCAAAAGCCTCTGAACTAAAAAAGTTCCAGAACCAGGCGGCTTCACAGATGAATTCTACCAAACATTTAAAGAACTCACAACAATTCTTTTCATATTCCTCCAAACAATTCAAGAGGAGGGAATGTTTCCATTACTCTGATACCAAAGTCTGCTAAAGATAGTGTACAAAAGTAAACTGGAGACCAATTTCTTATAAATTTAGATGGAAAGATTCTTAACAAAATACTAGCAAACTGAACCAACGGCATAGTAAACAAAGTATATGACCAAGTGGGATTTATGCCAGGAAGGCAAGGGTAGTTAAACATACAAAAACCAATCAATGTAATACAGCACATAAATGGAATGAAGGTCAAAGGCTACATGATTATATCAATAAAAACAGAAAAGACATTTGACAAAATTAAAAAACTTTTCTTGAGAAAAACTCAGAAAAAGAGGAATAGAGGGAATTTTGTAAATATGATAAAGGTTATTCATGAAAAACCCACAACTAATATTCTACTCAATGGGGTAAGAATGAAAGCTTTCCCCCTGTGATCAAGAACAAGAAAATGATGTTGCACTCACCACTGCTACTCAATTTTGGACTAGAAGTTCTAGAAGCAATTAGGCAAGAAAAAGAAATAAAAGATACTCAGATTGTAAAAGAAGTAAAACTATCTTTATTTGCAGATGATCTGTTTTCATATATTCAAAAAATCCAAAGGAATCTATAAGAAAACAACTAGAGCTAATGAATTTATTAATAAGTAAGTGACTGGGTACAAGATCAACAAACAAAAATCAACTGTCTCCATACATTAGCAATAAGCAATCTAAAAAGGAAATTAAGAAAACAATTCCATTTCCAATAGCATCTCAAAGAATAAAATATCTAGGAATAAATTTAACCAAGGATAAAAAGAACTTTCATACTAAAAACTATAAAACACTGCTAAAAAGAAATTTTAAAAGACTAAAGTAAACACAAGACATCCACATTCATTGAAAGACTTAATAGTGTTAAGACGTCAATACCACACAAGGCAATCTACAGAGTCAAAATTCCAGCAGGCTTCTTTGCAGAAATGGAGAAGTCAACCCTCAAATTCATATGGAACACTGAAAATCCCCAAACAGCAAAAACTGACTTGAAAAATGTAAACAAAGTTGTCTGAAGGAAACAAACTTTCAGATACCAAAATGTAATCAAAATTCAAAGTGCAAATGGCCCTTAAGTTTATGAAAAATTACCAACTTTACTTATGAAAGAAATGCAAGCAATATAACTCCTACATATCCATTCCCCTCTGTCAGAATGGCAAAAACCCAACTCGTGAAACAATTTTGTGGGGCTATGGAGAAAGAGGCACTGTCATTCACTGCTACTGGCAATGCAAAATATTACAGCCTCTGTGGAGCAAAGTTTGGCAATATTCAGGAAAGTTTATCCTTTGCTCAGTACTATCACTTCTAGGAATCTACTCAATAATGGACTGGTGAAAATGTGACATGACACAGACCCAAGGAATTTCATTGTGACATTATTTGTAATAACAAAAGAATTAAAATATGCTAAATACCAATGACAAGAAACAGTTTATAGAGGAAAAAAAATGAGGAAGGTACATATGCAACTGTAAAAATAAATGTGCGTATATAAAATATAAAAATATATAAACTGCTAGCATGGCTAACCATATACTTACTGTATGGGTCACATGGTAGGTGTATGTTCTGCTTTTTAAGAAACTGCAAACTGTTTTCTAAATTGGTTGTGTTATTTTATGTTCCTACTAGCGGTGTATGAGATTTCTAATTGCTCCGCATCCTCATCAACACTTGGTATAGCCAGCCTTTTAAATTTTACCCATTTTAATAATGTGTGTTTGGTGGCTTTAATTTGCATTTCCCTAAAGACCAATGATGTTGAGCATCTTTCCATGAGGTCATTTGCTGACTGTACATCATCTCTGGTGAAGTGGCTGCTTAAATCTTTTGCCCATTTTTAAAAATTGGGTTGTTTTCTTGAGTTTTAAAAGTTCTTTATATATTCAGGGAGACAAGTCCTTTATCAGATATATGATTTGCAAATATTTCCTCCCAGTCTGTGGCTTTTGATTTTTAGTGTCTTTTGAAAAGCAGACATTACTTAATTTGAAGTTCAATGTTTTATTTTTTTCTTGTATGAATTATGCTTTTGTTTTCTTATCTAAGAAATCTTTGCCTAGACAAAGATCACAAAGATATTTTCCAAAGGTTTACTGTATAAAGTTTTATATTTCTAGGCTTTACATTTAGGTCTATGATCCATTTTGAGTTAATTTTTATATGTCAGGCAGGATAGTGATCGGTTTGTTTTTTGCATATAGACGACCAACAGTTAAAAAGATTCTTTCTCCAGTGAAACCCCTTCTACCTAAAAATGCCTCAAATTATTAGAAATATTTTTAAAATGAAAAAAAGCACAAACTGTAAACAATATTGGACTTTTGACAAAGAAATCCACAATTATGAGATGCAAAGGATACCTGTGGAAGGCGGGAGTGGCTCCAGAAGAAGCAGATGTATGGTGTAAGGAAGTGTCAGGAATATGGGCTGAGAAACAAATTTAAATTGCTGACAGGTAAGCCTTCTGCATCAAACACTCACTCATGAAATAGTAATTTTTGGCCTCTCATTTCACACTAAGTTACACCTATATACACAGGCTCATAATTGTATTTTTTTGCTGGTGGTCAAGAGTTCAACAAAGCTTCTATGTTTGCATTAGATAAGACCATGTAAATGACAAAAGAGCGAGTGAAATACCAAAAAGCTAAAGAACAGAATATTTCAGAACATGGGCCTCGAGTTCTGTAACAGTGGGCTCTGGGAATACTAGAGCCTCAGTGACATAATTAAGGAAACAATATTTCATAAATCATCTTGTCAAGCTCCCTTTTACTGTAAATTCGCCCATGCAGCTGTTCACAGCTGGTTACACAAAAGCGGTTTGTTCAGTAGAATTTTTTCTCACAGTCACATAAGCTCAGCAATCTAAGAGACATACTAAAGGTGTACTTAAAGCTAAAATACACTTTATAGCTGTCCTCATGATTATGAGTGCAATATGCAAATGTGTACCTAAAGACCACATTAATATGTGTTCATAAACCAAACTGTTTTTCTAAATTTTAAATAATAAAGGCTATTTAAAAAATTTTTTAAAATAAATTCAGAGGTTTCTCTGAGAGGTATAAGCCTCCACTAAACTCTTCTTTTGGGGTAACAGAAACTTGTCTCTAAAGCAGAAAGGCTGCCAGAGGACTGGCCGCCCCGAGACGCTGGACGTGGAGATGGCACATGCTCGCCCATCACGCCAGGCCCAGAGCACCCTTGAAATCCATCTTTCCCCCGTGACTCCCCCGAGGACTCCCCCACCCACATGGGTTTCTATTCAAAGTGTGCGGGTTTTGCTCACTCCTCTGAGAAATTCTTTTAATATCATAATCTTATCAAGCCATTCTTGAAAGGGCCACAAAAATATTTCACTCCATAAACATTAATTATTGTTTTCAAAAGCCCCATTCTCTGGCAGGTCTTGTGCCTGAATCAGGAGTGATGGGAACCATCCCTTTGGTTTCCACACACAGACGCAGCTGTGTCACCTGCATCCCACAAAAGCTGCTAGCTTAAGTTGTATGCTTTGCAAGTTTTTTTGTCTGAATCACTATAGAATATTTTTGTCACTGGTACACATTTGAAGCTTCTCGGTAATCAGAACATCCTTCTCATTCTACTGCCAAAGAAAACTAATTAAAATCCTAAAATAAATGTTGAGGACACATTCATTATGCTTTCTTCTCTCTGGAAAACAGCATCCACAATTTTTAAATCATGAAATAAAGAGAAATTTCAAGCTTCCACTATTTCATGGATCACTCACTGATTTTCCTCCATGTTTCGACAGCAGCTGGACAGTTACCCTAAGACAAGCATTTTATCAGACTGTGATGGATATGTTGACCCATCATGCAAGGGGTCTGTGTTTCCTTCAACTCAGAAAAGGATTTAGCTTTTTGTTCTAAGAGTTCTAGAGTACTCCTGATACTCTAACACCCAACATGCCTGCTTGGGTCCATGAAGGCGAGTCAGTATCTGGTTAAGAGAAGTCACTCCTTACAAGCCTGGTGGCTTTCCTCAGTATTCAGGTCAGCCGTCAGCCCATCAGCTTGCCTGGGCGGTGGAAGAGAAAGGTTACCGCCAGGGGCCAACCACCTGGGTCACCACTCGGCCCTGCGCCATGCTGGCGCGGCAAGGACACGCCTCCTCTACGAGTCGGTTCTGTGGCGAGGACGGCGTGATCTTGGCGTTGTAAATGTTCTGTGAGATCAGCAGTGTCGACCCCTGCCAGCCTCCGCTGATGTGGCAACACCAGGGCTCTGAGGCACCCACACCTGCAGGCGCCCGGCAGGCTCTCTGGGGCCTGGGGTGCACGGGCATCGGTTTAATGAAGTTGTGGGTTCACAAGCAAAAACATGAACACGAGCCTCATCTCCTAATGTGAAACCAATCTATCTCCAGTAAAGTAGTTTCTCCTCCTCTCACAGGTCCTTCTACAATGCAGAGGCTGCCAGCGTGTCTTGTTCTGGGCATGTGAATACTCGTACGAGATACTGCTCATTGTGGATAGTTACTACTTACAAAGTAGCTGAATTTCTGAGAGGAGTCACTGGAGAATAGTAAATACAAGCCAATCATTGGTTGTTCAAATATTCATTATAAAAGGCAGAAGCTGTGGTTTCCAGTGATATAAGCTCCCAATGAGCCTGTAAAAGAAAAAGGAAAAGGGGGCCAAATGTCGACTGCATGCCAGGATAGAGTAAAATTTCCAGTTACTCCTGCTCTCCTAAACATCTTGTTTCATTCTGATAATCCTATTCTTCTTGTATATTCCATTTGGCAATTCTTTTGAAAAACTGTTAAACTGATCAAGAAAAGAATAATTTAATTTGCTCCCTCTATGCACTGTGGTTACATAATCATAATGTAGTAAGGGGTTATATAAATATTTTTTCTAGTTTAGGTCCTTCAGTCCTCTGTACCCTTAAATGATTCATGTTTAGTTGAGTCACGAAAGCTGTCAACAAAATTCATCAGTTTACCAATTTGTCGTTGTTGTTGAGGAACAAGCAGAAGTCATTTTAGGAATCTCTACATGTAAAGAAGTTACATGGCAGGAACGGCGCCTTGGTAAGAAGCATCAAACAGCAAGCAGAGGACACTTACTTATTGCTTATGACATGCTAAGCCCTGTCACAACTTTTTGAAGTGGGTCTTATAAACCTCCATTTTACAGATGGGGAAAACTGAGGCAGTGATCAGCAGGGGTGGGTGAAACTCATACATGGACAGATTGCCTGGAAAGTCTACACTTGTCACCACCAAGCCACCTCAGCTGTCTCCCTCATGACGACAAAAACTGGACAGCTATCATGCCCGAACCCCAACTTTTCCAGGGGATCCAGGAGGTCAGATATGGAAATAGAAAGCAGGTGGCCTCAAAAACAAAAGTGTACTTGAGGCACAGCACTATTAAGAATAAGACACCATGGGAGGCGGCTATAACATATTTTTTGACTCAACTGGAACCATCATGGCAAAGAAATTAAAGCCATTATTATGGAAATAACAAAAGAAACTTTTAATTTTTACATGTTTACTATTGGGCTGTAATTTAATCACATATGGTATAGATGTGTATTTAACTACAATAGGTAAACTCTATCTTCTATGCCAGCTGTTATAACTAGTGGGTTGGGGTTTTTTTTCTATTTTTATTTTTGCTTTAAAGCTGGTGACTGATAATTTAAAAAGTAAACCAAGGTGCTTTACTATGTAAAAAAAATTTACCACACAATTCCTTAACAAATAACTTATCACATAATAATGTATCACTTTCATTGCTTAAAATGAGTACGTTTAAAACATTTTTTCAGAAATAGAATGACAGCTAAGCTTGTACTTAATGACCATTTCAACCTCAAACTATATATAAGTGACTTCTTTTACTTAAGGGAAATTTGGAAAAATTAATTTGGCAGTTCCCATTCTCATGTTTAACAGGATGAGGGCTTTGCTACACAGTATAATGTGAGGTAAAGAGATGACTAGAATGCTCAAAATTTATCAGATATTCTAATTTAAGATAGCCTTATTTATCAGTAAATCATGACTGATCTCCTAAACCTAACCTTGCAATTACTGTCTTCCTTTGTATTTCGCTAAATTATTCAACTCACTCCACAGAAGCCCTATGAGAACAGAAAATAAATTATGGGATATAATCAAGCACCTAAAAGATAACCTTGCAATACTATTTAACTGGACCAAGGCTATACTGTGTGGCTCATCACACCAGCCTCTTTGGCCAGAATAAGCATCTCTGTTTAAACTGAATCAAATTCTAGTCAAGTGCAGTGAGGAGCTGGCTTCTGTGGATTTGTGGCACTTCTAGGATCCCAAGCCGTGTTATCTGGAAGGCTGAGGAGGACTGCAGCAAGAGCAGCTCTGCACATTACTTGCTCCCTTGGCTGTAGTTTTCCTATCCTCACACACGGCTCTAACACACAGCTCTTTATAAAGTAACTTTCAGAACCACAATTCAGATTATTTAGTTCATCAATGTTATCAAAATATGCCACTATGTAGTAGGTCATCTTTGCATGCTTTATATTAAAGAGTTAAGTAAATCACATTTTAATAGTTCAAGGAAACAAAACTTCAGATAGGTAAGACATTAACCGAAGAAAGTCAAGCAAATAAGCTAAGTGAAGAGTGAAATGAAATTACATTACTAGGTAAAATGGAAACAAAACTAATGTCATCTTTGGCACACTTAGAGATCCATACATAAATATTTTTAACCTTTACAGGAAAAAGTGTAACAATAAATTTGGATGAAATCTTGAGCACACAGGCCTGTATCAGAAAACAGACACAAGAAACACTGCAAGAATGTGAAGACAGTCATCTGTGGAGGGTATGCACAAAGTTATTCCATTTACCTTCATCACCTGTATTTTGTTAAGTTGGGACTGAACTTATTAGGTCCTTTAAGAGATATAAACAAAGTGCTATCAGAAGGAGAGAGGGAAAGTCTTCCCATGGAGGAAGCACCTGGGGCAGGATGGGGCCACCAGATGGACCGCAGCGCAAGGCCTTGGAAGGAGGCCTGCCAACGGCAGCAGGGGTCTCGAGGGGCTGACACGGGGCAGGAACAGGGAATGAGAAGGGCAAGGGCTTCAATGCCAGGACAAGTTTGTGCATTCTTTGGTAAACAGTGAGCCACTCAAGGCTTTGGAGTAAAATTAATCTGGCAATCACATGGACAGGAACAATCTAAGGATAGGGTAAAGGATATGAGCTTAGTTCAGGTGACAGGTACAGAAAGTCTGATGAACACAGTGACAGTAGAAAGAAATTAATTCTAAACATAAGAGATGGCTAATCTCAAAGGGCAAATTTTCTAAATATCTGACTATTTTTGAGCTAATACAAACATCAAGAACTGCTTATATTGGCAACTTTTTATGTGCTGTCAATGCAATAAGTTTATAACATGAAGATGATTTTCTAAAAGCAGAGCATTTCTTAAAACTAACAATCTTGAATGGTAAGCAGGGCAATCAGAAGATCCAGGATCAGCTATCCTTAATCAGCTCTGTGACCCTGGAAAAGGTTCAGAGATGCAGTTTCCACATCTCTGATGTGGGAGTCATCGAGCTCTTAGGCTTGATGGCAAAATAAGAAATGATGGAATACTTCCTGTCCCAGGACCTGGTGGATAGCACAAACTCAAGCGTTAACTGAATGTGATATTCACAGCCCGGAACTGAAACTATTAATATTTCAAACTATCACACACAAAAGTTGCAGTGAGATTTCAGTTCAAGTTTATAAGAGGGTTTATATTTTCCAAAAGTTCCCATTTGGGTCAAAGGCATCTTAGATGTCTGACAGTCTTTGAACCTCACTAAATGAATACACTAAGATGTCCATATTTCTCAGCATCAGAGCAAACAAAATGTTGTCATATTAACTCTCGAAATAGTACATAAAGAATTAAACCCAGCATAAGGAGTTTCATGTCCAAACTAACACAAGAATGTTAATTTAATTACAGACTTATCGTTCACTATGATTGAAATTGTCCCAAAAGAGTAATTTTTTAAATTGTCCCAAAAGAGTAATTTTTCTTGCAAAGGTATCATGAAATACATGATATCATGTATCTCATCTAGGTCTACAGTTTACCTGCTTTTACTTTGCTACACAAATGTACATGTGTTAACTGACGGCAGCACACAAAAGACCATCGTTTTTAAAAGTAAAAGTTTTGCATAGCTGCTTATAACAAAATAACAAAACCTTGTAGCAAGGGTGGCTGACTGAGATACAAATAAATTCAGTAACATGCATATAAATCTGAAATAGATTTGGGAAAAATTATTACAGAGGATGTTTCCATAATATCCTAACATGTAATTTTTAATGATTAACCCTGTCTATGTATGTATATGTTTTTATATAAAAGCTATTTACAGTGCCCCTTTACAACTTAATAGAGTTATTTTAAACTACCAAATGACGACTTGGTACATAGTAAAGTTGTCCTTTAGAAATTATCTTTATCATTTAAAACCAAAAGTATAACATGAATTAACTTTGAAATGTCCTATTTTTAAAAATTTTCACAAAATAAGCTAATTGCTCAGGAATGGAGATATGATATGCAGCTCTATTTTAAAAATAGATGATTAAAGGATACACTCTAAGTTCTGGCATTTTCTCTCCTGTTTTACAAGAACAGGAATTAAATATGATTAAATTTAAACATGTCATATACCCATTTTATTTTTTTCTCTTATCTTAGAAACAACAAAGACGGATCATTTGTAACACATGGAAGTATCTGAAATTGCTTTTGGCTAGTCTATTAAATCAGTTAGTGAGGCTTAAACTATAAAACAAATATACATCTACCCAGACTGCAGTAATTAAGCTCATGGTTTATTGAGTTGCAGACAATAACACTTGATGAAATCTGTCCTAAAAAAAACATTTAGTTAATAAAAATATGACAAAGATTATTCTGAGATGTGGGTATTTATTGTGGTAACAAGATGAAAAGTGGAATTCTCACAGTTACTCCTAAACTGGGCACTAGGTCCTGAGCTGAAGGCAAAGAATGTCAGATACCCCAGATTCCAAAGCCAGCAATTGAGCAGAGCCCCTCATGTGGGGCTTATGCAGAGATGACCAGGCGTCTCTGACAACTGTGAATTTGTTTGTTTCTCCTTTTACTCCCAAGAATTTTCAGTTCACATATTCTGAGATTCTGTTATTATAGTTCTATGCACATTCCAGATGGTTATATATTCTTGGTGAATTCACTTTATTTTCATTATGTCCTTTATTACTAGTAATACTCATGTTCTGGAACCCAATTTGTCTAATTTTAATATATCTACTCTGGCTCTCTTATTTATTGTTAGGATGGCATATCTTCTTTCATCTTCTTAATCTATCCATGTCTTTATATTTACAGTACGTTCCTTAGAGACAGCATGTAATTGGGCCTTACTTTTTTAATCAGCTTGACAATCTCTTTTGTTTAGAAAATGATTCAATATGGCTGGATTTAAATTTACCATCCTGCTATTTGCTTTGCATTTTTTCACCAATCCTGTATATCTTTTTCTTCTTTTCCTGTCTTCCTTTTGATCAAACATTTTTAGTTTTCCATTCTATCTTATCTTGTTAGCTATACTTCTTTACTATTTTACTAGGGAATGTAAAGGAAACTTTTGCCAAGTGGAATTTTACAAGAGAATGTACCCTATAGGAAATGATGCGAATAACTATTTTTAAATTTCCCAATGACAGTTCTCAGCTTTGAAATACACAGGAAAAAAGTTCATGTCTTATGTACAATAGATGCCTCAAGGCATTGGGGCTTAATTAATTTTTCATCAAAAATTTGGGGAAAAAATGGCCATTATATTTTCAAGTATGTTTTCTTTGCCTACTTCCATTTCCACTGCTGGCACTCCAATTAACACATGTTCAACCACCTGCTAATTTTTGCCCCTCAGGTCAACGAAGCTGTTCATTTAAGTCTTTTTTTCTTTTTCTGTTTTGACAGTTTCTATTTATTTTGCCCTCAAATTCACTAACCTTATCTTCTACAGTATCTAATCTGTTAATTCCAGTGATTTTTTTTTCATTTCAGAAACTATAATTTTTAGCCTTAGAAGTTCCATGTGGTTCTGTTTTATACCATCCCTTTCTCTCCCTATTATGTTCATTTTTCCTTTGAATCCTCAAGCAGTTATTCTGAAGTCTTTCTCTGCCTATTCCATCACCTCTCTGTTTCCTGTTTCTACTGACTGCTTTTTCCTACTTCATCATATGTCTACTAATTTTTGACAGGTTGCTAGATATTATGTAACTATGCTGAGTGCTGGATTCTGTTGTATTCCTTTAAATAGTATTGGGTTTTATACTAGCAAGCAATTAAGTTATTTGCAAGCAGGTGGATACTTTGGAGACTTCTTTTTAAGCTTCATTAAGTCAGGTCTGGAGAACTTTTGCTTTAAGGCTAGCTTGGCCCTACTAGGTAAGCACACTGGAGATTCTAATTTACAGTGTGTTCTACAAAGCCTTTCTATACTGTCTACTCAGTATCTGAACTTTCTGAAGCAGTCCTGTGTGTACTCTGGGGATTATTCTGCTTACAGTTTCTTGGTATTTCTTTGCCTGGCCTTGCAGAGTTTTACCCTATGTAAGCACATCTTCGTATTTTGAAACAAACTCAAGGTCACCCCTTTGAGCGAATGACCTTAGAACTGTTCTTCTGTGTAGCTACTACTTCCTACCCTATACTGTATTCCAAATACTCAAGTTACTTCATCCTCAGAGAGACTACCATGGACTGCTTGGGTTCCTCTTTGTTGAGCAGCAGTCTGGAAAATGCCTCTAAGCATAAAGCTGGAGTGATTTTATAACTTCTCTGGGTTTATTCTTTTCTCTCAGGATCCCAGATTGGTACCAACTGAATCCAATGCCTGAAGATAATTGTTTCATACGTTGGTTCAGTTTCTAGTTCTTTACAGCAAGAGAGAAAGTCTAGTCTGTTACTGAAACACAGCTGGATATAGAAAAGGGTACATTTTTTAGCTGGACTGGCACTTTAAATTGGGCTAAACTGAGGATTTTCTTCTTTCCCTCACTTACATAACCAAAAGTGATTAGGAAGTTATTGGATCAGTTAAGAGCATATTAATGGATGGGAAAAAGAGATTTTTTTAAAGCTCAGCAGAAGGCAGTAACTGAAGAAAAATAAAAGCATTTCATGTTTATAATCCAAGTTCACACAGTTTGTTAAATATATTTTTTCCAAATGTCATCAAAATACATTATAGCTATCTAAAACATCTTTAAAAGATGGTTTGTATATTTATTTACTTGCCAACCCCAAGTTTATATTAGTTATGTTCCTGCAAATTTCAGTGTACCCTGAGACAATCTGAGTTGACTGTTTCCTAATAAAGTATTTTAATGCTGTGTTATATTCCTAATCACAGAGCTGCTGCCTTAGGATCATTCATTTACAAGTGGGAGCAAAGAACTGGCAGCGCTGCTGTGGCCTCCTGCCCCCTCAAACACAGCTAATTAGACCGCATCATTTCCACTGAACGTGAACCCAGCTCCAGCACTCTCAGAAGGTTGAGTCAGCACACGACAACTAACCGAACAGTAATCTGTATCCTATTTCATCAAAAGTGAAAATTTAAAGGGCAGTTGCCATGAGCCTGTCCTCAAGTATGTTTGCATTTAATCGTCACATTACCTTTATAGTAAAGATGAGAAAATTGAGTCTTACAATTAATAAGGGAACTAAGATTCATTTCTAGGTGGTCTAGTTCCAGAATCTGTTCTTGATCACCACATCAGAGCTCAGCAAACTATTGCCACATATTTTTATAAATAAAGTTTTATTGGAACACAAACTTAAAATACAAGAAGTTGGCATTTAGTCTCTGGCCAAACAGAGATGTACTCTTCTTTAGAAATGCAACTAAACCAAGACTTCAATACCAAAGACTTTTTAAAATTATAAATCATTCATCAGCTTTAGAGCAAAAATAAAAATAAAATCACTACTCAAAACAGCTGGCACAGAAGCAGAAAGTTTACCTAGTGCAATTAACTAGGTGACATGATTTAGATAATTAACATTTTCTAAATGTCTGACAATCTAGTTTTCATGAATTCCCTCATAAAGATGGATTAACTTGTAGAAATGTTTTACTGGCTAGAGGGCCTAACAAAAATATGAGATTGTCAGACAAATAGTGACCTAATATAATAACTATGCAGTGACAGATCTAAAAATAAATGTTCAAACTTCCTATTTCATTAGTTCATACTCAGATTGAAAGAAAAATATTTTAATTTGTTCATTTCTTTTCAATAAATAATTCTTCCAGCAATATTGTAACTTCAATAGGAAGCAAAGGTCTTCAATGATAAAAGTATCTTTCATTCTGTATGAATGAATTTTAAAATGTAATGCTTCAAAAGCTCAACCATCCCATACTTCTAACCCTAAAACTGTAAACTCTGAAATTACAAGAGGAAAAAGGAAGTATTTCATTTATTTTAATAAAATTCTATCATATAGCTATTCAGCTGAAGAAATGTTTTATTTCAGCTGCCTCGAGTGACAAACCATGTGCTTTAAATGCTAGGTTACTGAGGCATTTCCTATCTTTGGCATACAACTCAGGAATACACTGCCAAATCCATTATGGCACACTATCTAGATCTGTACAAACCACATACTCAGAACCTAACTGCAAAGAGAAAGAACACAGTAGTCTGACCGCGTCTAGAGGGTGAATCTAAAAACTCTCTCCCAGTTATGAAGTTTAAAACTGACAGCAGGGAAGCTGATGTATGGATCAAGCAATTGGGCTCCCCGGCTACCATATGGGAGGTCCAGGGTTCAGTTTCTGGGGCTTCATGAAGGCAAGCTGGCCCTCGTGGAATGCTGGCCCAAGATGATGCAACAAAAAGAGACAGAGAGGAGAAACAATAAGAAATGCAGCAGACCAGGGAGCTGAGGTGGCCCAAGATGTATCTTTAAAAACAAAAAAACAAAAAAAACTGACAGCAGCCTGTATAATATGAGTCAGCAGGATGCTTTTACTTAAATCATTTTAAGATTGCAAAAGGATACATTTCTTTAGCTAATTAAAGTTCTTGTGAAGGTTATAAGCAACTAAAATTGATTCTGGTTAGCATAAAGAAAAGGGGGATTTCTGGAGGTTCTCCAAGAAAATCAGAGAAGTCTCTGAAAGAGGACAGGCAGAAATCAGGGCAAACCAGCCGGCACTGTCCACGGAAAGAGCCGTACTGTCGGCTGAGCAGAAGTCAGAGCGTCCCTGAGGGCTGGGCTGGTGGCTACTGCTGAGAGCTATGTCCCCCTGGAAAGCCCTATGGAGGACTATCACAGAGGAGTTGAACGTTCCATGCCAAAGGGGGCGGGGGGGGGGGAGGACTTGGAGGAGGAGGAGATGATTCTAGTGGGAAGGGGCCTAAGAGGTGAGCCCAGGTGAGCCCAGAGATGTGCCTTCTGGCCAAGACCACAAACCCAACTGTGGAGAAGTGCTCTTCTCATGAAAACTGGGGTGTCTATAGGAAGGGGGATGGATGCTGGGCAGCCAAAAAGCAACATATGTCTATTGCAACTCCTCAACTGTCTAGCAATACTGAAATACTTCTCAGGCTAAGTACTTGATGAATTTAAGCCATAGTCACTATATTAGGGCTCTCATAGGACTCAAAATATGCACTCCCTATAAAACAAAAAGGGAGAAAATACACCTTCTATATGGGATCTACCCAGAACTTTTGTTCAATTTTAGATTGTAATCAGTATGAATAAAGAATCAATACCTAACAGACTGGTGCCACATAACATATCTGTCAACTGAAACAATGTCACTAATTACCCAGGAAAAGACACTTGTACATTTGTATAATGAATCCACAAACTGCTATTCATTGTTCTGATATAGAAAATAAAGGGTATGTCAGTTCTTTCTAAAAGATCTAAATTTTATGAAGATTAAATATTATTTGTAGAAAATTTAACAAGTTACCTTCCAAATAAAAAGGATGAAAAAAGAATGTAAAAGTGTATCTTCTAATATGACCAAAGTACCTTGTTAAAAAATATTAATATATGTAATTCATATATCCAGAAAGTTAAATATTAATACTCAAAAAAGGAGATATATAAATCTTTATCAGAAACAAGTTTCAAAACACCTCTTTAAAATAATAAGTAATTTATCAGCTCCCCTCCTCCAACTGTGCAGGAGTTCTAAAACTGAAAATACACAGAGGTACTTAGATTTAGCCAAAGGGCTTTTTCTTTGATGGAAATGATACCCCTACCCCCCAAAAATCTCAATTTATAGCTGCATTAATCCAAATGCAATCATAAAATACTTAACAAAAAATTAAATACAAAAAGAGTGTGCCTCCAAATGGTGACTGTGGTATATGCACTTGCTTGCTGAGACAATTAATGCATGCAGCTGGTGTCAACCTTCAGTAAATTTCAATCAAAGCGTGACAGCTACCAGTTATATTTCACGCAGGGTAATTACTGCAAATGGCATTGAGGCTTAATGTTCCGGCTTTTCTTTTTCTTTCTGGAATATAATCAACAAGATATTAAGATTGCTTCTGCTTGGCTTTTCTTCCATCTTCACACTGGCAAAAATAAATATTCAATCACACAGCATTTAGTAAACAGTTACAGGTAAGGAAAGAAGACCCAATGTTCAAGAGAATTTTTACTGTATTACTTCAACAAATGATATGGCCTTTCTGTGTAATAAAATGTTTTACTAGTCCTTTCCTATGAAATACTAAAATTTCAACATGCTGCTAGTCTTCCACGATTTCTTGATTTTTCTACACATATTGCGTTAGCTCATCAGTATCACGTGTCAAATGCTTTTGTAAGTTAAATAAGGAAACACAACAGCAGCTCCGCTGGAGACAGTATTATTCTAAAACACATTCTGTGTGGGATGACATCTAAACAGACTTTAGGATAACGGGCAAATGGTCCAGATTCAATAGACCGTGTGCTTAAATTCCTACAGTACAGCATTCAAACTGTTAACTCTCGTGTCTCTGCGCCCTTTTTAAACTAAGCTCTCCCGCAGCTGCACCTTGGCGCTCGTTGTTCCTCCCACACCCGCCGGCGTGGCTGAGGATGTTCCTGCGCGCGCTTCTCCGGCTCCTCGTGGCAGGCGGCGCTCGGGCGTTCCGGGCTCCGGAAGCTCGCAGGGCGCTGGATAAGCCTCGCACTTTCCTGCCTCTCCGACCTGCCCTAGCAGAAGCCCGGCCTGGGGTTCTTCCCGTCCCGGGGGCCCTGACGCGGGCCGAGAAGGCGTGCGTGCGCCCGCAGTGGGCGAGCGCGTGAGGAAGGAGCTCTGGGGGCCCTGGAGAAGGGCCACGGGCAAGTGGGCAGTCTCTGGACAGCGAGGAGGCTAGTGAGGAGCTCTAGGGGGCCTGGCACCCGCAGCACTCAGTCTGTCTCCCAGTTTTGTATATCCCATTGCACTGTTTCCCCAATCCCCTGCAAATGCAGCTGACGGTAGGTAAGGAGGTAAGTAGGCAGGCACGTAGGTAAATACACACATACACACAAAGAAAATCAAAGCTTTTTCCTTAATATCTGCATTGCCAGAGTACGTACTATAACTGACTAGTATGAAAGTGTTGGTAAAAGGGCTGTCGATTAGCATTTATTTTTATGTGAGAATAGTTTTCCTAACATACTATGTTTCACATATGTGAACAGCAATTTAGATTTCTGCAATATCAACTGGCATTAGAAATGCTTCCCTTTACATCTTTATAAACTCAACTGAAAAGCTTTTTTAAAGGCATCAGAAATAACCTGCATGTGTGTACCCTCATGAGGCAAACCAGAAAAACAAAAATTACAGTGTTACCCGAATAATAAGAATTGGGAGGGGCAATCCTTGATTCATAAAAACTCAAGGTGGTTTTTTTTTTTTTTTTTTTTTTGCATTTAAAAAAGTTCTGAGCTGGGAAGTGACTGTGGCTCAATCGTGCTTCCGTCTACCATGTGGGAGGCCCTGGGTTCGCCTCCCAGGGCCTCCTTGTGAAGGTAAGCTGATGGCCCGCACCACGTGGAGAGCTGGCACAGTAAGATGACACAACAAAAGGAGACAAGCAGACACAGAAGAACATGCAGTGAATGAACACAGAGAGCAGACAGCCAAGAAGCTGCAAGGGGGGGAGGGAATTAAAAAAAAGTTCTGAGCTCTTTTACTAATAACTTGGTTCTTTCCACAGTTTTAATTTTGTGCAGCCACAGAACACAAACAACATTCCAGTCTTAACCTACTTTTCTTTCCCTTTACTCAGAGGTGTGAAAGCGCTGGCCATCTACAATTAAGTTTATAAAAGATACTCTTTCTTTCATATTCAGTCTAAGATGCAACAGTGGGCACATGAAGGTCTGCTTCACTCAGGGCAGAGGAACAGTTTCTACAAGCTCCCCAGAATCTGAATAATTTGTCCCCAAAATGCACCAAAACCATGCTTATTAAAAGAAACATGAACAAAAACAACAGAAACACAATACAAATGGACTTGATACACTTCTTATCTGGTGTAACCTAATTCGAAGATGCAAACATAATTTCTGGATATGCCACCAAAAAGTCTGAAAAAATACAAAATTTAGAGAAAACCAATTGATTTCATTCAACAAACATTTACTAAATACCTATCATTTCACAACCTCTGGGTTGGACGCTGCTGATACAGAAACCAACAAAATGGACTAGTTCCTACCCTCAAAGCCGTCAGAGGCTAGTAGGATTCACGTCAACCAAAAACCCACACCAGCAAAGAGAAGTAATTCCAAAGTGAAAGAACCCAGGATGTTGTGAGGTCTATTATTCAAGTGATTTTTTTGTAATATCAATACCTAATGAAATATTCCTAATACCCTTAAAAAATCCAAAACCTTTCAGATTTTATACTTATTTTCAACTTGAAACCTAAATAGTTTCTGTGAAGTTTGTGAATAAAGATTTTTTAATTGTAAAGAGAAGAACACTAAAGGAGAATGCAGTAAATATCAGACTGACAATTCAAGATAACTTATTTTTCTGGGAAAAAAAGGACTTAATTACATTAAACAAATCTCTATGTAATGTAACAATAAGTTGAAAGTAAACTTTAGATACTTCAAGAAAGAAAAACATCTAGTAAACATACAAATATTTGAACTGTTTGAAACTGAAACACAGAAATGGCCCCAAATCCATAAAACTGCCTTAACAAACTTTATCCTTTAAATTCTATGATTTGGAAAAGTTCTTGTTTAATTATTATATATAGTAAGCTAGGTTATATGGCCAGTCCTACCAGAATTAAGTTTCCTGGCAAAATGACAGTGTCCCTAAAACTTACCCTATCAGAGTCATTAAACAGAAGGCCTGAGAAAACAGTTACACAATTTATTAGCCAAGGAAGGGGCAGATATATAGCAAAAGAGAAAGAAAACTTACAAAACCCGTAAAGCAACAATATTGACAACAACTACTGTTAGCACAATACATGCACAGGGTGCTTATGTTTTATAATCATGAACCTGCACTAATATCTTTAATCCTCATAAGCCTGTTATAAAATAGGAATGCTTATGATCCTACTTTACAGATTAGGAGACAGAAGCACAGAGAGGCCAGTCACCTCCCCAAGGTCACAGAGCGAGGATTTAGGCTCCAGGACCCAAACTCACATACAATTCACCACAGGAGAGGCAGGAGAGTTCAGTGGTTTTATCACAGTCCACATATTCTCAATCTCTTTTTAAAACACTGAACTGACACATGGCTGATTTCACCATGGCTTGTTTTAAATAGTAGGTATTGTAAGACCTATGGAGAATTAATTTTCAAGAGCCCTATGGGTTATTCCCTACCCTTCAAGTGCTTGTTTCCAGATGGTGAAAGGAACCGGGAAAGATGTTTCACGTTGGCTAAAGTAAAATGCGGTTCAATACACACAGATTAGGTGTACATTTGTGTACTTTAGGCAGCTAAGTCCCCATGGCATCAGGGTAAGTACTCCTCTTTGCTTAAATAACTCCTTCGTTTTCATAAAATGCCAAAGCCTTCCACAGGACCAAACAGCCAAGGTGAACGGAAACCCTGTAACTTAGCCACTCACAGAGTAACCACGACCATTCCCAGACACCTCCTCTGCCTCAGAAATGCTAACTGTAATTATTAACAGGTCAAGGAATAAATTAATTGCAGGGCACTGGAAATTATGTTCATAAAATGCAAAGTGGCCTTGCTGACACTGCATCACTATTTCGAGACAGCGCAGTTGAACAGCAAATAAAAAATCTCACATCCTGGAGATGTGCCAAAAGCCAGTGTCCTAGTTTCATTAGGGTGGGAAAGGAATAGCAGTCAGTCCTTTGAGACTAGTACCAAAATAGCTTCCTAAAGCACAGCTTCACGCATTTGAAAAGTTATAAATAATTTTTCCATGCAAGGGCAAAAAAATTAGCATGAGCCATTATCAAATATGATTTTCTTTTATGTACCCCCAAAGTTAATGCTAGCTCTCATAAAGTTATTTGTATTTTCGAAATTTGGGAAAAATTAAGGAATAGGTAGAATTAAATAAAAAATTATTTTCAACATCTTAAAAACTAATGTAGTTTTTCAAATAACGCTTACTATTGAGTAAATTAAATAATACTGTGTATATAAATTGTTATCCATGTGAAACTTCAAAATGTGGCCTATCTCCACCTACAGAGTAATGTAGCTTTAGTAAAATTGCTTTGGATTCTTTTTCTAAAAATAGGGAACAAAAACAAAACACATATCAGCAGTAGGCCTACTATAATATTTAAGAAACTCAACAAAGATTACTGATTGACTTGGCAAATGTCATATCTAAAGGAAAATACGTAATAAAATAGAAAGCTTTAACAAAAAAACACACAGAAAGATAAAGAATTACTGAAGCTATATGTAGTATCACAGAAACAATTTTGGCACAATATATGTTGATAATAATCAAGAACAACCTCTTTCAGAAGGCAAAGGGCAAAAATCAAGTCTGGAAGAAAACAGGGCCTATATATAAAACTTTTCCTGTATGGTTTCCTTTCTAAAGTAGCTAAATGTGAAAACTGGATAAAATTACCTCAGAAGGAAAAGAAAGTTCATATAACATATTCAAAAATATGTATAACATCTATAGGATACATACATATAATGAAGGAACTCAAAAGGTAGAAAATAAAAGTTGGTAAAGATATATCAGGCAAATGATTTAGGGGTTCATAATTTTAAAAAACAGGTTAGACAGAATTCAAGGTAAAACTATTTAATGGGAAAACAGGGTCATGTCACAAAGAAAAAAGGTATAAATCATAATGAAGGCATGGCTACGTTAAGTACCAAAAAACAGGGAGTGAAAATATATAAGAAAATCTGATAGGAATAAAAGAAAGTGACAGAAATATAATAGTAGTAAATACTTTAACATACTATATTAAAATTCGACAGATAAAAGAGTATTAAGATATAATATATAAGTTATTTCTAACCCCTACAAACAGAAAGGACAACTTCTTTTCAAAGGCCCATGGAATATCTTTAGAAAGACTGGCCAATGCAAATATTATAAAAAATACAAACTGTCTTCATTTCCTAAAGTTAGGCTACATCAAACACTAATAATAATAAAAATTATCATTAGCTAACGATACAAAATATACCTTAGAAACTAAAAACAAACAAAAACTCAAACCAAAATTCCAGAAAATAATTTTAAACAATTCTTAAAAAGTAAAAATGCAAACTAGAAAATAATGAAAGTGTTATATGAAAATGAATGATAAACAGATAAAACAACCAAAAAATACAGTCTTTCATCACTAAGAATGAAGATAAGCTAAATAAATATTTGAATCATTAAGTTAAAAAGAAGCAATCAAAAAAGTGAGGCAAAGAAAAGGTAAAACTAATCACCAGAAAAGCAGAAAGCAATTAAAAAAGAAAAACAGAATTAAAATTAAATAAATAAATCTAAGACTTGGTTCTTTTTCAGGCCTTATCTTTTTAATTTAAAAAATGACATACATATATATTTCAAAATATCAAAGAATAATTTTAGAATGGTAGTGAAAAACAATAGTGATGTGCCTTTTCTATACATACCCAAGATTTAACCAATTTTTTGAGAAATTGTTTGCAGGAAAAATCCTGCATAAAACAGAGTTCCCAAATACCTCCCTTGTATTAACAACTTACATTTGTTACAATTTATGAAAGAACATTTTTATAATTGTACCGTTACCTATAGTCCATGGTTCATTCACCTCAGGGTTCACTCTGTGTTATAAAGTTCCATGGATTTATTTTAATTTTCATTCTAGCTACTCCAAATTTCCCCCTTTAAATACATTCAAGTATCTACTTCAGTGCTGTTACTTACGTTCGCAGTGTGACACCACCATCATCACCAATACCATTACCAAACCTCTGCCATCATCCCCAAGGGAAACTCTGATGGAAGTGTTAACTCGCCATTCCCTACCTCCACCCTTGTCCTTGGCCATCTACACTCTCATTTCTGACTCTACAAATTTTCTCATTTTAATTATTTCATATCAATGAGGTCATACAATAATTGTCCTTTTAAATATGGCTTATTTCACTTAACCTGATATCTTCAAGGATCAACCATGTTGTCGCATGTATGAGAAATTCATTCCTTTTTGCCGCTGAATAATATCCCACTGGGTGTACATACCACGTTTTGTTTATCCACTCATTGGTTGATCAACACTTGGGTTACTGCCAACTTTTGGCACGTGTGAATAATGACACTATGACAACTGTTCACTATGACAACTGTTCATGTCCCTGCTTTCAAATTCTTTTGTGCATATACCTAGAAGTGGGAATGACAGATCATATGGTAATTAAAAATTTTACTTTCTGAATAAACTCCAAACAATCTTCCACTGTAGCTGCACCATTCTCCATTCCCACCAACAAAGAATGAGGTTCCTGTTTCTCCACACCCTCTCCAACACTTGTAATTTTCTGATGTTGTTTTTTTAAGAGTAGCCATTCTAGTGGGTGTGGAATGGTATCTCATGGTGGTTTTGATTTGCAGTTTCCTGACGGCAAATGATCTTTTCATGTGCGTTTTGGCCATTTGTAGATCTTCTTTGGAGAAATTTCTATTCAAGGTTTTTGCCCCCCCTTTTCTTAAATATACTTTTTAAGTTTTTAAAAAAGGTACTTAGATTACATAAATGCTACATAAAAAATATAGGGGATTCCCATATGTCCCATTCCCAACCCCTCCCACATTTTCCGACATTAACAACATCCTTCATTAGTGTGGTACCTTTGTTACAATTGATGAGCACATTTTGGAACAATTGCCATTAAGAGTGGATTATAGTTTACGTTGTAGTTTGCTCTCTCCCCCGCACAATTTTCTAAGTTATGACAAAATATATAATGGCTTGTATCTGTCATTGCAATGCCATTCAGGACAATTCCCAAGTCCTGAAAATGGCCCCAATTATACCTGTTTTTCCCTCTCCCTCTCCTCAGAACCTCCAGTAGGCATTGCCTCCACACAAATGACGTAAGTTCTTCCATTGCTAGAATCACAATAAGTCTATACGTGAACACCAGTAGGTTTACTCTGGTCCACTGATCATTCCCCAGTCCTGAGGATTCTGGGATGGTGAAGCCCACTCCACCTCTAATTGAGAGGGAGCTTAGATCCCTGGGAGGTTTTTGCCCATTTTTAAACTAGATGTAAAAACTGGGTCTTTCTGTTGTTCAGTTGTAGGATTTCTTTATATATTCTGGAATACTAAATCTTTAGCGGATATGTGGTTTCTAAATATTTTCTCCCATTCTCTAGTTTGTTGTTTTACTTTCACAGCAAAGTCATCTGATGCACTAAAGTTTTAAATTTTGATGAGGTTCCAGTTATCTACTTTTTGTTTTGTTGCTTGTGCTTTGGGTGCTAAATCTGAGAAACCATTGCCTAATTCAATGTCCTCAAGGTGCTTAACTATGTTTTCTTCTAGGAGTTTTATAGGTCTTTTTTTTATATTAAGGTTTTTGATCCCTTTTGAGTTGATTTCTGTACGGTATGTGAGGCAAAGGTCTACCGTCGTTCTTTTGTAACAGGACATCCAGTTTTCCCAGTACCATTTGTTGATGAGACTCTTGTTTGCCAATTGAGCAGACTTGGCACCCTTGTCAAAAATCAGTTAGCAGTTAATGAGAGGGTTGATTTCTGAACTCTCAATTAGACTCCATGGGTCTATATGCCTGTCCTTGTGCCACTATCATGCTGTTTTGGCTTTGTAATAGGTTGGGGGTTTTTTCTGTGTTTTTTTGGGGGGAGGGGGATGGAATTTTTCTTTATTAGAAAGTTCTGGGTTTACAGAACAATCATGCATAAAATACAGGATTCCCATATACCACCCCTCCACCGACACCTTCCATTGGTGTAGAACAAATCTGTTAAAATTGATGATAGCACATTTTTATAATTGCACTATTAACTAAAGACCATGATTTAACTTAAGGTTCACAGTCTGTATAGTCTAGTTCCATGGATTTTATTTTCCAGGCTCATAATTTGTTGTACAAATTGAGTATCACATGATGAGTTGACATTAGGCTTCTGCAACATCAGAACTTGGTCCTTGGATGAGGTACAGTTGAGAACCCATCTCAGCTAGAGATTTTTTTAGACTTTAACCTGAAGAATAGGACAAGCAAAACAATGCCACCATATGTGGCCAGTATACAATTCATTCTACCTGTAAGAGTATAAGAGTTAAAATAGTTTTTGTTTTTTGGTTTATTTTCTTCTTATTTTCTTTTAAATGCTGCATTCAAAAAATATGAGGCCCCCATATACCCCCAACCCTACCACTCCTCCCCTTCCACATCAACAACCTCTTCCATCATCACGGCACATCCACTGCACCTGGCGAATAAATTCTGGAGCACCGCTGCACCACATGGACAGTGGTCCACATTGTAGTCCACACTCTCCCCCAGTCCACCCAGTGGGCCACGGCAGGACACACAACATCCAGCATCCATCCCTGCAGCACCACCCAGGACAACTCCAAATCCTGAAAATGCCCCCACACCATATCTCTTCTTCCGTCTCCCTACCATCAGCAGCCACAGTGGCCACCCTCTCCACATCACTACTACAATTTCTTCCCTTACTAATCACAATAGTTCCCCAGCAGAACACCAGTAAGTCCACTCTAATCCATACTCTATTCCTTCATCCTGTGGACCCTGGAATGGTTATGTCCACTCTCCCTCTACATCAAGAGGGGGCTTAGATTCCACATGGATGATGGATACAATTCTCCTACTTGCAGCTGTAGGCACTCTTGGCTCCCTGGTGTGGTGGTTGACCCTCTTGAAATAGTTTTTAATACCAGTGAACTGGAATTGGGCATCAGTTTCTGGACCTGCCATGATTTCAATCTTGCCAAAGCCACAAATTCCACAGCCAGTGTCCTTCAACATACACCCATGGATTTTTTTTTTTAAATGATTGCTACCATATGTACAATCTAACATTTCCCCTTTTAATCACATTCAGATCTATATTTCAGTGCTAACTGTGTTCACAATGTTGTGCTACCATCACCATCACCCATCACCAAAACAAAGAAGCTGTCATCTTTCTAACACAGCTATGGTGCATGGCCCCAAGAAGCATCTGAAGGGTTCTGCAGTTCCAATGCACTGGATACTGCACAAACTGACCAGCGCATTTGCTCCCTGTCCATCCTCTCATCTCCAGAAGCTGAGAGATTGTCTCCCCATCATCTTATTCTTAAGGAACAGACTTGAGCATGCCCTGACAGGAAATGAAGTGAAGATCTTCATGCAGGAGTTCATTAAGATTGACGGCAAGGTCCAAACTAATATAACCTATCCTGCTGATTTTATGGATGTCATCATCATTGGCAAGACCAGAGAGAATCTCCATCTGATCTATGACACCAGGGTCATTTGGCTGTTCACTGTATTATGCCTGAGGAGGCCAAGTACAAGCTGGGCAAGATAAGAAAGATCTTTGTGAGTACAAAAGGAATCCCTCATCTTCTGACCCAAGATACTCGCACAATCTGCTCCCTGACCCCTAATCCTCTGATCAAAGTGAACTGCACCATTCAAATTGATTTGGAGGGAAGCAGATTTGGCTCAAATGACAGAGCATCCGTCTACCATATGGGAGGCTCAGGGTTCAAACCCAGGGCTTCCTGACCTGTGTGGTGAGTTGGCCCATGCGCAGTGCTGATGCGCGCGTGGAGTGCCATGCCACGCAGGGCCGTCCCCGCATAGGGGAGCTCCACGTGCAAGGATTGTGCCCCTGAAAGGAGAGTCGCCCTGAGCAAGAAGTGGTGCTGCACACACACAGAACTGACACAGCAAGATGACACAACAAAAAGAGACACCAATTCCCGGTACCACTGACAAGAATGCAAGCAGACACAGAAGAAATGCAGCGAATGGACACAGAGACCAGACAACAAGGAGCGGGGGAGAGAAATAAATAAAAAATAAATCTTTAAAAAAAAATCAATTTGGAGACTGGAAAGATCACCTGTTTCATCAAGTGTGACACTGGCAACCTGTGCGTGGTGACTAGCGGTGCTAACATGGGAAGAATCAGTGTGTTCACCAACAGAGAAGGAAAGTCTGCTCTTTAGATGTGAATCACATGGAAGATGCCAACAGCAATAACTTTACCACTGGCTTTCTAGCTTTACCACTGGCTTTCTAGCATTTTCACTATTGGCAAAGACAACAAACCCTGGATATCTCTTCCCCAAGGAAAAGGTATCTGCCTCATCATTGCTGAGCAGGGAGACAGACAGGCAGCCAAACAGCAGTGGGTGAAATGATCTCAAGGTGACATGAATGAAGAGCTTGTTGTGGCTAAAGACAATACAGTGCTTTTAAAAAAAAAAGGATTTTTGACATTAAGCAGGAAATGCCTCTATTAATCAACTAAATCCAATAGCATAGTTAAAAAAAATTCAATATAGTTTTCCCCAAAATACAAGCAAATATATTGGGATAAATATAGTTTATCCCAAAAATACAAGCAAATTCAATGTAAGTAAAGTTTACCAAATTCCTCCCTAAAATTCTAAGGCAGAAAATCAAATAACCTCACTAGATATTTTAAGTGATTACCATTTATAAGATTTTTTAAACTTTTAAAAAACTTGGAATTTAAAAAGAAAAAAAACAACTTGATAAAGATTTAATACCAAACAGAGCAAACTTCATATTTAATATAAAAAAGTTTAGATGCATTTCTAAATATTCAACTGTTACCAAAATCTGTCAGGATACAAGACAAAAAAAACTTCAAACTGGACTCCACTATAAAAATGGATGCAAATTTACCATTCCAATACGAGCATATAGAATCCAGAAGCACCATTACGGATGAAAGAATAATATACCATGACCAAGTGTGATTTACTCCAGGAAAGCTAAAATCTTTCAATAACAGAAAAGCTATCTAAATAATTCAAGTATTAAAAAATTCAAAATTCTCAGTATGTCAGGATAGTTCCTTAACATGCTTAAGGATGTATATCTCCAACTAAAAGCCAGGAGAACGCTTTACAGGGAGACATTAGAAGTTCTTCCTTCAGAGTCATAAATAAGGACAACGAAGATGTTTACTATATACCATTAAATTAAAAAAGCCTAAATCACTGTGGAGAATGTATAATATGGTCATACTTTGGAGGAAATGTATTAATATATACATCTTAACAAACAGTTAAGAATAAAAGGATGGAAAAAGAAAGATCATGCTAACATTAGAAAAGAAATCTGCAATGGCTATATAAATATCAAAGCAGATTTCAGAGTAAAGAATATTACCAGGGATAAAAAAGATTTTTTATGAGGATAATATGTGACAGCCTGAAGTTCTTTTATGAATCCCCAAAAAGAAAAGGATTATGTTTTTTAACTAGTCCATTCCTATGAGTGTGGGGTACTTTTAAATGGACTATGTCAATGAGGCATAACTCAGGCTAGGTCTCTGAACTCTTACTGGAGCTTTAAATAAAGGGAGACATAGAGAGACATAAAAAGGAAGGTGCCATTTTGACCTTGCTATGTGAGAGAGAGGACTTGAGGATCGCTAGCAGCCAAAGCTGAAGCACGAAGTCCCCGAGAGGCTGGGCCCATGGAGCAGCCCAAGGCTGAAGAGATGAGCCAGTTATCTGGTATATCACCTAGAGCTGAACTCAGGAAGAAAGCGGAGCAGCCGAGACAGAGAGGAGGCTGGAAAGAGACAAGCCCTGTGCCTGATCGCCCAGAGCTAAGCTCCTTCCAGGAGATGGTGGATTCTGGAGGGGAAGGCAGGGACCTCGGCAGAGATCAGCTATCATCTTCGCCACGTGGCAGGGCCCCAGTATCGCCAGTAGCTGGCTTTGGTGAGAAAGCATCTCTGATGGTGCTCTGTGGAACTGTAAGATTTTCCCCTAATAAAATTCCCATTATAACAGTCAACCCATGTCTGGCTGTTTGCATTGACATCCCTTTGGCAAACAAGACATAAAATATATGAAAAGTGTGATAGAATAAATGATATACTTCAAAAAAGACATTTCTTAATCTTAACCTGTGTTCTTGTGAGTGTGAACCCATTTGTAAATAGGACTTTTTGCAGAGGTTATCATTATATTAAGGTGTGGCCAAAATGGATCAGGGTGGGTCTTAATCCATATGACTGGATGCCATACAGAGAGAAGAAATCCAGTCACAGTCAGTCAGTAGAAAACATAGAAAGTCAAAGAAAGCTACAGGAGGAGAGCAATGACAACATCATGTGACGGAGGGCTGCCATAACCAGAAAACTACCAACCTCGGGAGAAAGCCTGGCCTGGCCGACATCTTGATTTTGGACTTCTAGCCTTCCAAATAGCGATCCAATAAATCCTAGTTCTTTAAGCAAGCCAACTTGTTAAGTATATTTGTCAGAATAGTCCTGGCAAACTAAGACACAGAAAAAAATGACAAAACTAAACATGTATGCACTAAATAAGAGAGCATTAAAATACACACAGCAATACAAACAGAACTGAAAAGAGAAATACAAACATTCACAATTATAGTTAGAGATTTAAATTTTTGTCTCTCAACAAACGGTAGCAAAATTACAGAGAAAATCAGTAAGACTATAACACTATCAACTAACTTAATTGAATTGAGATTTATAGAACATTCTACTCAACAATTTAGCAGAATATAAAACACTGCTAAAAAGAAATTAAAGACCGAAAAAAAAAAAAAAAGATTTTGAGTCCATGGTTCTAAAGAGCCAATGTTGCTAAAGATATCAATTCTGTACAAAACTGATCTACAGATCAAATGTAATCCCAGAAGTGCTTTTTGGTACAAACTGGCATGCTGTTTTTAAATTCATTTGGAAAAAAAACAACTTTGATAAAGAAGTTAGAGGATTAATATTACCTGATTTTAAGGTTTATTATAGAGCTACAATACTCAAGATAGAATAGTATTGTTATCAAGAAAGGCAAATAAATTAATGGAACAGAATAGAGTCTAGCTATAAACCCACATATATGTGGATGCCTCATTTTCGAAAAAGACACAAAGGCAAATAAGAGGAAAAGGGTAGCCTTTTCAACAAATGGTGCTAGAACAACTGGATATCCATATACAAGAAATGAACATCAATCAAAACCTTACATCCAAGATAACTGATAGCTTATGTCTAAAGACTTGGACATAAATGGTTACAGCAGCTTTATTCATAGTAGTCAAAAACTGAAAACAAGTCAATTATCTACCTAAAGACAGAATAGATAAACTGTGATATAGCCATACAATGCAATGCCATTCACTCAGCAATAAAAAGGAATACATTACAACATGAAAGAATTTCAAAATAATTATGCTGAAAGGGAAGCAGATTTGGCTCAACTGATAGAGCATCCGCATACCATATGGGAGGTCCAGGGTTCAAACCCAGGGCCTCCTGACCTGTGTGATGAGCCGGTCCACACGCACTGCTGATGTGTGCAAGGAGTGCCGTTCTACGCAGGGGTGTCCCCTGCATAAGGGAGCTCCACGCACAAGGAGTGCCCCTGTAAGGAGAGCCACCCTGAGTGAGAAAAGTGCAGCCTGCCCAGGAGTGGCACCGCACATACAGAGAGATGAAGCAGCAAGATGACGCAACAAAAAGAGACACAGATTCCCAGTGCCGCTGACAAGAATACAAGCGGACACAGAAGAACACATAGCAAATGCACATGAAGAGAAGACAACTCGGGTGGGGGGGATGGGGAGAGAAATAAAAAATAAATCTTTAAAAATACTAATAATAATGCTGAAAGAATCCAGGCCAAAAATAAAAAAATATTACATAATGTATGGTACCAATTATATAATCCTAGAAAATAAAAACTAATCTACAATGACAGAAAATAGTTCATTGGTTGCATGGAAAAAAAAGCAGGGAAGCAAGAGTAATTATGAAAACAGGAGAAAACTTTGGCAGTGATGAATGTGTTCATTATTTTGACCGTGTGTATCATCTTGATTGTGGTGAAGGCTTCATGGGTAAACTTTTAATCTACGCTTAGTGGCAACGCTCCAAAATGTGTTCATCAATCACAATGAATGTACGTCACTAATGCTGTTACTGTGGGAAAATGAGGGAGTTGTGGGGAGTGGGGCCTATGGGAATCCCTTAAATTTTTTATACGACATTTGTATAAGTATCTTTTTAAAAAATTAAATTAATTAAAATACATAAATAAAACAATCATATCAAATTGTGTGCATGTTATGTCAATTATACCTTAACAGAGCTGTTAGAAGACAGTAAAAAAAAAAAAAAAGGGAAAAAATATATAGCAAATAACCATTAACAACAACAACAATAATGATCAAGTTAAGAGTTGGTGACTCCTTACAACACAATGTTATAAATAATTTATATGTATTATCTTAGTAAATCACACACATATAAAATCACTCTTTGACACAGGCATTATTACCTTCATTTCACAAAAGAAACGGGGACATAAAGTGGATAAAAATTTGCCTAAAGAAATCTATAAATGGCTGAGCCTCCCTCCAGAGTTCATACCATGAACCACTGGTTTTAGTTTCTTGGCTGCTAAAACAAATACCAGACAATGGGACAATGGGTTGATTTAACCACAGGAGTTTATTGGCTCATGGTTTTAGAGGTTACCTGGCTTACTTCCTCCCAGGTCGGTATCTCCTGGCTGACCAGCAGTCTTTGGGGTTCCTTGGCTTTCCGTGACAGTCTTCTCTCTCTTCCCGGTTCAGATGACTTTCGGCTTCTGGCGGTTGCCATGGTATCTCTCTGACTTTCACTTTGCTTATAGAGGACCCCAGTAATCCAGATTAAAGCCCAGTCTGACTCAGTGGGGCCTACCTGAACTGAAATAACATCTTGAAGGGCTCTTATTTACAATGGGTCCACATACACCAGAATGCAGACCAAGAACATGTCCAAACTGGGGTGCACGGCTCACTCCACTACACAACTACTCTGCTCCACCAGGAGGGGTGGCATTTCATCAGATATTTAATCATAAATATTACTGCTGAACTGATAAGTATGTTTAGTTTTATAAATGAGGAGGCAATTTTAACTCTATTATGCAGATGAAAAATCTTTTTATCATTAGACTGGACATGTAAGTTGTAAGATAAAATATTCTTGGGAACACACAAACTGATGTTAACTCGGAATAGTTAACATTCTGTTTCTCACATTAAACCCATTAGAGTCACCAAAATGACTGCTTGGTTAAAAGTGAACTAAGTTTTACTTTAAAAATATAACATAAATAACTGCCAATCTTCTTAATTTACGGAGCAGAACTAATTTACCTTTCCTTACTAATTTTCCTTATTTAATTGCTGTAAGACAAGAGTGGGAGTTTAAACATTTGCTTCTACACTGCAACAAGGAATTCTTGAAGCCATTTTTCTAGCTTGGTACATAAAATAAACACTATAAAATATTAAGGTACAAATAAGGCTATCTTGATTATAAATGGACAACAGGAAAATAACATGCTGTTCACAAAATGGATAATCTGGTCTCTTAAAATTGCTATATATATATATATTTTAAAAGAACAAGAAAAATGAAACAATAATGAGAACAACAGACACTAACTCCAATCTCAAGTTAAAAGAAAGCACTTAAAAGTACTTGGAATCAAAATTACTGATTAACTAGATTTCATTACTTATATAACTTGGACATATAAGACAATAAAGCCAATTTTTTTTTAACACATTTGTTTTTATTGAAGTTAATAGATCACACAGAACATTACATTAAAAAAACATAAGAGGTTCCCAGATAACCCACTCCCCATCCCCCCACCCCCATCGTTTTTGTAAATTGTATTTTTTTGAAGATACATATGCCACAAAAAATGTTACATTAAAAAAACATAAGAGGTTCCCATATACCCCCCACCCCACCCCCCACTCCTCCCACACCAACAACCTCCCCCATCATTGTGGCACACTTACTGCACTTGGCGAACACATTTTTAATGAAAGAAAACGTGCAACTGAAGTAAATAAGTATGGCTGTAATATGAATCTCCAGTCCACTCTGTGTAACCACCCTTAAGCTAACCTCATTCTATCTTCTCCAGGGGCAGTAATTCACACATTCAACAGCAGTGATCGCGTGCCTACAACGGACCCCCCCCTCCGGTCTCACAGCCTGGGGACCAAAGGTAGTGAGAATACCTATCTTCAGCAAGTTTCAAAAATGTGCCTAGTGTTACATATTACATTTTAATTTATGATCCATTTTGAGTTAATCTGTATACAAACTATGAGATTCAGGCCACATTGCTGTTGTCTGGTTAACTTTATTTTGTGCATATAGATGTACAAGTTTCCAACACCATTTATTGAAAAGACTACACTTCCTTCAATGAACTGATGGTCCACCTTTGTCAAGTAACAGTCGTATTCATGTGGGTGTACTTCTGGAATCTAGTCAGTTCCACTGTTCTATGTGCCAACCCCTTCACCGTAACTACACCATCTTCATTACTTTACAAAAAGTCTTAAAATTCGAAACTGCGATTCCTCCAACTTCATTCCACTTTTTCAAAACTGTTAACTATCCTAGTTCTTTTGCCTTTCCATATGAATTCTTAATCAGCCTTTTTATAACTATAAAAAAAATACTGCTGGATTGATTGGAATTGCATCAAACCTGCGAATCAACTTAGGGAGAAATGATGTTTTTATTATATTGACTCTTCCAATCTATGAACAGTATAACCCTGCATTTATTTAGATTGTTGATTTCTTCCAACAGTTTTTCCAAGTTTTCAACATAGAATTGGTACAAATTTTATTAGATTTATAACTGACAAGTATTTCATTTGGGGGAAGCTAATGCAAATTTTAAATGTTTCCAATTGTTAGGTTCTGTTGTTGTTGTTGTTGTTATACATTCCATGGGATTTTCTACATAATCTTGTCATCTACAAATCATGTCTCTGTAAATATAATATCACCTACAAACAGGGACAAATAGATTTGTTTCTTCCCTTCCATTCACTGTGCCTTTTATTTCCTTTTCTTGCCTTAATGCAACTGTTAGGAATTCTAGCATGGTGCCAATAGGAGTAATGATAGGTAGCATCCTTGTACTGTTTCTCCATTAAGTATGATGCTACCTAAGGTTCCTCTAAATACCCTTTATCGCTATGAGGAAGTTGTGCGAGTTGTTGAGAATTTGACATTTATCTTCAAAAGGAATATTGAGCTACAGTTTTCTTGTAATTTATTAGTCTGGTTTTGGTATCAGAGAGATCTTGGCCTCATTAATTAGTTTGGAAGGGTTCCCACCTCTTCTATTTTGTGAAAGAGAGAGTGTAGGATTGGTGTAATTTCATCTTTAAATTATAGAATTCACTGGTGAAAACATCTGGGCAGAGCAATATTGTTTTTGAAAGGTTTTTAACTACTCATTCAATTTCTTCAATAGTTATAAAACCATTAAGGATAGCTATTTTATCTTGGGTGAGTTTTGGTAACCGGTGGTTTTCAAGGAATGGCTGATTTCAATTAAGTTGTTGAAATGATGTGGGAAACTTTTCATAGTATTCCCTTATTAATTTTTAATAGCTACAGAATCTAGTAATATCCCATCTTCCATTTCTAATATTTGTAAAATTTGTCTTCTCGGTTTCTCAGTTTTATTAGAGGCACATCAATTTTATTGATCTTTTCAAAAAGCCAGATGTTTGTGTTACTGACTTTTTCTGTTTTCAATTTAACTGATTTCTGCTCTTCTCTTTATTATTTTCTTCTTTTTAATTTCTTATTTTGCTCTTCTTCACAACTTTCTTAGGATGGAAGGTTATGTTATTAAATTGAGACATTCTTCTATTCTGTGATAAGCATTTCTGGGTATAAATTGTCCTCCAGTGACTGTATTAGCTGCATTCCACAAAATCTGATATGTGATGTTGTAGTATCATTTCCATTCAGTTCCAAATATTTCTAATTTCCCTTCAAACATCCTCTCTGATTCATGGTTTATTAAAAAATGTGTTGATTAATTTCCAGGTGTTTGTAGACTTTCCTATTATCTTTCTGTTATCAATTTCAAATTTAACTTCATTATGGTCAGAAAACATAACCTGTAAAATTTAAATTCCCTTAAAAGTTTAGGTTTATCACATGGCTGAGCATAAGGCTTGTCTGGTGAGTGTTCCATGTCCACATGAAAAGAATTTTGCTGGGTGGGTGTTGTTGGGTGGCATATTCTATAAATGTCAATAAGATCCAATCAGTTTAAAATGCTTTTTAGTTTTTTTTTCTATATTCCTTGTTGTTTTTCTATCAAATAGTAGTATTGATTACTGAAAGGTAAGTGTTAAAGTCTCAATTGTAAGTTTTTCTGTTTGTCCTTTCGTTTCTGTTAGTTTTTGGTTTGTGTATTTTGAAGCTCTTCCGTTAGGTATATACAAGTTTAGGGGTATTATGTCTTCTTGGTGAACTGCCCCTTTTAACATAACATAAATTCTCTCTTTATCACTGATGATTTTTTTGCTCTAAAGTCTACCTTGTCTGATATTAATGTAGCCATTCTAGCTATCTTTGGAATAGTTTGCATGGCCTATTTTTTTCCACCCTCTTATATTAAACTATATGAATATATTTAAAGTGAATTCTTGTACATGATATATGTGGTTCATGCTTTTAAAATGCACTGACCATCTGCCTTTTTACTGGTATGTTCTAAATGTTAACATTTAGTATAATTATTGAAATTAGTGGATTTAAGCCTATCATTTTATAATTTGCTTTCTGTTTGTTCTATATAGTTATTGTTCATTACTTTTCTCTTTCCTGCCTCCTTTTGGGTTATTTGAGCTTATCATGTTGATAAGCTTATCATGTTTGGGTTATTGAGCTTATCATGTTGCTGCCTATAACTTTTAGGCTTTGTTTTAGTGATTACTCTAGGAATTACAAATTATGAAGTTTATATAGAGTTACTGTATTTTATCATTTCAAATGATATGACAAACCTTATCATCTTATAGATCTTTTTGCCCTCCCCAACTTGATACTACAGTTGTGTTATAGTTTACTAGTAAATACACTGAAAACACCATAAAACATCAAGCATATTTTAAAAAACACAAGAGGAGAAGAAAATTTTATCATATCTACCCAGATATTAACCATTTCTGCTGCTCTCCCTTCATTTCTGTTCCAACTTTCTTCTCCTTCTTTTAGAGTGGGTCTTCTGACAATAAATTCTTGGTTTTCCTTTACTTGAGAATGTCCTTGAGTATTAAAAGATAATTTCTCTGAATATAGAATTAAAGAAAGATTTTTCCTTTTATACTTCAGAAATGCCATCCAACTTTGCCCAGACCTCTGTGGTTTCTGATAACACATCTATAGTCATTCAAATAATCATTTTCCTATTCAAATAATTGCTTCCCTATAAGTATTGAACCATTTTCTCTAGCTTTCAAGGTTGTTGGGTTTTTTGTTTTGGTTTTTTGTTTTTTCTTTTGGTTTTAGTTTTAAATAGTTTGATTATGAAATGTCTAGTCATGTATTTCTTTGAATTTAGTCCTTGGATTCACTTTGCTTCTTCAATCTGTAGATTTATATCTTTCACCAATTCAAGAAGTTTTCAGACAATATTTCTTAATTTTTTTTTCCTTCCACCACACTTGTTCATCTCACATTCTGGGAATCCCATAACTCAAACACTGTATCTTTTTTTTTAATAATTTTTTTTGAAGAAGCTTTAGAGTACATAAATGTTACATAAAAATATAGAGATTTCCCATATGTCCCACTCCCTTCCCCTCCCACCCTTTCTCACATTACCAACATCCTTCATTAGTGTGGTACATTTGTTACAATTGATGAACACACACTGAAGCATTGCTACTAAGCATGGACTACAGTTTATAGTTTACACTCTGTCCCGCACAGTTTTGTAGATTATGATGAAATATATAACGGCCTTTATCTGTCACTGTGATGTCATGCAGGACAATTCCAATGTCCCCAAAATGTCCCCTTATTATACCTATTCTTCCCTCTCCCTCCCCTCAGAACCTCTAGTGGCCACTGTCTTTATAACAATAAGTTATTCCATTGCTAGAATAATAAGTCTATAGAAGAAGAAGAAGTCTAATTTAGTCCATTGTTCATCCCCCAATCTTGAGGATTTGGGGATAGTGAGGCCCACTCTGCTTCCAGTTGAGAGAGGGCTTAGATCCCATGGGGCAGATGGATAGAACTACGTTGCTTGCAGTTGCAGACACTCTCTGTTCTTTGGGATAGGCGTTGTCCATTGTCATCTCCTTGTTAGTTGTTCTCGGTGAGTCCAATGAACTGGAAAGTAGGTGCTGCAACTATGCTGAGATTCTGGGCTCAGCTGGCACATGGTTGGACAAAAGATTTAGATCTCTGGGACATATATTTATCAAGTATAGTGCTAATTATAGGTTCAAATAAAAGAGGCAGAAGAGCCAAGTGTAGGAAAATTATAAATAAGTGTAACTCTGTTATACTGGGAAGCATAAATTCCAAAGTAAGGCCCACTGACAGTGTGCTGAATTCCTGAGCTGTCTTTTCTGCATATAGTTCTGAATGTTTCTAGAGCCTTCAGGAGCCCTGCTGTTTGAGGCACTGTTTACTGTGGCAGTCAATGTGATCCTGCTGAGACCTGCATAAGCATAACCTCCGGAATGACATTCCAACTCGCTTTGAAATATCTTAGCTATAAAAACTCATTTGTATTTAGCATTTCCCCTTCTAGGTCAAGGTCTTTTTCCAGATGCATTGCTATTTGGTGCTTAGTAATAATCCCTCGGTGCCAGAAGGCTCATCCCTGGGAGTTATGCCCCACGCCAGGGGGTGGGGAAGGTACTGTGTTTATATGTTGAGTTTGGCTTAGCATTTGAGCAACAAAGAGGTTTTCAGGAGGTAATTCTTAGGCAGTATATCATACTAGGCTACGTTTCAATTTCACGAGAAAAGGTTCATAAGTACAATCATCATTATCAAGAGCCTGACATAATGGTCTGTCTTCCTTCACTAGGCACTCATACTCGGGGAAACGAGGTCCTATTAGAGAATGTAGCAGAACCCCCCAGGATGGGAATTCAGTATTCTTTGGATTACTATGACCCATGAATACTTGAACATATTCAAATGCCTTAGAGGCATGCCCCAGGTGAACCCCTCCCTGTGCTGCCACGCACAACGAGTGCCATGCCACGCAGGGGCCCTACATGCAAGGAGCACGCCCTGCAAGGAGAGCCACCCTGCACAAAAAGCGCAGCCTGTCCAGGAGTGGCACTGCACACACGGAGAGGTGATGCAGCAAGATGATGCAACAAAAAAGAGACACAGATTTCCATGCCACCTGATGAAAATGCAAGCAGACACAGAAGAACACACAGCAAATGGACACAAGAGTTCGGACAATACAAGGGAGGGAGAAATAAATTTAAAAACAAACAAACAAAAAAAAACCTCTCCAAAAGTAGAGCCAACAAAATAAGCAAATAAAATTAATAAGAAAATGAAATATAAATATTTTTTAAAATAAATAAAACACAAAAAATTTTTAAGCTTTGAAATAATAGGAAAAAAATTTTAGACATTGTGTCCTTCATCACTGTAAGATCTGTAGTATGTTCAGTGACATTTTCTTCTGTATATTCCCTCAGTGTCTTATTTTTTTTCCATTTTATCTTCAGAGAAGCTTTATAGAGAAGTCACATAGAGAATATAGGAGATACCATATCCCCAATACCCTTCCCCTCCTCCCCTTTTAATAATATTTTACATGCAGAAGGTACATGTTACAACTGATGTACAAATATTGTAGTACTGCTACTAACCATGGTCAATTGTTTACATTATGGCTTACATTTTGGACTGTACACTTTTACAGGTTTTATAGGAGGAGATACAGTTATTAGCTGGGCTCACCTTATGGCCTTATAAATGCAAATCTGTTGATTCTTCCTTTGTGATAGCTGACAGAATCCAACCTATTTTCTCTAAACTCACAATTCTTAGTTTTAAATGAATGTATTCCTATGCTATTCCAACAACTTGAAATAACAATAGGGTAGTTATGATACTCATGCACGTTTAATCTGTCAGATTTCAGATGGCCAATGCCCAGGAAGCATTTTTGAGTCCTCCATATATGTTTCCTCCACAGCAACTAAGAAAATGCCCCAGACACAGGAAGAAGTAGAAAAATATCTCCATAATGAATGATAACTCCCAAACACTCTAATTACACATAAAGAAATGATCACTGAGTTATATTCCAATTTGTAAACAAGTGAGGCTTTTCAGTGTGCATATATACATATATAAATGTATGGCAGTAAGTATACTAGACTTCAGAACACTGAATGTTAGCCTTTAAGGAGTTACCTGAGGTAGCACTATACTAAATTCAGCAATGCTGTCCATTGTCCATGACATTTGTAAAATGTCTGACATTATATAAGCCTCTTAAGAATATTAGACTTATTTTTGTTGTCATACTTTTCTTCTTCCTGAAATAGTATGACCTGATTAATCAGATTTGGCAGAGAAAGCTCTTTTGCTATTTATGAAAATCAAATTCACCCTCACAGGATAGAGATGAGTCACTGCTGAGGATATTTAAAAAAAAAATAAGCTCAGATTCTGATGTAAATTCTAAAAGGATTTCAAAAAAGGTTATGAGCAAATCCTTCCAAAATGCTGCTATGTTCAGGACAACACATACAGGAATTAAAAGATCAGCCATTACTTCACAGACACACCTTAAATCACAGTTCCTGGAGGGCCTGCCAGGAGCCTGCCTTATTGCTGAGCACACGCTGCTCCCTCGCCCTGGTGAGGAAAACACAGGGAACCGGGGGCACGTCTTCTGGCTCCACCGTGCTCGGATTGCTTTCTTCTCTCTCTCTTTTTTAATTTGGGCAATGTTCAAAGCCCTTACTAAAGATTCTTTCCATGAAAAATTTCTAAGAAGAGAGTGCTGAGAGTGCTCCTGCAGTTATTATCACCACAAACGGGCCAACCTAACATTAAGTGCCTTTTTACATGATGCAAAATGAAAAATGTAGCACAACCCATTTATTATTCTTGGCAAAGTTTTTTAGCCTAAATCTAAGCATGAGGAAATAGTCATGAATGAGAAAACTCAGTAAGATAATTTGTAGGCATTTTTTCAAAAAATTACCACTATTAAAAAAAAGAGAAGAAGATGGGGGACTCTTCTACATCAAAAAAAAGACATAACTAAATGCAATGTGAGACACTTAACTGGATCCTGGATTGAAAAAGGAAAACAAGAACAACAATAACAACAAAAAGCTGCCAACAACATTTTGAAACAATTGTGGGAACCTGAATACAGATCATATATCAGATGATGTTACTAGATTAATGTTGATATCCTTATGCTTGATAATAGTGTATTAGTAAAAGACTATCCTTATTCTTAGGAAACACATGCTGTAGTATTTAAAGGTCAAATGTTATGACAATGCAACTTGTTCTGAAATGGTTGAGCAGGAAAGCATGCATAAGTATATACGAAAGAGTGGGAGAGTCAAAGGAGGGAAGGAATGGGGGAGAAATAGCAATAGATTTCGGTGACAGAAAGGAAGATGTTCATTTTACTGTCTTTCAACTTTCCTTAATCTTATTTCCAAAATAAAAAAGTTAAGGGGATAAGAGATTTCTCAGAGCTAGTGGAAATATTAGGCATCTTGATCACAGTGGTATATAACCAAGTAAAAAGACTGAACAGTTATCTTTGTTGTAAGATCCCTGGCACAGACCTCAAATTTTCCAGTAGAGGAGGCAAGAAGAAAAGCTAAGAATTAAGGAATCTACTACTATTTCCTGTGTAAATTTAAAGAAATTTCATAAACTGTCAAATGTAAGGATCTTACCCTTCCCCCCTGAATTTTTTACAGTTAATTCTTATAAATGTGAATATATAGTGTTCTAGAATGGTATTATTTTAGGAGGCATGTCTAAAAGAGAATTTTATATTATTTAGAGCATTTTACCATTTGGGAAGAAGACAAAGTTCAAGTGCTTTAATAAAGGCGAAAATATTAGAGAACAGTCTAGGACTGAGTATTGTGCACAAATCCCCAACATAATTGAGAAAATTGTAGCAATGTTCTAGGACAGGGGTTCTTAATCTTTTTCATTCCACAGATCCCTTTGGCAGTCTGATGAAATGAATACTATATCTTATTTATTGTATACATTCACAAGTGAAGGAAATGCTAGATTTCAGTTAGAGGTCAGAGAAAACAAAGATAAGTTGATTTTTTTCAATTTAAACTCATGTACCCTCTGAAGTCTTTCCATGGACCCCTGTTCTAGGGTAACAAGTTTAATTCTAGCCAATGTTTTTTTGTTTTTTGTTTTTTTAAATGAATGTATGTGTATGTATATACATATTTTTTTAGACACAGGCTGAATGTGCTTTTTTTTTTCACTTTTTTTATTAAAGTTAACAGATCACAAAGAACGTTACATTAAAAAACATTAAAAAAACAAACGTTTTAAATCAAAAACATATTCTGTATTTTATATTTGTCCATAATCAAATATGCATATTGCAAATGAAACTACTGGTTTTAGTCTATCCCATTCCATCTTTCAATTACTAGTATAAATACTATTTAAAGAAATACAAATTTGTTTTTACTATATTTCTGCATTCCTTCATACTTTCCTTTTCATTAAACTACATACTTTGAATATTCATTTGATACCAGACAATATCCTTCCTAATGAAAACTAAAATTGAGAATTCTAACTTGATCTTGTAATTTTTTCTATTTTATTTTGACACAATTTTACAAAACATATCTTAAAAATAATCATATTACTATTTAGGGACAAGTTCAAGAAAAGAAAGCCAAATGTTAGTGTTGTTCCCATTAAATTGCTATCACAAAAGGGCAGAAGTGATAATGATGTGACAACCAGTAGCATCAGGTGAACTCTTTTGTCTTTACCAAGTATATAGTAAATCCAAATAAAAAGGTACATTTCATTTGGATAAACTTTCAAACACTGCCTAGGATAGAACTATGTACCTGTAGTAACTTAGAGGAGCATTATTGTCAGACTTGTCACACACACCCCTTCTAGAATGGATGCAATTCAGATATTATACCCAAAACACTTCCTGTATCCATAATATTAAAAGGAGGAAGAAAAAAACTTTTATTTTTTTCCACAATATTCTCCCCATATCTGACTTGTCCCCAGTTATTTTCTACCCATTTTTCAGCTGCAGCAGGAGCCTGTGGTTAAGGGACCAGCTCCTGGGACGCTTGCCCCTGCGGCCCCTGGAGGTCTTTATCAGGAGGCAACAAGGTAGCCAGGCAAGCTGCTGCTTTAGCCAGCAGATCCACCAAGGGAGAATATTTTTTTCCACAATATTCTCCCCATATCTGACTTGTCCCCAGTTATTTTCTACCCATTTTTCAGCTGCAGCAGGAGCCTGTGGTTAAGGGACCAGCTCCTGGGACGCTTGCCCCTGCGGCCCCTGGAGGTCTTTATCAGGAGGCAACAAGGTAGCCAGGCAAGCTGCTGCTTTAGCCAGCAGATCCACCAAGGGAGGCGAGCAGGAGGCGTACCCTACAGTCTCGTGACCCAACGCTCGGCTCTTCACCACCGCTAACAAATGTGGATTGTCAGGAGGAGGAGACCCAAAGATCTCTCAAGGAATTCCAACACCCACAAATTTATAGAGCGTTTGAAGTTTTTGAAAAAGCAGAGTTTTTGTATAAGGATCATCCATGAGAAAGGGAAAGGGGAGGGAGATGGTAAAATATCCATCTTCTGTAATGAGAACAGAGGGGGAATTTTCCACATCATCTTTGGATGATACATTTGAAACTGTCTTATTGTTTTTAAGGAATCAGACTTTAACTTGAGTAATCTACTACCTTAATAATAATGTGAAAATTGAACAAATATCCTGTGTGCATTTCTTTCGTATCAATGTGAATATGTGGCCTTACGTAGAATCAAATTCACTTTCAATAAAAAATCCAGTGCCATATAACTACATGCTATGAGTTATCAACATGAAAGCTTTACAATATTAAAGGAACAACTGAAACATATTCCTATGGTCTCATTTTATTTAAAAAAAAAAAAAAAGAGGAGGAAGAAAGGAAAAAAACAGAACCCCCCTCCTTTATAAACAGATGGTAAAATGCTAAAGCCCTAACAAATAAATTTAATAAATAAAAATTTAAAAGACAAACTGCATTCATGGAAACATATCCATATTCAATCAAATTTACAAAAAGTGGGATCTAATTAAAGAATCCACTATTGAGGAAGACCATGAAGAACTTAAGTATATTTGGAAGAAAATTCTTGTTTCTAGTCCTCACATGAGAGAAAATGGTAGGGGCTAAAGCCATGCTCTTCATCTCTATATAATAATCAGTTAATCTTTTTTTCATCTAAGCACACCAACAATTACCATCCTACAACCATTCTACCCTGCAATGTTTTTTTTTTCTTCTTATTTTTGTTTCTTTGTTTAGGAGGTACTAGGGATTGAACCCAGGGCCTTGTATATGGGAAGCAGGCACTCAACCACTGAGCCACACCCAGTCCCCCCATAGAATGGTTTAGACACAAAACACTTCATATTCAAGAACGCTAAATATCCAAATTTCCAAGTTCATCCTTCTTCCACTTCCAATTTTCTGCCACTTACTAACTCCCAGTCAAAAAAAAACTTGTTTGAACATCATTAAAAGCCACTATCTTTTCAGGACTAGTTTATTCCAGCTACATAAAAGTTACATTCTAATTTAACAAATAAATGTTTACTTCTTAAAAGATTCTCAGAAACATATCATGTCATCCTTTTTCTAAACCTTTTTTTGTCTTACATTAGTTATCTGTTAATTCTGTGCAATAGGATCCATTTTCTTATACATTATTTCTCTAGTGCTTCACTATGGAAATGATAGGCATGGTATAAGAGGTAAATATTAAATGCTTTTAACCTACAAGAAGAGCAAGTGCATGGATTACTGAAGTAGAAGACCTAATAAGTCCTACACATGAATCTGTATAGTCTTCAATTTCACAATAACTTACATTTAAATTTCTATCTACATACCCTTGCCCTGGTTTGAGTCTTTTGTGGACCCCAGAAAATTATGTTCTTAAGTAAACCCATTCCTGTGCAAGTGAATCTATTGTATGTGGTAGGAGCTTTGGGTCAGATTCACTTAAGGGACCTTTTGATTAGATCACTTCAGTTAAGGGCTTATGATTAGATTATGGATGTGGGACCCTCTGGCTGAATTTAATCCAGTTGGGGGCCTTTGGGACTTCGGTGAGACGTGACCCAGGGCGGATCTCGGCACTCTTGCTTGAGTCTTTCATAAACGGCTGGGGAAATATTCAGAGACACATAGAGAAAGACACACTGCATGCCATTTCACACCGCCACATGAGAAAAGATTCCTGGATCACCTACAGCCGCAGAACGACAGAGAAACCCCAAGGGGCTGAAGAGAGGCTGAGAAAGAGGCCAGAGGCTGTAATCAGCAGAGAAGCCTGACGAGGAAGAGACAAGACCCAGGGAGAGATGTGCCGTGTGCTGTGCCGTGTGCCTGGCCGCACGCAGCGGCATTCCAAGAGAAAAGTGAGCCTGCAGGAGAAGGCACGACAGCTGCCCTTCTGCCCGGCCAGGCTGCAGGAGCCCAGGACCTCCAGGAGCTGACCTCTGGTGAGACAGCATCTCTGATGATGCCATGACGTAGACACTTTTACAGCCTTGGAACTGCAAGAGTTTACCCTAATAAATTCCCATTATAAAATCCAACCCATTTCTGCTAGTTTTGCTTTGGCAGTCTTTAGGAAACTAAAACAACCTGAAGCAGGATACATATCCTTATAATACGGTGAATCACACAATTTTAACCTAGTCATATGCAATCACATCTGAAATGTTCAATAGTATCTTTAATTTTTGTATCATTACTGTTATTTCATTCAGACTCTAATAGGTAAATTACCACTTATGATTCCTAAATGTTACCAAGGAAGGCTACTATTAATATGCTAAGTCTTAAAAGAAGTTTACTTTTTGAAAGAAAAACATCAAAAAATGGGACTATTCCAAAATTCTCTGAGTCAAATAAAATTATTTTAAAAACTCAGATTTATTGGGTGAAAAAAATATTCATTATAAATGTGGAGGAAAGTGCTTGCTTTCTTAAATGATCCTTTCCAACAGAAGACACTGACATGCCTTTTTTGTACTAAGGAAAAGAAACAGTGCCTCTTCCGCTCCCAGCTCGGGCTCCTCGCTCACCACCACCTCTGTCCTGCTGCACGGGGACAGGGAACGCAGCCCTAAGCCTGGACCGCTCACTCCTCCTCCGCTCGTGGTCTGACTGCGTGCACAAAGCTCGATGTGGGGGCGCGCACATTCATATACTCACAGAAAAGTATCAAAATACCTGTGTGATCCTTTAGCAAAACAGACCCAAACAGAGATAAAAAGGTGACAACTAAAATAATTTTAAAATTAGGAAACAATGCAGAAAAGCAGAGAGAGAGAACACAGAAGAGAGAGCAAGAGTCAGCATAATCACAGTCTTCACCACCTACACTAGCTAAAGAAAAACATCTTTTAAACGAGGACTTGGCTAGATGGGCAAACAATACAGCATTAGTCTCTTTGCCCCAAATGCTGTATTTTGGTAGGAGCCTTTCAGCTATGCCTTGTTCTGAGAAATAAATCATAGGTATTAACAGAGCTGGGTGCTAAGGAGGCATACCTGCACCAGGAATAATAGCCAACTTTGTTTCAACCAGGCCCATTTTTGCAGAGGAAGCTGAAAAAGAAACAAAGAAAATTTGAGTAATGTCAGTGTCATCAAATTCAAATACAATGACTTGAAAAAGATAGTAAAATATGCAAGAATAAAAATATTGTTCACTAATTAAACTTGTGCCACAATGTTTCAAAAAGCCACTTCAAAAGGCATTTCGTTTTAGAAATGAGGAAACGGTTTAATGACGTCTTAAAAGATTCACGTTTTCTGCTAAAACTTGCTTGGCAGTGAAGTGGTGGGGGCAGTCACTCCCTCCCTGGACCTGGGGTCGCCAGGCCATGTCTGGGGCACCATCCCGTGTGTGCCAGGCTCAGGAGGGAGCTGTCTCTGGCGAGTATGACTCCTTTAACTGCCTGAACAGCCCCCAGCTCAAGCCGCTTAACAGCACATCAGATATGGCGACTTCTCAAGATCAGCTTCCAGTTACTTTCTGACAAGTGGTTTTATTGTTCCCACAGCTGGATAGGGTTTTTATGTTTGTTTTCATGGTTACTTAATTATTTCTTTATCTGCATATCCAAATGTACTTGGACTACTTCCTATATCCTAACTCCCAGAATTTATATCCTTACAGAAATGGATTACATGCACATGCTATTTCTAATTAAAAGTCCAATGACTGCAGAGAAGAAAATAGGGACCTAAAATAAAATGGAAAGGGAAGAAAGTACACAGGGATTACCAATGCTACTCTCAAGAAACAGTCACCGCAAAAATTACGAAATCATGTGATTATGCTGACTCTGCTTCTACTAAGCAGCTCATCAGAAGTGATCAAGGGAACCTCTTCACTGCCTGCTCTGCCCAGCCGCTGGCCCTGGAACTCCTCTTTCTCTCATCCTGAGGAGAGTGCGAGGACACAGAGGATGTGTTCTCAACGATAAAACCAGCCGCAGCTCCAGCCAGATGGCGCACGGCAGGCGCGTGGGCTGGGAGGCCAGGCTGCCCTGACTCAGATCCCAGCCCAGCCACGGCACGGTCCTCACCGCCTCTCTGCTCCAGCCTCCTCACATCCTCCTCCAGGTGCTAGCAAGATGGGGAGTCAAGACACGTTGAGTACTCAGAGGGGCGTGGCACACCTCGCCAACACTCAATAAATGGTTCTTGTTATTTTCATAACCACCTCATTCAAACCTCAAAAAACCATGCAAGAAAAGTGAACACAGACAAGCCTAAGTTGTTACCACTGTAGCTCACAATGAAGTGCTCATGTGAGGCATCTGTCAGAGATGAGCACATTTACTCTTCACAACAGCAACAATCATTTTCTCATTTTAGAGAAGAGGAAACTGATCTAAAAAGGGCAGGAGCTAAGATTCAAACTCAGTTTTATTTGACCCAAATACTGTTCTCTTTTGCTACTGCTAAGAAAGAGCAGAAAACTACAAAAGACTGTTTTTTTACCAGGAATTTTAAATATGACATTAAGCCCAAGAGGTGACTTTTTCTAAATAGTCTACTCAACAACAGGCAAGAATAAAAGACTTGGGATTATCTGAAGAGGAAACACAAATTTCATTTATTTTGGGGAGCAGATATGGCTTAAGCGACTGAGCACCAGCTTCCCACATGGGAGTGCTGAGTTCAGTCCCCAGTGCCTCCTAAAAACATAAACAAACAAGCAAACAAACAACAAAAACAACTCATGGTTGCCATTGTGGCTCAGTGGTTGAGCTCCAGCTTCCCACGTACGAGGTCCCAGGCTAATTCTCCACCCCTAACACCATAAAAAAACAAAACAAAACAAAACCAAAAAACTCTTCATTTATTTCAAATCACATTTTAAAAGGATTGTCTCACCTGCCACTCTTATATCACAGGCTAAAGCCAGTTCAAGACCACCACCTAACGCAAGTCCATCTATTGCTGCAATAGTTGGCACAGGAAGATTAGCTGAAATACAAAAGAAAAAGTTTATGCTTCATCAAACAGACCATTATTGTTACTATGTAATTCCTTTTATATTTTTTATGCAAATGTACTTTTAAATGGGATATCAACTACAAAATTTTGTAACCCTTGCCTTTAACAAGATATAACCATTTTCTCCATCATTAGTCTTCAAAAACTTTATTTAATGGTCACAAAGCATTCCACTACATGAAGGTACAATATTGTTTAACCTTCCCTTATTACTGAATCACTTTCATAAACAGTTCTTCTTGAATTAACAGAACCATAGTCTCTATGACCTTTTTTTTCCATTTTTGTGTTGGTTTTTTTTTTTTTTTTTCCCCTATGACTTCTTGACCTTAGAGCCAAAGTCTTTGGAGATGTCTGGTTCACACAAATTTCAAGCTGAAATGAGAGTAGGAATATAACTGCAAAATATATGCTTGTTTACGGGCTACCTCAGCGCTTAACAACGACAGCCTTCTAAGTAACAACTACTCAAACATGAAAGCAGGAGCCCAAGGGCTTGCTCTGGCACAGACTCACTAATTATATTAATTTAGAAGAAGTACTGTAAAAATACTTAGAACATGATCAAGCTCTAGAAAATACTACACTTCAGTAAAGTAGTTGCCAAATGGAAGAGGTTCTGAAAACAAGAACATAGAAACATGACTGGGAAGAGATTAGCTAGTCCAGAGCTCAAAACTAGATTTTCTTGAGACCAGAAAGAGAATATTATTTTAATGAGACTTTGTGAATTACAATATTCAGATTTCATTTTTATAACTGGTTCAAGATATGGCTGGTTATATTAAGGAGTTATTTTGTAAAGTAGAATCCATCCTACTAATTTTATTTTTGACTATGAGAATTCTGTGAAGCTAGGCTGGCCAAACAGAATGTGGATATTAGAAAAATAACACCCCAAAATTTCACTCTTCCATTGGTAGTCTGATTTGTGAAGGCCCCCAGTCAGAAATTTATTCCCAGACCCCTGGAATAAATCTGCTCAGATGGAGTAGGGATAAGCTGCTAACCACCTGAGGCTAAAATAATCTACCGAAGGAAGAAAACTGGCATACCACAGTCAGACAGGGCTTTCACATAGTAGGCACTTCATGACTGGTGCCTGTCTGAATGTTTATGGTACAGGAAGGACTTGAAAGGGAGGCTAATTCAAATGTGCTTCACATATTTACATTACAGCACACTTGGCAGAAAAAAAATGAGTGGTTATGTCACTGTTCACGGACCAGGAAACTAGTTCAAAGTACAAACACTATCTAGTTAATTTTATGGGAGAGGGGAAAGAAATATCAAGGAAGTAATACAAGAGCAAATTAATCTGAGTGGTTCTCAAGGCCACCCTGAGCTCCTGCTTTGCTGCCCACTCTAAACCCATCTTCTTTTTCAAGGGCCTTGCTCTACAGATTGTTTTATTTCTAGACTCCCTGGTCTCAGGTTCCTCCCATCGAAACCTCTCTTGGGCCTTGCCAACGCCCTCTGCTAGGCTCCCTTTACAGACAAGCTTCTGGGATAAGAAGAGCAAACGCAGGTCGCCCACACCATTCCCTCCAGCTACAGCTAACCGAACTCCACGTCCTTCAATCTACCCAGTCTGCTCCTGTTCAAGGTGCCAGTGACATCCGAGCGATGTCCACTCTCCCATGCAGTGTTCAGTTCCTATTAAAGCAGCTGCCTCTGAATTCCTCTCCATCTGCCTGCTGGGCCTCTCGTCATCTTCCATGCTTTTCCTTTCAACCCTGGTTCTCTCTCAAAGCTCTGCCAGGGGTATCATCCCATCTATGACTTTATCAGTTCTAACACCAATGATTCCCTAATCTCTACCTCAAATTCCTTCCTGTATCTCTACAGCTACTGCCCACTGGGCATCTCCACCTAAATGCCTTATGTTCAAACCAACTCTCTTGCAATCCTTCTTCTAGAATCTACTTCATAGTAGCACCTCCCATTCACCAAGTCACCCAAGAAAGGAACCTAGATGTCAACTTAGATGTCCTCTATTCCATTCCCTTACACCCAACTATTTCTAAGTTCCTAATGCCTCACAAATCTGCCAGCTCCCACCATATTATACTGCCAGACATCTGCTTCCTTTCAACCCCACCAGCAAGAAGAACCTAACTGAGCTCCTTCACTAAAACATAAACAGAGTGGAGCTATTTCTCTTTTTTAAATTATTCATGTGCTGTTGGTACGACAGCAAGGTTGGCAGCACCAATCTCCCATTCTGTCTCAGCAACATGGAAAAACTGTCAAAATCAACTGTGTCAGACGCAATATCAGAACTCTGAAAATCAGTCAAAGGTATGGCAACCAAGAGAACACTGAATCAAAAAAAAAAAAAGGCAAATTAAAAACAGGGAAGCCCTGTGGTGTTCCTGCCCTTTACCTTCACACCCTCCCCAACTCAGTGCCAGTCGTGAAGACAGCAGCCTGCACTTCCACTGGGGGACCCGGGTCCCTGGTTCCAGAGGAGTCAGCGCAGACCTTATTCACAATTTAGTTTGTATATCTGTTCTAATCTGCCCAGTGGTTACCTGTAGGACTAATGCAAAGAACCTGCCTCTGTCACCTATACGCGAAAGTAGTCGGGGTGGAAAAGCAGTGGGAACCTCCTGAAAAGTCTATAAAGTGAATGATCAACCTGCAGCTACAAGGAGCAAAAGATTTATGAGACAAACAGACCGCTAAAGACCCACGATGAAAAAGCTGTGGAGAGTTTCTTTGGAAAACTAGAGCATTCAAAAGCATCTGTGTTTACAGGGGAGTATGAAAGTCAGTAACATATTCAGGGCAAGGTACATGCACAGAGAAGACCTGAGAGGACTAAGCCTTCTCATCTCCGGCTGATCTCTATGATCAGTGCCAGCCAAGCTATGGGTTGAAGGAGCGCCCCAGCACAGAGCCAACGTGCAAAGTGGCAAAGTGTTTTGTTTTGGTATTTCTTTTTTTCTTTAAACTCTTGGTGTTGAAGGAAAGCTCTGTCCAAACACTAGATGAATACTAACTATTAGAACAGAGACTACAGTGACCAAACACAAGGAATACAGTCTTTGCAAAAGGTAGTTTGAAAAAATCACCAAGCAAATGGATTACTACAGCCTTCAATAATAAGAAAAATAAGTAATTTTTAAAAGCATGAAAATTCTGGGGTAGGGTGGGGAATCTGATTTCTAGAGTTACTACATTATAAAATTCAAATGTCCACATTTCAAAACAAAAATCACAGTGAGACAAAGAAACAGAAAAGGATGGTCCATTTAAAGCAATAAAATAAGGGAAAGAAATTGCCCATGAGGAAGCTCTTATATTGGACTTACCATATGATTTAAAACAACCACCTTAAATATGCTGACAGTGCTAAAAGAAAACATGGCCAAAAATTTAAAGGAAATCAGGAAAAGAATGTGCAAACAAATAGGCAATGTCAATAAATAGTTACAGATTATAAAAAGGAACCAAGTAGAGGAAAGCGGTTGTGGCTCAATCAATTGGGCTCCTGTCTACCATATGGGAGGCCCTGGGTTCCCGTCCCAGGGCCTCCTTGTGAAGGTAAGCTGGCCCACACCTGCAGAGAGCTGATGGCCTATGCCCATGCAAAGCTGGAACAGCAAGATGACACAACAAAGGGAGACAAGCAGACACAGAAGAACGCAGAGCAAATGGACACAGAGAGCAGACAGCAAGCAAGCCGCTGGGGGGGGGGGTAAATAAATAAACAAGCAAACAAGTAAATAAATAAATAAATCTTTTTTTAAGAAGTTTGGAAATGAAAAGTACAATAGCTGAAATGAAAAATTCATGACAAGGGTTCAACAGCAGATTTGAGCAGACAGAAGAAGTAGTGAACTAGAACTAGAAGGTAGGACAATTAAAATTATCCAGTTTGAGGAGGAGAAAGAAAAAAGAAGAAAAATGAAATGAGCCTGAGAGACCTGTGGGACACATCAAGTATGCCAACAAATTAATGTAATACACCCCATTAACAGAATGATGGAGGAAGAAAACATGATCTTCTCAATGGATGCAGAAAAGGAATTTAGCAAAATGTAACACATTCAGAAAACAAGGAATAGAAGAGAACTTCTTCAATATGATAAAAGGGCATTTATGAGAAACCCACAACTAACATCACAGTAGATGGTGAAAGCTTTCCCTCTAAGATCATGAATAAGACAAGGATACATGCTTTCATTACTGCTATTCAACATTGTAGTGGAAGTTCTAGCCAGTGCAGTCAGTCAAGAAAAGGAAATAACAGGCATCCAAATGAAAAAGAAACAAAACTTCTGTATTCACAGGTGGCATGGTCTTATATAGAGAAAATCCTAAACAATCCACAAGAAAGTTCTAGAGCTAATAAATGACTGAGCAAAGTTGCAGGATACAAGATCAACACACTATCTCTATATACCACCATGAATAACCCAAAAAGGGTATCAAGAAAATGGAAATTCCACTTATAATAGGATGTAAAAATTAAATATAAAAAAATAAAATACTTTCTTGAATTTAATCAAGGAAGTAAAACAGACTTGTACACTGAAAACAATAAAATAATGCAGAAAGAAATTAAAGAAGACCCAAATAAATGGAAAGACATCCTGTGCACATGAAATGGAAGAAAAACCAATCCTCAAATTCATACAGAATTACAAGGGCCTCATATAACCAAAACAATCTAAAAAAGAATTTGAAGCAGTCACAATTACCAATTCCAAAACTATCTACAGAGTTATAGTAATCAAAACTATGTGGTACTGGCATAAGTACAGCCACATAAACCAATGGAATAGATCAGAGAATCTAGAAATAAACCCATATGTCTATGGCCAAATAATTTTCAATAAGGGTGTTAAGACCATTCAATGAAGTAAGAACAGTCTCTTCAACAAATGGTACTGGGAAAACTGATTTTCACACACAAACGAATGAAGTTGAACCCCCACCTCACATCATACACAAAAATTAACTGAGGGGAGCGGATGTGGCTTAAGGAGATGAGTGCCTTCTTCCCATACGGGAGGTCCCAGGTTCGGTCCCCAGTGCCTTCTAAAAACAAAAACAAACAGCAAGCAAACAAATGAAAAAAACCAACTTGGGGAGCCAATGTGGCTCAGTGGTTGAGTGCTGGCTTCTCACATATGAGGTTCCAGGTTCAAGTCCCAGCCCTGGTACCTCAAAAAAAAAAAAAAAAAAAATTACTGAAAACTGATCATTGAACTAAATTTAAGAGCTAAAACTATAAAATTATATAAAAAACAGGTAAATCTTGACTTTGGATTTGGCAATCGATTCTTAGATGGCACTAAAAGCATGAGGAACAAAAGAAAATAAAAAACTTTTGTGCATAAAAGAAATGATCAAGAAAATTAAAAGATAGCCCTCAGAATGGGAAAAAAATAGTTGTAAATCATGTATCTGATAATGGTTCAATTTTTAGAACATATGAAGAACATCATTAGTCATTATGGAAATGAAAATGAAAATCATAGTAAGATACCACTTCACACCCACTAGCAAGGCTACTATCAAAAACAAAGTATATACCCAAAAGAATTGAAAACAGGGCCTCAAACAGATAGTTTCACATCAGTGTTCACAGCAACATTATTCACAAAAGCTCAAAGGTGGACATATCAGATGAAGGGATAATAAAATATGGTATACAACGGAATATTACTCAGCCATAAAAGGAATGAAGTTCTGATACATGCTACAACATGAATGCACCCTGAAGACATTATGTTGAGTGAAAAGATACAAATAATGTATATTCCACTTGAATGAAATTTCTGGAATAAGCTAATTCAGAGAAGAAAGCAGATTACAGATTACCAGGAGCTAGGGAGAAGGGAGAATGTGGACTCACTGATTAATGGGCACATGTTTGAAATATGAAAAAAAAATGGACCTAGATGGTGATGGTTGCAAATATTATGAATGTATGTAATGCCACTGAATTATACACTTTAATAAAAATAACAAATGGCAAAATGTCTGTTATATATTTTTTAACAGTAGTTTTTTTTAAATAAAAAAGTCATTCATTTATTCCACATTCAGAATAAAAATGGAGTCATTTTCATCATGTCACGTGAGACACCTGGTGTATAGGTGCTTGAAAGTAGATGTATGGGGGCTTGAACAGAGAACGCCTCCTCGTTCTAGAATGGTCCCTACTTCCCTTTTACCACCCTGTGCAAATATGTCCCTTGCTTGATGCATTCATGGCACTTTAGAGCAGAGTACTCACGATAGGACAGCTTATTCTGAAACAAAGATTAACATCATATGAATGTCAGTTAATATATTTTTTACCAATATGGGAATAACCTCAAGGTTTTTCACTAAATTAAAATTGCAAAGCGTTCCTAGGTCAGGAGAGAGCTGTTATGTGAAAATGCTCATCAGTAGTAAGAGTTGCAGGCACTAAGTATTTGCTGGAAGTTGACTCTTCAAGAAAGAGAAACAGAAGTGAATTTAAAGGGACTACAAAATCAAACTTCAGTCTGAATTACCTGTATTACTAAGCTTCAGTTTCTGAAAATTCCTAAGAAATACATAGTTAACTAGAGTGGTTTCATATTCCTTTCATTTTTCCCTAAAAATGGAAACATACTGATGTTATATGGAAAGAAGTATTTCCCTTCACATCAAATTACGCACTAAAAATTCAGGCTAGTATAATGGTCAAGGAAGTAAGTTGACTGTAAATTACAAAAATAATATTCCAAAGCTTCATAAGCCCTGAGCACAATCCAGGAAAAATTTGCTTAATCTTCCTGGTCATCTACAATACACTTAATACCACAACAAAAAGGAAACTACTGCTTCTAAAAGAGGTGACCAGGCTTGGCCCTGGGTTTTAATTAGTTAATATTCTCAAATAAATATTAAAAGTTCAGTCAACAGAAAGTTATAAACCATTATTATTTATGAGTATAAAATGTCATTAAAATAAGAAAAATATTTAATGTACAAAAGAAGCATCTTAAATGAAACAGATTAATGAATATATCCCTTTCTCACTGTGAGGGTTACAATGAGAAACTATTATAACAAAACGAAATGATGGGACAGGGAGAAAAGTACATTCAGTAGACAGGTTTCAGGTTCCACACGACCTTGAGAGTACAGTTAATATGGTGGAGTAGCAGGAGATTAGGAAAAATTAAGCAAGTATAACGGTGCTGAACTGGGAAATGGGGGAGGAAAGGAGGCACTAACACGCACTAGAGTGAGTAAGTGTATTCTTACTCATGCTACCTTGAATCAGCCCAAATCAGCCCATGCTCAGGCTTCTTAATTCTGAAGTTAGAGAATATAACACCCACTACACTTTTTGGAATTAATGAAAATTATTTTCTCAAATCATTAAATAGATTAACTACTTGGAGTTTTCAAACAGTAATTAATAAAATTATTTTGAAATTATTTAAGCAGAACAGCTGTAATTAAGTATTAAACTGTGTTTATCTTAGTAAATCTTTTCCCAGAAAATATATATCACCTCAAAGCACATACTAGGTTCAATTATCTAAAGTGTTTGTTTTTTCATCTAGTGTTTTCCCTACTTGTTGGCACTTAATAACCATAGAGGAAAATCAATAAAAGATACTTTTAGAAAGGTAGATTATCACTTTAAAAAAAAAACTGAGGAATATTAAAATGGCAGCTGTATAAGGCTGCAACCAAACAAAATAACTGCAAACCCAATGAACAATACCCATTCCCAACAGCAATACAAAGAAATCATGACTCAATCTGTCATGTGCCCAACAGGATTAGATGCTATTTTGAGTTTAGTACCAGGAAATGAGCCAGGTATGACAAATAAGATAATACTCCTTTCATATGCTCCTATAAATACAGTTAAAGCAAAAGCAAACAATTAAACAGTTTTGCTATTTTAAGGGGAAGAAAGGGGAAAGAGGTGCCCCAAAGAAAGTGTGTGTAGCTTCAAGCAGTTTGCGAAAGGCCATCATACTGCCTAAAGTATCTGGAGGCAGAGGGTAATAAGCATGGGGAGGAAATCTTAGCATCTACTTTCTGTTCTCAAACAAATGCAACAAATAATGGACAGAAATTTATCAGTGTGCGTCTAGAAAAATAAAAACATGATTATCCAGGAAAAACCTCCAGTATCGGTCATGATTTTTAATTTGGTTTTGCTAATAATGTTCTTATGCAAAAAGGAAAATCCAAACATTTCAACAGAAAAGAGCTCTGTACAGTTCACTGGAAATCTGACTTTAATGGCAGCATTCAAGAAGAAAAGAAATCAACTAAAGGTTAACTGACAATTATAAATGAATTCCAAATTATCCTTAATTTCGGCTAAAAGTTGACTTCAGCCAAACGACAAAGAACAGCACTACCCAAGCCCTGCAGATGGGAGACACGCTCCCCAGGGTGAGAATCAGGCCCCACAGGCCTTCAGGTAAAAGGTCCTACATGGGGCACCTTGATTTCAGCCTGAGAGGAGAAACTTCCAAGTTGTAGTGTTGAGTGAACAGCACAGCAGGATTCCTTACAGGTGAGGTCATCATTATTTCTTTTAGGTCAAGAACAAATGGCATCCTTCCCACGTGCACTGGTACAGTTTCATCACCCTATTTTCAGTATGTATCCATTCATGCAAAAAAGAAAAAGAAAAATACCAGAAAAATGAATTTGCCCCAGGATAGAGAGAGAAAAATGCTTAGCAGCAGGACAATGAAATAAGTAATCTCCTCTTCAAGTGAAACCAAAGGCCTGTGGCAAAGGCGAACAGAGCCAGGCATCTTCCGGTTGTTGTTAGTATTGCAAATAAGAACAGGAGCTACACAAACAGGAGGCCAACCTTGGTGCGGCGCTCCCTATTTTATACTGAATGACTAAGGCAAAGAGCTCCTTCTTTAATTCTTAACAGCACGGGGCATCTAAAACTTATAAAAGTCTATTTGGAAAATGAAGCAATACATTATTACAGCACCACACCAAGACACTCTCTCCTTTAGAAACTTTTCAACGACCTGGTATACCATTTATAAAACAATTTGATATGACATAAAACAGGTGGTGACTTTCTTAAGTCAACCACAAGAGAATAGCTATATTTTAATAAAATTAAAAAGCACACTCAGTTATTGAAAAAAACGTATTCCTTATTGTAACTGAAGGTCAATAATGTAATAACACATCAACTTATTCACTACTTCATTTTATTACTGACAATATCCAAGCCAGAACAAGAGAGACAAAGTTTAATCCATTTGAGTTCACCAGTGGTAGATCAGTGCACCGTGCTTATGCTGACACTTCAGGGCTGTACAAATTAGCAAGCTGGCAAAGTACTAAGTTCAGTCACCGCTTCTTCAAATAAATATATGCCAGGCATCATGCAGAATGTGCTAAGGCAAGCAGCAGAATGCAATGGTAGGAAGTCCAGATGTCACATCCCGGCTCAAATCTGCAGCCACAACCACCGTGAGAGGTGAGAAAAGATGCTTAATTTTTCTAAGCCTACCACTTACCCACCTGCCTTGCCACCTTGCTACCTTCCTTCAAACCTACCTTCCTGTGCACCTAACAAATACATATATAGTGTTTAATACGTGCCAACCATTGACTCAGAACCGTACAAACATTACGTAAGCCTCTGATCAGTGTATGACAGAAGGTCATGGAGGCCCAGAAACCGCAGTAACTGGCCTGGTGGCGAGCCAATTTGACCACCAGTGGTCTGCTCCAGGGCCTTCTCCTCTCCATCACTGCCCATCACCTAGCCGCACCAGCTCTCCTCGTGGCCCTGACTCAGAGGCCCCTGAAGATTCTGCCTCATAGGCCAGTGCCTAGCTTTCCCCTGGGGGAAAAAAAGGGAAGCCGAGGCCCTTCAGGAAGTGTGAAGAGCGCCCTGGAGACCAGAGCGATGTCACACTCACTCAGCCCACCAGGAGTGCAGCACCAGGCGGATGACCGCCACGGGTTCTGACTTGCGCTGGCCCACACTGTGCCAGCGTGCCCAGTTCCTGAGCAAGGAAGTTACTGAAGCAGGAAGGGTACCACCAGAGGCCTCTTATCAAACTCCAACTCAAACAAAGCCTCCGTGGGGAAAATGCCGAGGTGAGATGTGGGGGTAGGTCCCTGCACAGTCCCACTCGATTCCTTTGTTTGACAGCACAAGAGACAAATGGGCTCTAGATGGAAGACTACATTTCTAATTGAGCAGTGACTTCCAACGGTGGACTGCTGTTCCAGGTGTAGGTTCCTTGGTAAAGGGGTGTAAGACAGCTCTTGGCACGTAGAAAGCTCGACAGCCTGAAAAATGCAGTCATGTTCATTTCTGGTAAAAAGATGGCCTAGAAGAGGCTCACCTGCACTTGGCCTGCTTCAGGGCTGTGGTGGAACGAGCCTGTGCTCTGCGTGTTCAGGGTGTGCCCAGTGCTCCCAGCCACCTGGGAGCATGCTAGGAACACAGAAGTCTTAACTCAGAGCTACTGAACCAGGATCTGCATCTTAACAAGATTCCCGGGCGATCTATGTGCGCAGTAAACTTGGAGAACTCCTAGATCCTAAGTTGACCCATCTCAGCAGGATACCAGGCTGACCACACAGTGATAGCAAGGCTGACAGGAATGCAGCAAGAGCTGTGATCAGAATGGCAGACTTAACAACAACAGACTCCACGCCAAACAAATGCAGATGATACTTAGAAAAGCCAGAGACCAGAAGACAAGCTACAGGGGCGCGTGGACGGAGCCAAGGAGGAGTTAATCCTTAGCTGGTGCAGAGTGGCTATTTGGGGTGACGGTAGCACAATGTGAAAGTCATTTAAGCACTGACTTATATTTTGGTTGTGACTAGAATTGGAAAATTTTATATGGTACTAGAATAAAAATAATAAAAAAAAAAAAAACAGGACTGTACAACACAGTAAACCCTAGTGTAAAAACTATGGACTATAGTTAATAGTGCAATTATAATACTCTTTCACAATTATAGTGTGGTATAAAGGTACCACATTAATGCAAGGTGTTAAAAGTGGGGGAAGACAGGTATTTGTATGCTTCTAGGTGATTTTTCTGTAAACCTAAACTTCTCTAATAAAAAATTTATATTAAAATATGAATTTAAATGAACTATATTCAACCAGTAACAAAAAGACTATGACTGGATCACGAGGTAAAATTCAACTACAACCAGAGCATTAGACATACTTAACTCAGAAATTTTTTTTTTTAAAAGGATGGGTATAATACCTTAAACAACTACAAATAAATACAAACACGGAATACTTCACAATCTCATCAAAGAAAGGAGCTGACAGGGCAAAAGCATTAAAGGGGCAAAGAAAGGTACTTTATAAGGCATAATAAAAGAGTAATCCACAAAAAGTTCCAGCAGCCATAAATATCTATGGCCCAAGTAACACAGCAGTATCCGTAAAGCAAAAATAAACAATAAATTCAAAACAACGCAAATGTCATCACTGTTTTCTGACCAATATAACAACAGATAAGCAAGAAAGGAATAACAAAAACTCATCCACAGATGGGAACGAGTGTTGTTGGGGGGGGGAGAGGGGGGGTGGGGGGGTGAGGTTGAATGGGACCTCACATATATATTTTTAATGTAATATTATTACAAAGTCAATAAAAAATAAAAAAATTTAAAAAAAAAACAAAAAACAAAAAACAAACAAAAAAAAAACCTCATCCACAGCAAATATGGATGGTGTGGAGGTCCATTTTCTTTCCCTTAGCTTAGCAGAGTGGCTCAGCAGGAGAGGATCAAGTCAACAGAGACACAAGCTGATCCCAGCCATTAGCCTCCAGAAGTGCTCTCTTTCTCACAAGGCCACTTTCACAACTAGAAAGTGCCCAGTGTATATAACTGCTAAATATGTAATAGGAATAGCATTACAGAGGTGGGCTGCATCTGCTAAAACTGGCTCCTCATTTTTTCAAATCCACTATATTATATGCTTATCTGATTGGCCAATTTAAGAATGAATGAATGGGTATCCTTGGCTCAGCTACCTAAAAATAGTAATTTGCCTTTTTTCATCTATTTCACTCTTTCTTTTTCAATTTATTCAGAACCTGGGAGGGAAGAGAGAGTTCTATTTATTACAAATAGAAATAGTTAAATACATTATTATATAACCACAGGAAGACACAGAAGGAATCTATGAAATATTAAAAAGAAAATAAACCCCAAATTACTCCCAGAAATAAATTTTCAAATGCAAAATCTATCACAGTCAAAAGATAACCAGGTACGGAAGGAAACAAGATACAGTAAGAAGCAGTAGAAAGAAAAATAAAGACAAAAAGATCTGTACAAAATTGAGAAAGTTAAAACAATGAATCAGGCAGAAAATGGTAAATAAAAGTGACTTAAATGATTTTCAAAAGAACCAAAGAAAACTGAAAATTTTTAAAAATGAAATTACAAACTCAATGTTTATGATTAGCAACAGATCAGATACAGCTAATGAGAAAATTAGTGATCTGAAGAAAGATGATAAGAAACTCAGTGAGCAGTAAGGAGGCACAAACCAATGGAAAACACAGAAAAAAAGTAGAGATATAAAGGACAAAAAAAGGTCTAATGTGTGCCTAGGTAACAGAAAACAGTTGATATAAACATCTATTCTAAATAGTTTAAATAAAGCAACAAATTAAACCCAGAAAAAAGAAAGGAATGAATAAAAATCAGAATAGGAATTAAAATATGAAAAAAACAGAGACAATCAAAGTCCAAAACTGATTTTTCAAAATGTCTAATAAAACTGATAAGGCTCTGGTAAGACTGATAAAGGGGAAAAAGACACAAATAAACAGTATCAAAAATAGAAAGGGGCCATCACTGTTGACCCTACAGACATTACACAGGTAAGAGAATATCATGAATTACTTTACACTAATATATTTGAAAATTAGGTGAAATAGATAAATTAGTAAAGCTATAAATTTCCAAAATTGAAACAACAGAACACCTGTTTATGTGATTATTTTCATAAAAATGTTTATATCTAGTCTACATGCCAATGTATACAAAATATATATACTTATTTAAAAGCCAAAAAAGGTCTAAAAACACACATATTAAATTAGCATATTAGCAATAATTACTTATGTGGAAGAAAAATGGAATGGGAGAAAGTTGCTACAAAAAGAGTTAAATGTTTATAATACGCATATATTCAGGTATTCTTTATGGAATTAAAAGTATGGAACAGAGAAAAGTCAAATAAGAATAAATTACTTTTCTGGTCTTGCAAATTCTAGAATATTCCAGGGAATATTTTGGAGTTAAGTAAAAGAGCTCAGTTCATAAACTCCTGCTATATTTAGTACAAAATAATACAGTTTTCACAAAAACAGGCAAAAGTCATAATGTGATTAACATCTGATGAAAGCAGCAAAGGCAATACAATTCTAAAAAAGGGAGGAGAGTGACCATAAATTGTAAATTGTGAAGTGTAACGCAATACTGAATTATGATTCAATAGGAGGGGGATATTAACAATTCATAAGGAAAAACAAATGACTCCTAGATACTTGTTTTCATTTTCCATCATTCTTGGCCAGATGAATAAGAAAACAAAAATTAAGGTCTGTAAGTCACAACTTGCAAACTAATAAAGATGGTTAATTAGAGTATTTAATCAAACAATCTTTCACATACCATAATTCAGCAAATTGTATCCAATTTAACTATTCTAATTATTTATTTTAATAAAGCTACTAGACCTTCAAAAAAACAAAAACAGCATAGTGAACATAAACATTTCAGGTTAACTTGGCAAAGTAATAAGCTATCATGTAAACCTTAACAAATATTCTTTATTAAGCAATTCTTAACACAGTTTCGTCTAAAATGAAAATCAAGTAATTGTTTAGGCAAAGAAAATCTAACATATATATTCTCTGAAGCTGTGTTACAATAATTACTGAGATACTATTTATTTTCAGAATAAGTTATGCTTTATTTCAGATAAAGTAAAAACAAAAATGAAGTATCTGAAAAAGCCGTAAAATTTGTAAAAATGGTGGAAACCATTAAAGCTTAAAAAACAAGCATCTCTAGCTTTTTGTGAAAACATATCATATGCTTCTAAATCAAACAGAATACTTAGAAGACATATACTTGGAAATCATGTGTGCCCTTTTTTAAAATAAGTACTCAAGAATCTCTAGATCTTAATTCAGGGGCTAGGAAGAGTTTTAAATGGATTTATACCTTTCTAAGCACATTGTAGTTTTAACATTTAATGTAATTAAAAATATAATGACTAAATGTGTTAAACGACAAATACAACACTTTAAACTTTAATAACAATTATTCATGTCATAGTTATATTCAAAGATTGTGAATCTTACATCACAGACTATTACAAAATCAAGATAAACCAGATGTTATACCTCATAGAAATATATATATACATATTTTTTAGGAAAAACAGTCTAAATACTACCTCATTTCTAGTTTACTAGAAACCAAATCGTGGGAAGTATTTCTTCACAAGGGTAAAGTTTCAGAGAACTAGCTACCTCTAAATGGACTGATGACAAAAAGACCAACAATCAGACCAGAGGCCCCCCTAAAGTGCCCGAAGAATGGAGCTCTTAACCCTTTGCCAGCCAAGGAAGTGGACACCTAGAGCCCCAAAATTCCTCTCCAAAAGGTATTTGCTAATGTCACCAATAACAACCATATTGCAAATTCCAGTAGTCAAATCTTAATGTTCACCTTAACTAATCTGTCAAAAGCTTTTGATCATACCCATCCCCTCCTTCTTAAAACACTTCTTCACTTGCTTTCAGAACAGTTTCCTCCTATCTCCCTGGTATCCTAGCTGATCTTTGGGGGTCTCCTTTCCTGGTTCTTCTTCACCTCATCTCTAAACCACTATGACACATCAGGGACCTGAGACTTTTTTCTCTCTCAGTAACTCCCTAAGTCTCTTCCAGGATCAAGGTTTCACACAGTACCTACATGCTGATGTTTTCCAAATTTTATCTTGAGCCTGGACTACCTGCCTGAACACAAACCTCAAATCTCGTTGCCTCCTTGACATTTCCACTTGAATGTCTACTCAGCGTCAGTAACTTCATATATCAAAATTGAACTGATCATACCTCCCAAACCATTCCAGCAAAGGGGAAATGGTCACAATTTACTATCACAACAAACAAACGAACCATCCATGGTCAGTCTATCATCCTCTCTTAGATCCCAGGAGCAACCTGGAGCTGATGTGGAAGAGAAAGAATCCAACTCAGGAAAAGTTCAAGCACAATCTTTGTAATTTTAGGTAAAGGCAGACAGAAAGGGATTCCAATCTGAAGATGAGAGGAATTCTGCAGGATTTGGCTCATGTGTCTAAATCCAACAACATCTCCGTCAATTCACTTTTTCAACTGGGTACATACCATGTGCTGTTTACAATGCTAGATACTAGGTACAGATGGAAAAAAAGTCATGGTTCTTACACGAGTAGATTTGAAAATTAATATGCTGATCAAAAGAAGGAAAGCTAGTTGTGAGATAGGTGAGATATTAGAACAACCATCAGGATTCAAAGAAGGTCCCAATCCTAGGAGGTTCTAGATTATTAGAGAGGGGAACAGGGCAAAACAGAAAGGAAATACTCAAGGCAGAGGCTTAAAAACCAACTAATGAGGAGGGCAGGCAGGACAGATGAAAAGCAAGCAAAGGCAGTGACAGGCAGCATGTCTGCAAAGAGAGGCCCCTCGGGTTTGAATCGGATGCAGAGATCACTGGTGCGCTGTCAGCAAAGGCTGAGAGGGCTGCTGGAGGGCCGGTGGAGCCGACGCCACCGCAGGTTTCAGGCAGCGTGAACATGCACAATTCTAACGGCTCATGGACGGCGGGGTGCACGCTGCTTCTTCCTGCATCACTTAGGATGTAGTCATTTTCTAGTCACCACCATTTACTGAGTGATTTCTGTGTGTAGTGTCTTGGAATAGAGCGCAAGTATGACATAAAATACATACTTACATATACCTATAAATACATATATAAAATAAATCATAGAGCTTTAATTTAGCAAATTAAAAGCCTGTAAGAAGGGATCACTGGTGAACCTGCTCGTGACCAAATGAAACTGAAACAAGGTTAAGGGCTCAGCAGGGTTTTTGCTCAAGGTCAGGCACCCACAAATGGTAGCGTTCACACAAGAATCTGCATCTTCTGACCTCACATGAAGTGATTTCAACTGGTATGACTCAATAAACTTACACCTAAACAATTCATAGAAGTTCACCATATTTCAATAATGTATAAAATGTAACTTTTCTACGACCTAATAACCATCATCTCACAGGAATACCTTGCAGAAAGAAGGTTAAGCTGGGCAGATCTTGTGATAACATTAAAGCAACTTCGGGTAATAAGATAAAGTGTAACCTTAAGCGTAGGATAAATATGACCGAAAGACCACCCAGTCACCAAAACACTAAAGAATGCCACCTTGTACAAAGACAGCCAGGTCAGGGCAGTAAAGGGTCCGATTACAAAAGCAAACCCAGCTTCTGCAAGTTTGATATGTGCGATTCCACCACACAGTGGCATTTTGTTTTGATTAGTGATTTATTTTGTACAAAAATATGTTCCATGTATATGACCCAGAAAGGGTTTTTTTCTGACAGAAAAATACATATAGCTTTTTAATCACATGAAGGAAATGCTAGAGAATTTGAAAACTTTCAAAATTAAATTATTTCCTTTCATAAAACTTTAGAGTAAAACAAAATCTTAAGAAATGTTTGTTAAATAGATGAATTTTGTAATGCATCACTTTTAATATAATTACCTTTATTTCAAAAAAAATTCAGCTTTGCATTTATACAACTAAATTAAAGTCTTTGTGATTTTATTTCATCAGAGAAAAGAAAAGGAAACGGAAGTGCCTGGCATTTTAAAGCATTACAGTGAAAGACCATTTTTTAAAAAATCATCTGGATCACAATAGATTTTGTTATCTAAAATTCTAGTGAAAACGTATTTCAAATATTTCCTTATCATTAGGTAGTGATTCTTCGATGCCTCAACTTAAGAAAAGGAGGCCTTCCCCCTCAGAGTTCCTACTTAGGGGAATTCTACAAATGTTTGCTAGCTCTTCATGAAATTCACTTAATTTAAATTCCTACTAAAGACAAGAAGAGCCATCAACAGGATAATAAATGTCTCCTAACTTGCACAACATTGGTTCCAACTAGGCAGGTGCCTCATCAAAGTTCTAGAAGGCCACAGTAAAGTTAGGGAACAACCACTGATATGTGGTATGTGGTAGAATTTCATGTCTGGACATCCTTGCTGATGCCTGATATTTTAAAATATTCAAATTATTGTTTTCAACCAAGCTATCCCATGATTGAAGAGGGGAGGAAGTTGTAACAATGATTTAATCTTTTAGAAATCTGAGAATGTACCATTTGGTTAGAATACAATATTTTAAAATGATCACATGACTTTTCTTTGAAAAAGAAAAGAGGAACTGAATTTTGCTCTAGGATTTTAGAATTACTTTTGAAAAGAGTTTCTAAGAAACTAGAAACACTGAAGTAAGCAATTTAGTGACTCTGAATGAAAACTAGAACTTCTATCTCCATCCTTATAAAATAGAGTAACTTTCAAATAAATCCAGTCCTTTTTCTCTCCCCACTTCCTTCCCCCCCCCACCCCCATATCTGCTCTCTGTGTCCATTCACTGTGTGTTCTTCTGTTTCCGCTTGTGTTCTTGTCAGCAGCACCGGGAATCTGTATCTCTTTTTGTTGCATCATCTCGCTGTGTCAGCTCTCCATGTGCATGGCACTACTCCTGGACAGGCTGCACTTTTTTCATGCAGCTCACGAGGCGCACTCCTTGCACGTAGGGCTCCCCTACGTGGGGGGCACCCCTGCATGGCAGGGCACTCCTTGCGCGCATCAGCACTGTATGTGGGCCAGCTCACCACATGGGTCAGGAGGCCCTGGGTTTGAACCCTGGACTTCCCATGTGGTAGGCGGATGCCCTATCTGTTGAGCCAAATCCACTTCCCTAAATCCAGCACTTTTAAGCTCCTTAAAGGTTCTCTCATTAAAGGCAGGCAGAGCTCAGGAAGTCACTGTGGCCAAGAAGAAAGCCCAAATGCACTTCACTACCACTGAGAGAGAACCTCAGGTACTGGAGGATGCAAATATGACAGGAAACAACAGAGAGGCAGGGCTGTGTCTTGATGTGCCCCATTACTGATACTCCTACAACGGCTGCTTTCAAGCTGCCAACTGTCACACAACTCCCATGCAAAATTTCTGAAAACTTAGCAGCCTTGAGTCGTATGAACTGGCTTTGGCACCCCAAGGCCAGGGATTTTAACCACTTGAGGGTCTGCACGGGAAGCATCCCTGGAGAACAAGGTAGGCTCCCCTACCACCTGAATCGGTGCATGTAAGAACAGATGTAGCACATGTAGTAAGGAAGCATAGTAACAACGCCCATAAAATCTCCACTCAGAGGAAGAACAGGTCTATCTAGGTGCCCTTCATCTGTTCTCCCACCTGCCTTCTCAAACCCAAAGGAAGCCACCACCGTGAACGATGTGTTAATCACTGATTTCTTCCTCTGCTTCTGTGATGAATATACATGTATGTATCCCTAAACTATAAACAGTTTTGCATGTAGTTTTATGAAAATGCTATTGTAATGCTCTTAATTCAAAAGTATGTTTCAAAGATGTATCCAGGTTGTTCTCTATATATACTATTTATTTGCAATGCTCTCCACTACTCCACTATACAAAGAGACATATGTATCCTTATCCATTCTCTTGCAGTTGAAATTTGGTTGTTTTCAGCTTTTTGTGTATTAAAAAGATTGTTATTATAAAGTCTTTTTCTTGTTCCTAATACAAGTTTCCCTAGGACATAAGTACAAACATTTCTATAAAATAGTATATTTTCAAATTCCAAGTACAACCCATTCATTAGTAGGTCAAAGACGGGATTTTTTTTTTTAATGTAATAGAATAGAAAATATTAACAATAGCAAAATGCAGTGCCAATGAAAGAGTATTACTTCATGAACTTTGATGTGCCCCATTACTGATACTCCTACAACGGGCAAAACTGTAAAATAAATTTATTATAGGTCTAATAAAAACAGTCTTAAAGTCACCTCTGTAAGTAAATCCCCAACTCTAAAAAGTGAGCTACTAAATTTTATGAAATGTGGCTATTCAACTTTCTAAAACAATGTCAAATTGTTTTTATAAGAAGTTATACCAATTTATATTCCCATTAGAAATGTATAAACCTACCTCCTTGGTAATATCTGGCTTCAGAATTTTGGGCTGATCTGTTGGATATAAAACAGCATCCCACTGTAGTTTTACTTGGCATTTCTATGATTATTAATAAGACTGATCATCTTTTCACGTTTACTCCCCATTCCTCACCCTCATGTGAAACTTGTTTTTCTGTTGTGTTGTCTTTTCTTACTGGGTTCTAGGACGTTAGTACATACCTATTCGTGTAAGCACACATATATACATGAATCCTTTATCAGCTATGTATTTCAAGGATTTTCTCCCAATTTGAGGATTTTCTTTCTACTTCCTTTATAGTGTCTTTCAATAAACGGGGATTTAATACTAATTTGGTAGAACTTATCAATCTCTCCTTTTGTGTACTGCATTTTGTGTTTTAAGAATTTCTTCACTCTCTGAAAATTATAAATGTTTTGCTATTCCTCAGAGATCTGCAATGCCTCTTGACATGTAATCGGTTCCCCATGGGTCTGTTTCCCAAAGCCTATATCATCTTAATTTCCACAATTTTTAATTGTCTTGAGAACTGACAGGAAAAGGCCCCCAATTTTCTTCTTCTTTAGGAGTGTCTGGCTACACAGGGGACTCTTTTCCACTCATCAAGTTCCTCAAAAAAATTAATGCCAAGAATTTAAGTGAAATTACATTGAATCTATACATCATGTGAAAATCATCTTTTTGATAATAAGTCTTCCTATTCATGAAAATATATCTCCATTTAACTCTTATTTAATGTGTTACAATAAAGTTTCATAATTTTCCAAATATTACATTTATTCCTAGATTCATTGTATTTTCTGTTCCTACTGTCAATGGTATCTTTCCTGGACTGACGTCTCTTGTCTCTTGCTGGCATAAAGAAATACAACTATCATCTGTTAAATGCTCAGCCCTCGTGTCACATAATTATTATTTCTAATAATATGTAAACCATTTCAGCTTTTCACAGATACTCATACCACTTGAGAAGAGTGTTATTTCTTCCTCTACAGTGCTTCTTTCTTTTATTTCTATTTCCTATCTTTCCACAGGCTAGGATTTACAGAACAACGTTGAAGAGAGGTGGTAATAATAGGCTTCTTGACTTCTTTCCAATTTTAGAAACTGCTTCTAACATTCTACTACAAGAAACAGATACCTTTTCTCATCAGGCTAACAGTTTTCTTCTTTTCCTACTTTGCTGAGAGCTTTTTCCATGATTACATGTTGACATTTCTCCAATGTTCCTTTTCAGTCTATTGAGATAATCATATGATTTTACTTTAATTGGCTAGTATCATGAATAAATGTAAAGATTTTTAATAGAAACCACTCTTGCTTTCCTGGGAAAACCCAAGTTGGTCTTTTTTTACAAGCTACTGGATTTCATCTATGCCTACAAGGGAATCTGGCCCCTATTAATCTTTTCTTGCATTGTTTTGTCAGAGTTGGGTATGAAGGTAATACAAGTCTGAAATGAGCTTGGGAGTGTACCCTTGTTATTCTATTCTCTGGAACAGTCTGTATAAGATTGTAATGATCTATTCATTACAGGCTAGAAAGAGCACCAAAAATGTATATAACTTACATGTAAAAACAACTGGGCCTGGTGCGTTCTCTGTGAAAAAAATATTTAATGACTGATTCAATTTCTTCAGTGGTTTTATGACTATTCCAGCATCCATTTCCTCTTAAGATTGAAATTTCATATTTATTAGCATAAAGTTTTTCATGTTTATTAGCATAAAGTTTTTCACAGTATTTACTTACTATCTTTGTAATTTCTGCTGTATTTGTAAAAATTTGTAATATTTATTGAGTTTATTCTCTTTGTACCCCTGTTCAGAGGTCTAGCCTTGTGTTGATCCTCTCTACTGCATCTCCATATTCAATTTCACTAACTTCTGATACTTTCATTATTTGCCTTGCTTCCATTTTCTTTGGATTTATTAATTTTTTCTTTTTATAACCTTTTAAGGTAAATGTTTAGCTATTTATTTTCAGTCTTTTTCCCTTGCTAATATATGCATTTAAGGTTATGAATTTCCCTGAAAGTACCACTTCAGCCAAATCCCATAAATTGAGACATTCAATATTTTTATCATTATTCAGTCTTAGTATTTTTCCATTATAGTTTCTTCCTTGACCCATAAGTTCTTGAGAAGTTCTTTTCAAATGCACCAATATATGTTTTTCAAGCCTCTCTCAGTATGTGTGTATGTAAGTATAAGAATAGGTATAAGTACCTATAGGTATAAGTACAGAGATATCTCTAATTTGTGGGTAAGGATTTAAAAAATCACACTTGATATTTATGTAGTTGAAATCTTTATTTTGACTAATCTTCGTCTTTTTGAGCTCATGATAAAATAAGATGGTTGAAATTTTCCACAATAATGGAGGATCTGTCAAATTATTTTTACAGCTTTTTTGTCAATTTCCAAATTATCTTTATGTTTTATCAATTTTATATTTGTGTATCTTGCAACTTTTGTTTTAAGAACTTTGTACATACAAGTTTAGACTTAAGTCTTTCTGAAAAAATGAACCTTTTATCATCAGTAGTGATTGTCTCCCTCACTAATAATGCTTTTTCTCTTAAAGGGCATAATGCCTGGTATCAAAACCGATATATCCTTTCTTTTGTTTAGCAATCTCCTGGTAAATAAATAAATAAATTATATATATATGTACATATATATGTGTATATATTTATATACATGGGCTAGTAAGTACTACCATACCAGTAAAATGATGAGAACAAAAACATAAATCACTACAGTCATAGTCTCTATAGAAAACAATAGTTAAAACAGAAGTTGATAAACTATGGCCCACAGGCAAAATCTAACCCAGCACTTATTTTAGTAACTAACACTCATGAACTAAGAATAGTTTTCAATTTTTAAATGGCCGAAAAAAAATTCAAAATAAGAATATTTCATAAGATAATGAAAATCATAGGAAATTCAAATTTCAGTGTACAAAGTAAAGTTTAACTGAGCACAGCCAGGCACAATCATTTACATACATCCAGAGCTGATGCTTTTGCACTGTACTGGCAGAGCTGAGTAGTTGCAAAGCCTAAAATATTTACTGTTTGCCCACTTAACTTTGCCTGAGGGTTTAACATAGGAGCAGATTAGATCATGATGGCAGCCCAAGCATGCTTAGTTTCTACCTGCATTTCAAAATCTCAATGAATCATCTCAAAAGACATCTTAAAATTTCTAAATCCTTTGTAATGTTGTAATGAAAAGTATTATGAACAAAGATTGATGAATTTTGGAAAGAAAAAAAAAAGTAGATTGAATCAGGACCCAGAAAAGGGAAGCTACTGCTACTATCAAAGAAAGAAAAGGCTACTGCAAAGGTAGGAGGAATTCTCCATGTAAAAAGTCCTGGAAAAATTCCAAATTCAAAATCATTAAATAAAAAGAGGTTCTGGAAGAAACATCAAGGTAATTCTAACAAATGGACCAGCCTTAACCAGTACCTTTTGACATGTATGTAAAATTACTGGCAGCATCAGCATTTACGTCCAACATCAAGCAATCTGAACAACTTCTAACCAAAATTCAAGCTCTGCCTCATAAGTGAGTACGAGGTTTAAGCTGGACACCAACTCAGAACAAAAATGGTAGAATTGGTGACTAAGCCAATAAACACTCTAGAAATCAGAGACATATTTTTTAAACTCTAGCCCTAAAATAAGTCAATAAAACAACACTAACAAACCACACAGGACCCCAAAACACTGAAATGGTCAAATTCTACTAATGTTTTAATTTCCAGATTATTTTGCTGTATAGATCTCATTCCATTAATGCAGTACAACCTTGATACCAAATCAAAAACGGAAAACACACGAAATAAAATTAAAAGACAACTCTCATTTATGATTATAGCAAAACAATTTAAAACATGAGTCAAGAAGTGTATATGAAAAGCTACCACTACCAGTAGCCGCAGTGACTAAGACTGATAGTCTAGCAACACAAGACCACTCCAGCGCCACAGTACTTGCTGAGGGCAGGAAGAGGGTAGAAGAGATGTGATGTGGGGGCATTTTTGGGATTTTGAGTTGTTCTTAATGATACTGCAGGGTCAGATGCTGGACTTTATATATCCTGCAATAACCCCTGAATGTACTGGGGGAGAGTGTGAACTACTGTGTAGTGCAGCAGTACCCCAAAATGTGTTCACCGAGTGCGAGGAGTGTCCACAATGCTAGGGGAGGTTGTTGGTGTGGGAGGAGTGGGGTGTGGGGCGGGGGTACACAGGAACCTCTTATATTCTTTAATGTAACATTTTTTGTGTGAAGCATATATGTTTAAAAAAATACAATTTATAAAAATGATGATATGGGGGATTGGGAACCTCTCACGTTTTTTGTTTTTTTATGTTTTTTAATATAATATTTCTTGCGACCTATTAACTTTAATTTTTTTAAAAACCTACGAAGAAAATTTAAAAAATAAAAAAGACCACTCCAGCATTAGTAAATTTATTCATTTAATTCAGTGTAATGAAAACTAAATCAAGTAAGTTATAAGATCTTCTTGATAGACATCAGTAAAGCATTTGATTAATTCTAATATTTATTCCTGATTTTAAAAAGCAAAAGCAAAAACAGTAACAAACTCCCAACAGGTTAAAAGAGAACTCCCTGCATTTGATCATTATTGGTAAAATATTAAAAATATCCATCAAAGTTAAAAGAAAGATAAGGGTGAGCATTCTCACCTCAACAAGTGAGCCTTCACCAATGTGAGAAACTACGAAAAATAGGTAAGATTAAAATGTTAGGAAAAGATAAAAACATCATTATATATAGATAGGGAGCTTTCATCTGGAAAACAGAAGAAAATTAACTGAGAAAGAACAATGACATACTAATTCAAGTCATGAATTAGCTGGCTTTATATAAAATAAGCACATAAAATTTAATAGCTTTTCTACAGACTGCCAATAATCAGACTGCAACAGAAAGGGGTTGGGGAAGGATCCCACCAAAGAACAAATGCTATAAAATAGATAGGAATAAATACAAAGAAAAAACAACAAGATATAAGACCAAGATCAATGTGAAGAAAGGTATAAAACTTTCCTGAAGGGCATTACTATACAGATTTAGTGAAAGCCCAACCAGAGTCCCAACAGAGTATATTTTCCTTTTGATTTTTTGTTTTTGTTTTTGTTTTTGTTTTAGGAGGTGCCAGGGATTGGACCCGTCGGGATATCATACATGGGAAGCAGGCGCTCAACCACTGAACTACCCCTGCTCCCCTCCCCTTTGTTTTAAAAATATAATTCTAAATTCATTGGGAAGAACTGATGCATGAGAATTGCCCAAAACATCTTCAAGGAAAAAAAGAAAAGGATTAATGAAGGGATTCTAGTATTTTACATTAAAAAATTTTAGGTTTATTCTCAAGTTACTGAAATTGACTTAGGATGGCACATAAGGAAACATTTAACAAACAAAAGATTAATACAAATGTCTTTTAAAGAAATTAGTTATTAAATAATCCTATAGAAAAGATGGAGGACATGAAAAAGCAAATTACAGAAGATGAAGGCAAGTCTAATTTGAAAAGAAAAAATATCACACAAGCATTTGGTAAAATGCAAATTAAAATGCTGAGTTTTTTTTTTTAGCCTAGCAAAACATTAAGTGCTGGCAGTAATATGAGGAAAAAGGTACTCTATTATAATTGATAGGAATATAAATTATTATAATCTTTTTAGAATATAATTAGTAGGATTTATTAAAATGTAAAATGAACATATAATCCTTGAAACTGCAATTCCATGTTTAGGAATCTATCCTATAAATACAAACAGATATTCTCAGAGACTGCTATACAAGGTTATTCAATGCTTTATTATGAATAATAACAGGAAAAAACCTAAATGTCCATCAGTGAAGACATAATTTAAATATTAGATAAGACTATCCTACTGATTCCTACGCAGCAGGAATACTAAAAATAATAGATTAGCTTCTGACATGCAAAAATTTCCACAAGAATTGTCCACAAGAGACTGTGTATATAGTATGATCCAATTTATGTAGGAAAAAAATTCCAAATCTATAAATATATATTGTGTTATTCTCTTGTATTCTGATAAATACCTTCATATGCCATGCTACCATACATAGGAAGCATCTGAAACTATAAAATATTTTGCATAAATTTTCAAATTAAATAAACTATGTACTATTTAAAACCAATCAGCTGAAAGTCATGACTGTTTAATTATATAAACACCTTGGCTAAAGCTTCTATATAAAGACAGTGGGTATAACTTTTAAAATGACATTTGGATCATCTTCAGCATGCTGAAAAAGAGAATTTAAATTGCTTACCTATTTCATTAATCACTGCTCTTGTTTTGGAGACAAAAGGGCCAACCTCACTGGGGTGCATTTTGACTCTTTCTTTAAGGTCAGCACCTGCAAAATATTTTATTTAGAAAGAAAATCTAATTATAAATAAAATTTTAACTCCAACAACAGAAAATGTACTTATGATTCCTATAAAGCTTGAAGATCAACTGAATTCATCTGATGAAGGTATTATATTACCTAAGATTTCCTTCTCAATGATGACCTCAGCACATATAAAACATTTTGTTCATAAGTCTACCATGTGCAGGGATTCTCAAACATTTTGGTCTCAGGGCTCCATTATACTCTTAGAGGAAGAAATTTAGTTTGAGTTGGTTATATCTTTCAGAAGTTACAGTATTAGAAACTGAAACTATGATTTTTAACTATTTATTTATTTGAAAATGCAAATAAACCCAATAATGTTATTAACATAAATCACTGAAGATTGGTGCCACTACCTTGATTCTTTTTTTTTCAAAGATTTTTTATTTCTTTTTCTCCCCTCCCCTCCCTGCCCCCTGGTTGTCTGCTCTCTGTGTCCATTCACTGTGAGTTCTTCTATGTCCGCTTTTCATTCTTGTCAGTGGCATTGGGAAACTGTGCCTCTTTTTGTTGCATCATCTTGCTGCATCAGCTCTCCATGTGTACAGCGCCACCCCTGAGCAGGCTGCACCTTTTTTCATGTGGGGCAGCTCTCCTTGCAGGGCATACTCCTTGCGCATGGGGCTCTCCTACACGCGGGACACCTCTGTGTAGCACGGCACTCCTTGCGCACATCAGCACTGCGTGTTGGCCAGCTCACCACACGGGGCAGGAAGCCCTGGGTTTGAACCCTGGACCTCCGATATGGTAGGTGGACACTCTATCAGTTGAGCCAAATCCACTTCTTTACCTTGATTCTTTCAAAGACACTGGCAGCTTTCTTCACCATTGCTTTGGTGCTATGTCAAACAGTGCAAATGTCAAAACAGTGTAAAGCACAAATAATGTCTTAGTGTACCAAAAATCTTTTTTTTTTCACTTTGGGGATGCCATCCTTTGTGACTGCAGACTCATTTGAACAAATGACAAACTGACAGTTTCATGATTATGAGATTAACACAGAATCATAACTTCTGAAGAAATAAGCATATGCAACACCTTAAGGGATCATTTTATTTATTCATGTGGCTCAACAAAGACATTTGTTTTGATAAAATTAAATGGAGAAAAGGTAGCTCCTTCTTTAAATAAAATATGACAAAGTAAAACTGCAAAGTAAAATGAGCCTATACTCATTTACTGAATTTCTTATTTAGATCATTACAAATTAATCATAACCATATATAATAGGAAGTACTCGCTAGACTGGTGCATCAGTAACCTCACATACTTTTAGCAGGAGGGAAAATTAGAGTTGTGCAAGTAGCTATCCTACAATCCGTCAATTCTTAAATATACATAATCCTAGAAAATCTCTCAAATCTATGTCCAAGAAAATAAGCACAATAACATTCAATGTAGCAATAAATAATAGGTAAAAATTGAGAATAACCTAAATCCATGAATAGGAGAATACATAAAACTGGAACATATTTATACAGTAGAATGTTATATGTGTAGCATGAAAATATGAATGAGGTTATAAATATAATGCTGAAGGAAATAATAACGTTGATAATAACAGTTGAAGGGAAAATATGGTTGCAAAAAAATGCATAAGATGACATCATTTGTATAAAAATTTGAAAACCAGGAGAATACTGTTTAGAGCCTGGAAATGATAAACACTTAATTTAAATTGGTACCTCTGGGGGAGGGAA